>NC_138380.1:65226582-65298585 GCF_054177405.1 Leptonychotes weddellii | reverse complement strand
TTCCCTGACTCACATACCCTTACCTGTTAGATTATCTAGATTAGATTGGATCTCATTGATAGCATTTTTAAGTTCTACCAATTCAGCTTTCATTTCTGCCCTTAGAGACTCTATGTTGCCATTAATCGATTTCTCCATTCTAGCTATTGTCTTCACAATTGCTAGCCTGAATTCCGTCTCCAACATCTTCATTATATCTGCATCCATTTGTAAATCTGTGGCGTAAGTCATAATCTCTGAGTCTTTTCTATTTTGGGGGTTCCTCCTCCTAGTCATTCTGTTGATGGGTGGTTAAGGGAATGTATAGAGTCCAAATTATTGACCAGAACCCAAGCAAGATGCACCTGTTTTCTTGGGACCTTAGGGTAGCTGGCCTCTTGTTTTCCCAGCCTGTCTTCTGGGGGAGGGGCCTGCCGCGCTGTTACTCAGGCAACCCTGTTTGGGCGGAGCTGCCTTGCTCCCCTGTAGTGGGGGATGAGCTCAGTGGGAATCAATTTTGGGGGACTTTTGTTCTCTGGCGGCTTTCCCTGGCGGCTTTCCGCGTCTCTTCCGCTAGTCAGAGCAGAAGAGACCGTTTCCAACCCTCTGCCTCAGAGCAGAGAGACCGCAGTCTGTTCTTCAGTGAGCCCTCCAGGCCACACTGTCTCCGTTTCTGTCCGTGCTGCTATAAACTGCAGCGTCCTGGGTTGTGTGCCCCTCCGCAGCGGCCCCAGTCCTGCCTCCAGGTCGGGGCACGTTTCTGCCCTTTGTGCTTCTAAAACTGCCAGCAGTTCCCAGTTCACACACGGGACCCCGCCACTCCGGGTTTCGGCCCCGGGAGCTGCCCTAAAGTCCTTTCCCTGCTGCTACCGGTCTGCGAGTCTGTGCCCCGTCCCCAACAAGTGAGGCTGTTGCTCACTGGCAGTGTAGGATCCCCACGACCAGGCTCCCTCCCGCTGCTGTTTATCCTCTGATATCTGCCTGCGGAATCACAGCTCCGCACTTCATATCTCAAAACCAACCGCCCACAATATTCTATTTGTAGAGATCCAGGTCTATTTTCTTACATCTCAGGCTGATTTCGTGGGTGCTCAGAGTGGTCTGGTAGATATCCAGCTCAATTCCAGGGACCAGTTGAAATAGGGTCCCCTACTCCTCCACCATCTTTTCCAAGATCTTAATTTTTTTAAAAATCCTCCTCAAGCCCCCATATGAATGAAAAAGTTAACAAAGTAATTGGATCAACTGCAATGATGTGGAGACCATGCTGTCCCTAGGGATCATCTCTGGAGGCACAAGGTCTGGGGTTTGATTGGCCACCTGGTGCTTGGGAGATGGGTGCCCTAAATTAGCCAAGAGGTCCTTGGACTGAGGCTGTTCATTCATTCCTTAGTTTATGCCCTGTGGACTCAGGAACCTATAACAGGACAGCTGCAGTTCTGAAATGATATACTTAGGATATTTTTGGCATTTCTACTTAGGTTTGAAACTGTCTTGTCTGTTACACAACCTTAGTGCTTAAAAATATTCTGTAGCAACATTTTTGCACTTATTCAGTTACTACTGCCAGATCTTCCCCTTGACTTAAATTTTATCTGTAAAGCAATTCTTGTTATGTGTCTGGACACAAACCCCAGCATAAGACAGGGCCCTAGGATCAAGCCCCCATATCAGGATCCCTGCTCATCTGGGAGCCTGCTTCTCCCTCTCCCTCTGCCTCTCCCCCTGCTTGTGCTCTTGCTCTCTATCTCAAATAAATAAAATCTTTAAAAAAGAAAAAAAGAATTCAAAGCAAAATGCATTAACCAGGACAAGCAAGAACTTTATACTGATATCTACTAAAAAGATAATGGTCAAAAGTCTTTAGATAAGCCTTCACAGCAATTTTCCATTGTTATCAAGGATCTATCACGAACAAGATACCAGTCCTAGCTGATTTTACAGGCAAGTTCTGCCAATCTTTAAGGGATAGGTAGTGCCCACCATTTGCAAATGGTCCCAAAGCATAGGCAAAAAATAGTAATAAGCTTCCAAATTAATTTATGAGGCTGGCACAATCCTGATCCAAAAGCCTGACAAAGTGTTAACCTCCCTCCCCCTAAAACACAAAGAAACTACCCATGAAAACTTTCATAATAACAAGGTGAGAGGGACAGGAAACGTGTAGACCACTTCCGTTGTGAATACTAATGAAAATTCCTAAGTCAAATATCAGTAAATTGAATATGGCATAGGTTTTATTTCCATAAAACAAAGGGTAACATGAAGAAATCAACTTAATGGATTGAAGAGTTGATTTTTAAATTTTTTTCAAAAATTGTCATTCATCTCTGATTTTAAAAAATAAACAAACCTCTTTGTGAACTAAGAATAAAAGGATATTTCTTCAAGTGCATGATAAATAGGCTAGCTGGGACTTTGTTTCAGTGTACTGTTTGAAGGTTTTTATAATGATTCTGTATTCTCAGAGAATAAATTCATTTCCATTGTAAAATAAAAAGAAGATAATGATTGTAGGCATAAATTGAAGTTATCTTGACAGCTGTGAAGGTGGCAATGGGATATTAAAAATGGATATGGAAGAACTATCATACAATCATATTAAAATTTTTCACAATTAACACAAAGTAGTTCATGAACATAAGCTCATTAATCTTCACACAATATTGCTATTAAGGAAAAACAAATTCCAAATATCTGTCTGATTAATAGTGAAACAGACAGAAAATGGGACTCTACCAATTGTCTTCTCTCTACCAAATTCCACTCAGAAATTAGTCAAAAGGCTAAAAAAGAAATTCTGTACACAATTTGTTTTTTTCCTTGTATTTAAAACCTTTGTGAATGAAGGGAGAAAAGTGTGAAATCAAAAGGGTAGACATCAACTATCTTGAAGAGACCAGAAGAAAGTGAAGATGCAAGACCGTCATTAGGGGGATACCAGAAACATGAAAATGAGCAAGAAGATACAGATGGCTTGATATAACATTTACCATGAGTGCCTTCCTCAACACCCCAAAACTGATCCTACTGCAGCTGTCCTGTTATAGGTTCCTGAGTCCACAGGGCATAAACTAAGGAATGAATGAACAGCCTCAGTCCAAGGACCTCTTGGCTAATTTAGGGCACCCATCTCCCAAGCACCAGGTGGCCAATCAAACCCCAGACCTTGTGCCTCCAGAGATGATCCCTAGAGGACCATGATGAGTATGAGTCACAGCTCAACTCTTCCCTCCCCAGTGTTGGGCAACCAGCCTTCTGCTTTGATCTCTTCCCAAAATCTCTCTAATAAACAGTCCTACTATCCTACCTTGCTTGTGCCAAGTTCTTCCTGGACTGTGTAACAACTGCCTATTAAAGACTATGGCTAGAATTCTGCCATCAACAGATCTCCACTAAATCATACTATCGGTGTAATGTGTGGAGTATTATGGTGCACAGGGAAGGAGCCAATAATCTAGTTTATCATATGAAAGCCATACTATTGGATCTTTAGCCACAAACCATGTACCTACGCAGGCCTTAGGAAGTATATGATTTAAGGGGAGAAATAATTGGTTTAATAATGATGAACTGTTATAAATACTACTGATTTTTTATTCCTTCCTGCTAAGTTCATGAAGAAACTAATTCTTCTTTAATCTTTGCTGTTGTCCTAATTCCTGCAGTTATTTGAAAGTCCTCACGTTTACACCATTAATTTAGAATGCACAAATACTTTAAAAAAGGAAGTTTTGCAGATACATCTGACATTTGGAGAACAGCAAAATGCAGCAGTCTTAACATTCACATTTTCTAGAGCAAAATTTCAACTTATGAAGTATACCAATGGTTAAAAAAATATGTATAATGCTATGGAATACTGAACTAATTTGGGCCTTTTCAAAAACTTAGTAATATACTAAAATTTACTCACTCTGTTTAATAGTGAGAGATTGACTAGAGAAATTCTGGTTTATCCAAATGACAGAATTTCTTGCAAATGTTAAAATTTGTTACAGGTGAATACTTGACTCTGTAATTGATTACTAAAAAATAATACATTCAGGATCTATTAGGTTTTTTAAAAAGCAATTTATAAAATACATAGTTTGAGGGGTGCCTGGGTGGCTGAGTCGTTAAGCATCTGCCTTTGGCTCAAGTCATGATCCCAGGAGCCTGGGATCGAGCCCTGCATCACGCTCCCTGCTCAGTGGGAAGACTGCTTCTCCCTCTCCCATTCCGTTTGTGTTCCCTCTCACTGTGTCTGT
The DNA here is from genome assembly GCF_054177405.1 of Leptonychotes weddellii. Taxonomy (NCBI): domain Eukaryota; kingdom Metazoa; phylum Chordata; class Mammalia; order Carnivora; family Phocidae; genus Leptonychotes; species Leptonychotes weddellii. The sequence continues at coordinate 65,294,356 of NC_138380.1, read as the reverse complement.
CAATAAATAAATAAAATCTTTAAAAAAAATACGTAGTTCAGGGGCGCCTGGGTGGCTTAGTCATTAAGTGTCTGCCTTCGGCTCAGGTCATGATCCCGGGGTCCTGGGATTGAGCCCTGCATCGGGCTCCCTGCTTAGCGGGAAGCCTGCTTCTCCCTCTCCCACTCCCCCTGCTTGTGTTCCTCCTCTTGCTGTGTCTCTGTCAAATAAATAAATAAAATCTTAAAAAAAAAAAAGTGTAGTTTTATCTCAATTCGAATATATATGCCACATACCTACTCCTGGATATATTCTGGGGGAAAAAAAAAACACATAAGAAAAGTCACCAAAATGCTAATCAATTATCTCTAGGAGATAAGATTATAGTTCTTCTTTTTTGTGATTCACTTCTTTTCCATTTTTTCCCATTATAAACATGGATTTTATTTTTACTCATGAAAAAATATTACTTAAAATTTTGTAAAATTTTGTAATTTTTAAAATTCATATAATTTTTATAATTTATAAAATTTTAGAAGAATTGACTCTCCCTCAGACTCAAACCTTAAAAGTATGACACGTTAATCTTGCCTGACAGGCATTATCCATTTGTTGCTACAAAGTTGTCCCTCCCCAACCTTCCAAAGATGTGCTATGTTGTACTGCCGTGCATCCCACTTCTCACTGGCCACAGCTGTTGCTGCTCTATCACCTACTGCCATCTCAGGTATAATAATGGCCGTTAAGGATCAGCGTATATGATATATATATATATATATATACACAAACACCTCTCTATATATGCCTGGGGTCCCATCTTTTTTTATGTTCCTTTATATTTTATTTACCATAAACATGAAGAGAATACAGCAAATACTGGAGAAGGGATTGTCAATAATTTCTGGATGTAAAGCTAACACTTAAAATTACGCTTGCTCCCCCAACCACCCCAACTCAACAGATATGCTGATCCTAGAGGTAGTATATCAGCATATATAGGTATAATCCTCATGACAAATAACCCCTTTTTCCTCTCCATCAACACTGTTTTTTTAATTGAAGTATAATTAACATACAATGTTATATTTGTTTCAGATGTACAACAAGGATTCAACAAGTTTATACATTACTCAATGTTCACTGTGGTAAGTATGGTCACCATACAATGTTATAGAATATTACTGACTATATCTCTAATTTTCTGAGGAACCTCCATACTGTTTTCCACAGTGGTTACACCAATTTATATTCCCACCAACAATGCACGAGGATTCCCTTTTCTCCATGTCCTCACCAACACTTGTCTTTTTGATACCAGCCATTCTGACTGGTGTAAGGTGGTATCTCATTGTGGCTTTACTTTGCATTTCTCTAATGATTAGTGATGTTGAGCATCTTTTCATGTTATCTGTTGGCTATCGGTAGGTCTTCTTTGGAAAAATGTCTATTCAGGTGGTGTGCCCATTTTTTAATCGGACTGTTTTATTTTTTGGGTGTTGAGTTGTATTAAGTTCTTTATATGTTTTGAATATTAACCCCTTACCAGATATATCACTTGCAAATCTCTCTCCCATTCACGAGGTTGCCTTTTTGTTTTGTTGATGGTTTCCTTTGCTGTGCAAAAGCTTTTTATTTGGGTGTAGTCCCAATAGTTTATTTTTGCTTTTGTTTTCCTTGCCTGAGGAGACATATGCATAAATATGTTGCTGAGGCTGATACCCAAGAGATTACTGCTTATGTTTTCTTCCAAGAGTTAATGGTTTCAGATCTCACATTTAGGTCTTTAATCTCTTTTGAGTTTATTTTTGTATATGGTGTAAGAAAGTGGCCCACTTTGATTCTTTTGCATGTAGCTGTCCAGTTGTGATGCCAAATAATCTTTCATCTCCTCTGCTACCCACCTCCCTCAAGTTCCTTACAAACTTGTTAGATTCCAAAGAAATGACTCAGAAAATACTCCCATAAAATTCAGAATATGTAGGGAACTAATACTTGGTTAACAGTAATAATATTTACTCCCAATAATACCACCATACTGATATGTGCTACATGGACAAAACTTGAAAATATTATGCTAAGTGAAAGAAGACAGTCACAAAATAAAACACATATTGTATGACTCCATTTATCTGAAATGTCCAGAATAAACAAATTTAGAGAGATAAAAAATAGATCATTGGTTGCTTAGGGCTAGGGAAGGGGGAGGACAATGGGAATTTACTGCAAATGGACAAGGTCAATTTTTAATCTTACAGATGAGAATACAAGTTCAGTGAAATTGAAATATTTACACACACAGAGCTGGTCAGGAATGATGCCCAGATATATCACTCCAAAGAAGTGCCTCTCTAAAGCCAGTGTTTTCTTAACCATGCCATGCTTGCCATCAAATAGTGTACTGGCAATAAGTTTAAGTATCACTGACATCAAATGGCCTTGAAAAAACAGGCATTTTGTTTCTATCAGTGGCAGGAGAAAGTTTTTTTGAGGCATCATTTAGGATCAAGCCCCGCATCGGGCTCCCTGCTCAGTGGGAAGCTTACTTCTCCCTCTCCCACTCCTCCTGCTTGTGTTCCTTCTTTCGCTGTCTCTCTGTCAATAAATAAAATCTTTTAAAAAAAAATACAGAAACTATAACCATTTCTTTAAACTACACTAAGTAAAAATATTCCTTTATTTAGATTTTATTACTTACATTTCATTTTTTTACACAGACATTTAGAAGTCTTTACAAACAACTTGCTAGTCATTCCAGAAAGGTATGCAGATAAAACAGGTAATTAAAAAAAAAAGAGGAAAAACACAGATATACTAAAAGAACCATATATTGTGACTCCTCCACCTATAATGCAACTAATCACTATTTAGTTGCTATATTCACCTATTTGCTGCTGTAACAAATTGTCACATATTCAGTGGCTTAAAACAACACAAATTTATTCTCTTATGGTTCTGTAGGTCAGAAGTTTGACAAGTTTCAGTGGGCTAAATTCAAGGTCCCAGCAGGGCTGTGTTCCGTTCTGGGGGCACCAGGGGGAGAATGTTTCCTTGCCTTTCCCATTTTCTTAGAGGCTACCTGCATTCCTCGGTTCATGGTCCCTTCCTCCTTCAAAGCCAGTAAATAGGGTCAAGTCCTTACATCGCATCCCTCTTCCATTTTAGGACCCATATGGTAACACTGGGCCCACACAGATAATCTGGGATAATCTCCCTGTCGTAAGGTCCTTGACTTAATTACATCTGCAAAATCCTCTTCCAGTGTAACAGAACACATTCAGATTCTGGGAATTAAGACACTGACATCTTTGGGTGGCCATTTTTCTGCCCATCATAGTTGCCATTGTCTTTAAAGAAATCAGGATATACCCACAGTAAACTGAGCCTACCTTGGAGGGAAAGAGGAACATACCAATGGTTTAAATGAAGAATGCAGAACTTGAGATGAAAAGCCCTCCTTCTTGGTTTGTCAGATTTTTACTGCCATTCTATTTTGAAGATGAACCACAATTAGATATGTGGCTGTAACAGGAAAAATCAATTGCAATTCAAGACCCCAAGAGGAAACAGAACTGTCCAAATGAGTCTGTTGATTTTTTAATCTGAACAGAAACCATAAAAACTTATTTTGTACTTTCTTTCTATATATTGTTCCACGCTGGCACTCAGGAACTACTATTCACATGACAGTCACGGCCTGTAGCATATAACCGGATGTTGTATTAATTCAAACTAGAGAAAAGGTAGCTGGCTGGGAAGACTATACTGGAACATACCAACCATGAGTTTTTACGAACCTTTAAAATAAAATATCCAAAGGATCACTATCTATGTATATATGGTTAAGAAACCAAAATTCTCCTTTTTGAAAGGCCCAAATTCAAAATGAAGTATCACTACATTGTTAAGACTGACACTTTTTAATTTCCCAGAACAATGTTCTATTCAATGTTTAACTTTTTCAACTTAGCATTGTATCTTTTTTGACTCCAAGATAAAAGAGCGATGTTTGATGTACTGAAGTTATAGCCAGCATTTACCAATTCTTTGATTCGATTTTTTAAAGTATTTATGCTTGAATCCAAAATCCGAGGATTTTCAATTATTTGTGATATGCTAAATTTTTCTTCTATGAGGCAGTCTATTTTATCATTAAACTTTTTCTCTCCCAAGAATATCACATCTGGATAGCGTAAAATAAACTTGTGTATCTCTTCTTTAGTACACCCAAGAAAAAACAGCTTCTCTTTGATATTTGTGTAGTTTCTGTTGACATAGTCATTGGAAAGGTCTAGAATTTTAGCTCCTGGACCAGAGAGCAGAACAAGCAGCTTCTCACCATTCAAGTTGAAAGTTGACTGTAAAAACTCAATGTTAGTTTTTACCCGTTTGGTACTCTGAATTAAGATGAAAGGGTTTTTTAAAATTATCTTCCTAACAAAATCTCTGGGCTTATTGTGACCCAAAGACAAACAGACTTCTTGCAAAAATTCAATCATCTGTTTATTCAGATCTAGACTGTTGGAGAAGGTACGTGGAGCATTGGTCAATAATCGACAAAGGCATTTATGGGTCAATCCAAATGAATACAGGAACTTTATATTATTCTCTAAGTTTAGGTTATTATTGGACCGAAAAAAAGATTCGGGAGAACGTTGCAAAATATTTATAATTTCAAGGTCTGATGTCATAATTCTTCTCCACAGATCCCACCGTTCTGAAAGACTTTCAGGTGTGCGTGTTATGGCTCGTGGATATCTTGATATAATGCTAGCAATCACTTCTTTGCTAGCTCCTTTGGACAGAAGGAACATCTTCAGGTCCTGCTCTTTAGTTCCCGTCCTATTAAAAACTCCAGGCTGTCGTTTTTTCGCCATGTCAATGTCTACTCCCATTGTAAGTAAGTTATTCAGTAATTCTTCATTCTCCAAAGACTCCCTGTCTGCATTACCACACTTCACTCTAAAAAGCCTAAATGAAACTGTTTTAAGGAGGATTTCTGCTGAAAATCGGATCATCCAACATCTTGAACCAAAGAGAAAGTTACTTCTCATAGACAAGAAGTTTCTTGGTGCCATAATGGTCAGGTATCCCAAACCTTTTGGAACGCTGTGTAAAACAACATACATAATATTATACAAATGCATGTGTTAAACAGCTAAAAACCATATTAAGGTCCTATAAGCATCATGGTCATTTCTGTAAGAAAATATGTATAGCTCCAGCTCTCCAGGTGCTGCAGTAACAATTCAACCACCGCACTCCCACTCTCTAGTTCACTGCTTCTGATTATCTGTGGGCCTGGGGCTGCTTCCATTCTTAATGTGAAGAAAAACATTATAAGCATCATCACTGATCCACAGCTATTCCCACCTTTATCTTGCTCTTTATATTTGGACTTGCCTATGTTTGCTACCCAAAACCAGCTGACCCTCCGTACTTCTGCTTTATCCTCCTAGTTTTCAAACCTCTGGCTTATTCCTACTAACCAATGCTTTCAATTCTACCTTGTCTTCCAACTTCCCAGATCTCTGGCCTTGCCTCTGCCTTAGCTACCAGACTACTTTGCCCCTATTCCCTTTTCCTGGTTCCTCAAACTCTAAATATAGCCTTGAAAATCAACACTTCAGACTATCTAATTTCCATCTTAAACACCTTTTTCTAGACTCATGGTTCTCTTTAAACCCATGCTATCATTAGTCTTAATTCTTAGCTTTATATAGACCTCTGGTCAACAGTTCCCAATCTCAATCTCCATGTCCTTCAGTTTACCCTATTACCCCCTGGGTTGTAACCCAGCTACTCCAAACCAATTTTTATCTTCAAAATGATCTAGTTGCGCTATTTAATCCACACAGTGGAACTGTGCTGAGAGCACATAAACAATGAAGAGTTACTTTGACCATCCTCCTCTACCCTGCCACATTATAAAAGATGAACCCAGGGCTCTCTGCATCTGTTTCACAACACATAACTTCAGGCAAGTGACTAAAACCTCAATAACTCATTTTCCTAATCATTTAGAAACGGGGCCCAAAATGTATGAATTTATATATGATAATAACCATAGGTACCTACTAAAATAAGTATCTGCATTTATAGGAAATACTTTATCAGGAAAGCAACAGAAAAATTTTCTTCTGTTATTCAATTTGTCAGATGATTTATGTTCTTTAATTGTGGTCTGAGTCATAAAACACATATATTTTTTAATTGTACTTTTTCCTCTTTAGACTATATAGCTGTGACAAACTTAGTTCTTAATTTCTAACCATGGGCTCTTATCACTTAAAGGAAGCATTTCCCTTCTCACCTCTCCAATTAAACATAAAATAGGGGCGTTTGGGTGGCTGAATCGGAGCCTGCCTCTCCCTCTGCCTGCAGCTCCCCCTGCTTGTGCTCTCTCTCTCTCTGACAAATAAATGAATAAAATCTTAAAAAATAAAAATAAAAAATAGAAATAGATGGTTCCAACTCACCACTAATATCTCTGGGCTTGAGATACTGCTTTCAAGATCGGTATCAAAGAAAGCCTCTCTGTGTGTCTGCCCTACACTATTTTTTTCTAAGATTTTATTTTTAAGTAATCTCTACACCCAACGTGGGTCTCGAACTCCCAACCTCAAGATCAAGAGTCGCACGCTCCACCGATTGAGCCAGCCACCCATCCCTTAATTACACCAATATAATAAGAATTTAAGAGTATGCTTACAGGCAGGGAACTCTCCGATATCTCAGGTAATCTACAGATCTTCAAAGAATTAAAAAAAGATTCCCAAACTATAGAATCAAATAATATTCAAACAAAAATGCAAGACACTGACAAAATAAACATCAAACAGCAGCACATTTTAGATTGCCCCATACTCTGAGTTCACTATTCTGTATTTCTCCATAATTCCACATACTACTTTTTAACTACATCTTCTTCCAAAAATGCATGAATTTAGAAACTGAAAAATAAGATCCTCATTCTAACTACAGAATGAAGGCTCTACTTGCACAGCTCAACAATCTGTTCTCTCCTCCAGGTACGCAAGGGTGACCTCTACTGGATAACGGTACATAACACTGACAGTGGTAGGTAAGACCTGTGCTTTGGGAATAGGGGTGAAAGATGATCCAATGGGATATAGGAAGCAAGCAGTGACACTAATTTGTATCTGTCTTAGCCTTTTAAAAATTCCATTTTATGTGTTTTATATGTACAATATAATAGTACTGTAAAACATGTATATAATTAGTAAGTAAATATACATTGGAGGTATATGTATAAAACCTTTTTTACTGAGAGTGTACACAATCAAAAGTCTGAAGACAACTACTCCAGACAACAAACTCTTGAGATGATTAGCACCATGACAAACAGGCTGAGCAAGCCACAGAAAGTTCAAAAGGAATTGTACTAATAACAGACTAAGAGTGAAAATATATGCCAAATTTCTTAACAAAGGAGTCATAAATCTATTAAGGTTTCTCCTGAATCTATGTCTTATGTATAATTCACTCGCTGCGGAAATATCTTCCACATGAATTAACATGTCTAAAACCAAACTGAACATCTTTCCCAGCCCCCAAACTAGCCCTCTTCTGATGAATAGAATCACTACCACTTGATCATAATAGTCACTCATGATAAAAATCTAAAAGTGATTACTTTCTTCCTCTTCCTCAACCCCAAAGTCATTACATCATGTAGATTCAGCTTCTTCAGTATCTTCGTTAGCATCTCTACTCTTTGCTGTTCTCCCTCACCCAGACTATAACAGCCACCTAACCTGCTTCTCTAACATCAGTCATGAAAAACTGCCACCATAGTATACCTATAAAACAAAGAAGTGATTACATCCCTTATTCCCTGATTAAAGACCTCTATAGCTCTCCCCTAGAAAGCAAAATCTTCACACTCACCTTCAAAACTCTCACCACACCATTCCAACTACCTTCCTAGCTATCTGCTCTATTCTACAACCTCACAACACGAGGCATTATTGCCTCTCAAACCTCAAATTCTAAACATTCCTGCCCATTTTTGTCTTCTTGCCTTTGTGGAAGCTATTCTTTCAGAAAGGCCCATCCTCCCATATCTATCCATAGTACAAGGTCTCATTCAAATACTACCTTCCCACAAATCTTTAACTTAACAAATACTGCTGAAGTGAATCATTTATCACTTATTACTAAAAAATCTAAAACCAGGGGCACGAGGGTGGCTCAGTCAGTTAAGCGTCTGCCTTCGGCTCAGGTCACAATCCCAGGGTCCTGGGATCAAGCCCTGTGTCAGGCTCCCTGCTCAGTGGGGAGTCTGCTTCTCCTTCTCCCACTGCCCCTCCCCTCTCCTCCTGCTCTCTCTCGCTTGCGGTCTGTTGATGAGCATGTGAGGAAATGCAGGAAATTCTCAAATACCACTGTTGGAAGGGAATTTGGCACCATCCACCATATCCTTTAACCAGCATTTTCACTTCTTTAAAATTATCCAAAAGAAATAAAAGGACAATACACATTTGTTATTAAAAAGGATGACTATCCTAACATTATTTGCTATAGCAGAAAAGAAACCCACCAACAGAATGATTCATAAATTGTGATACATCTATGTAATATTAATACTATACAACCTGATTTTTTTTAAAAGAGGCATATCTGGGGCACCTGGGTGGCTCAGTCGTTAAGCGTCTGCCTTTGGCTCAGGTCATGGTCCCAGGGTCCTGGGATCGAGCCCCGAATCGGGCTCCCTGCTCCGCGGGAAGCCTGCTTCTCCCTCTCCCACTCCTCCTGCTTGTGTTCCCTCTCTCGCTGTCTTTCTCTGTCAAATAAATAAATAAAATCTTTAAAAAAATAAAAATAAAAAAAAATAAAAAGAGGCATATCTAACACAATGGAAAGATATCCAAAATATTCTAAGTGGCAAACCACATAACAGTACAGATAAAATAATATCACTTATATAAGGGGGGGACATTAATATATAAAAAGAAGGTAAGGGGCGCCTGGGTGGCTCAGTTGGTTGGGCGACTGCCTTCCGCTCGGGTCATGATCCTGGAGTCCCGGGATCGAGTCCCGCATTGGGCTCCCTGCTCGGCGGGGAGTCTGCTTCTCCCTCTGACCCTCCCCCCTCTCATGCTCTCTCTATCTCATTCTCTCTCAGCTGAATAGATAAAATCTTTAAAAAAAAAAAAAAAAGAAGGTAAAAAGGCAGTAAGAGTTTTCTCTGAGAGATTAATGGGGGCCATGTACTGTTCCTGAAATACCGTGATACTATTTAATAAACATGTTATTTTGCAACCAGATAAATTAGGAACAAATTAAATTGGCTTAGGGGTACAAAAAGTACTGGGAAATATGTGACCTTTATCAATTCTTCAGTTTTCAATACAAAAAAAGTTAAGCACCTGATCAACATTCAAAACATTCCTATAACATCTAGCAAGGTAATAAGTACATAAGCAGCCTAATGCAAAAAGTATCAACTGTCTCAATCTACAAATTTCAAAAATAATATTCCCTAATTTATTTAAATCTTTCAATTCACTCTTTAATTAACCAAAACCATTATTCCAAGGACTAAATTCCAAAATTAACAAATACACTGAAAACCTCTGTACTCGTAACTTGTAAGGCCTGAGGAATAAAAGAGGATTTCCTTGTTCTCTGCTGCACAATTCGCTTGATAAAGGGACTTTTAATGGAGATGGCTAATCACTGTCCCAGGGTACTACATTCCAGTTGGTCTTCTTTTGATAAAACAAGGGAAGTTTGGAGATCTTTACAGTAATCCATTTCTTACCTAATTTGTCTTAGAGAGGATGTTGCATTTCTCCTGAAGAGCTGGAAAACAGCTGTTCCTAAAAATGGCAAAAAAAAAAAAAAAAAAGGCGGGGGGGGGTGGAGGACGAAATACTGTCAGCACTTCGTGATACAGAATAAAGAAATCGATCCCAGCTAACACTGCATAACGTCCTTGTGAAAAGCGTCACCTCTTCTGTCCTAAGCATCTCTCAGAGATACCGAGAGGAAAACTGCAAGAACACGCCCGAGTATTAATAGGAAAAGGTGGCGTAATCACGCATTGTTTGTAAAACCGGAGCTAAGTGCTTCACATATACTGTCTTACTTCAACCCCGCAACTTAAAAGGTAAGGATTATTCCTAAAATTAGAAAATCGGGAAAAAGGCAGAACTCTTTGTCACAAGTTTGTATTAGCTCACTTAAGTTAATATAGTAATTACACGGGTTCCATTCCATGGGTTCTCCCGCTCCCCCTTCCTCCCCAAAACCGACTCGCCAAGGGCTGCGCGGGAAGGGGACTCCACCATACATCAAAATCACCCAGACCCACTTCTAAAAATAAAGAGCATAAGCGCAGCCAGCCACAGACCTCAACCTGGACTGTATTAATATTCGGTAGATGGCTTTACTTCCGCCTCTACGTCCCGCCCCAGGCCGTAGAGGCGGAAATGAACAAGACTAACTTCCGGTCGCGTAGAGGTGACGTCGCCTTCTTTGCGCCCTCCCGGCGGCCGCGCGGCAGCCCTCTGCAAGCCTGACGCGAAGAGCCCAGCAGGGGGCGGCAAGAGACCGTGGTGAACTCGGGGAACAGGCGGCCTGGGGCTGGGTTTGGAGGGAGGCGGGACTATGGGCTTCCCCGAAGCCCGGGCCTGGGGCCAAGGGTGGCTGCAGAGATCGATTGCCTGCTGGCGACGTGCGGTAGGAAAGTCGCTATTATATACATGAATTTTGCAACCTGATAGGGTCATTATGCTTATTAATATGGTTAACATATGCTGGTAAACACCTTGGCGTTTGGTGTCGGAAGACGCGTGCGATCTGGGGCTCCTGAAGAGTCCCAGATTCTCTGTCTTTCCTGAGCTACCTTGGAAATCCTGGAGTGTGGCCGCTAGTCCTAATTCAGCTTCAGTATTTAGGCTAGGAAGCAGTTTTGATATACTTCGATTTAACAGCTTGCAGCACGAATTATTTATGCTGCTTCTGAAATTGTGACGAGACTAGGCTATTTAAAGTTTCAACAGAAACTTAATCTCCACAGCAGAAGCATTTTTGTCACCCTTGAAGGCGTTGTTTATTTAAATCTTCCTGGTCCTGTCATTCTCACTTGACTGGGGGTGGTAGCAATGGAGATTAAACTTCAGTTCAAAGCAATTCCGCTGAATTCTCCAAAAGAAAGATTATATCTAAATTAATGAAATAATCCTCAAACTGCCAGGTTATTTTCCAGAGGAAGTGATTTGGTCTTGAGAAAAACAAAAAGTGGGGGAGAGGGTTGATCCTGAATTCTACTGCAAGGAAGAATGTCCTGCTTTACCCTACTCCATGTAGGAGCATATGATAAATTTTTCTTTATCTCATTTCTGCACCAATTAATGTTTTATCTTCACTCTGTCCCTTAGACTAGGAGCTAGCTGGTATGTTGTCACTTTGTTTTGAATTAATTTTCTGTTTTATTGGCTTATAAGGGTAAAGATTTACCTTTGGAACTTTAAATTACCAATAATCAGCCTTTCTGGTAAGTGAAATTACTCACTGCTGTCCCTCCAGGTAAAAAGTAGTCCTGAAATGTTAGAAGTGGTCTTTATGTGAATTTCTAAAATCTATTTCTGCATGGAAGGAGCTCTTATATCTGAGTTTATATTTACTGTCATATATAAATATATAAACTGACATGCATAAATATATAAATATTATATTTATAAGCTACTTTACAATCAGTGTTAAACAATAAAATCTATTCTAGGAATCATTGAATTTCAGACTTAAGAAGACCTTTGAGATTATGAATTCCTCATTATGAATCCTCTCATTTTGCCGATGAGACATTGAAACCCTTACAATAGAAGTCAGCAAGAGAATACATGTGTTATACCTCTTTAACCAGTAAGTCTTCTATGATTTATACCACATGCACTGATATAGATTACCAAAGGTTAGTTCAGACTTACTTAGGCGACATCACTTAAGTTTGTTTTTAGTGATATGCGTAGGTAAAGGAGATTGGTTCTTTTGAAAATAAGTGCTGTATTTCCTATCCAAATTTTTCTGATTACAAATAAATTTTAAATGCATATTATAAAACACTGAGAAGAATAGCAGCAAAGGTATAATGATGGTTGGATTAGCATGGTGTATTAGCAATTTTTTTCCTTCTCCTATTTCTGCAAAGAGGTTTAATATTTAATGATTTGTGAAATGTCGTCATTACCTCCAGTAAGGCAGTGACTACTACCTCACTGTCATTAGTGGTGTATTACAGTATAACCTATATATACCTTGCCTGTATGTTATTCATTGGTTCGGTGAACATTTATTAAACACCTGTATATTCCAGACCTTGTTTTCAGCATCAGGTGGATATAATGGAAAACAAGCCAAAGCCCCTGCCCTCCTTGACCTTATTTCCCTTGATAGGTCTCACTCAGCCTGAGTGTCTGCTGTTCTGCATGCTTCCCCTCATCTGACCTCCCCAAGACCATAGCTGATCCATGCCCTACTAAGCTGATATAATTAAAAAGAAGTGTGGTTGGAAACATTGGAGGGCTGTGTGTGGTAGAAGACCAGAGGCAGGGAGTAAGCAATGATGAAGAAACAGGGAAGAAAAGGGGTAAGTAGTTGCAACATGGTGGAGGGGTGTTTTTCCTAGTGTCACTCACTTGGTCTTTGGGCTCTCTAAACAGTAGGAATTGACTGGAGGCCAAAAGAAAGTTCCAGGCAAGGCTTTTATTGGGGCTTATTCTAGAGCACAAGGGAGACAGCACAAAGAAAGGAGTTCTTCAGACTGAGTCCCCTAATATAGGCCAGGGAAAGTTTTTAAAGGGACTAAAAAGAGAAAGGAGTGATGTCGAGACATATAGAGTCAGGGATTTCTTGGTGCCTGCACACTTAAAATTTATGCTTCTTCACATGTCACAAGTCTATTTATTTAGCATGTTAAATCTCCACCCATGTGTGTAGGTTTTAGTATTATAATGAGGGGAATAGTTGGTGAAAAGTCAGGGCGGGGGGTCCACCTGGGTGCAGACTAGTTTGGTTCAGTCTTTCTTGTCTTCGTAGTTCAGTCCCTCCATGAGGTAATCATCCTGCTTCCACATTCCTGCAAGATATACTACTCAAGAGGCATAGAGTTTCAGCTGTCCAGGAAAGCTAGATTTCACGGTCAGGTTTGAGGAGACCCAAGTCCAGTCCCTGCCCTGTCTCACTAGAAGCTGTTCTAAAGTTGTCTTTCAAAGTTTTTTTATAAAGTCTAAAGTAATCCAGTTTTTAAGTTAAATTTGTTTTGTTATATATCCCTTTTACAATTTTCTTTTCTGAAACCATGGTAATATTAGATGGCATATGTGTTTTTAAATGCCTTTACTTGAGAAAAGAAAAAGTTGCCAAGTCTGTATTGGAGCATCTCCTCCCTCTTTTTTTCATCCAAAAGTCTGTTCCAGGGGAAAGTAGGGACTCTGGTGCCCTCCCTCCCCAAGTAGGACTTAAAACACTCTGGCGGTGAGATGAAAGTCAAGTCGGAGTACAGAATCTATGCTATATTCAGAAGCACCTCTGCCCTTTTATAATTAAGGTTTTTTTTTCACTATGTCAAAAGTGTCTGCCTGACCCGCTCTGCCCAGGAAGTATCCTTAGTTTTTCATGCAGATAGGCTTTTGGCACACCACAGCCCCTTGGTTGACCACTCATGTTTGAATCTCAGCAGACCCAGTTAAGGTCAGAAAGGAAGTAGCCCTCTGGTTCCCCACCCTCCACCCTCTACAGCAATACCCAGACTCCTGGACTCAATAGACAAATGCAACCCCCACCCCACAGCAACTTCCTAGACAGACCTACCAGCTTCCTACCAGTGTAGTTTGAAGTCCTCAGAGGAACATCATGTCTCTTCTCCCATTCTCTTGCTTGAGGTTATCTTGTGTGCTTATGAAAACACATGGAAAGGCTACAAATTGCTTACTGCTGAGTAAAACAGTAGATAAAGTTACCCTGATAATCACAGGTTAACACTCTTTCTGTTTGCAAACAACCAAAAAAAAACCCCAACAAACAACTTAGCTTAATTTCCCCCCTTTTCAAAAACAATTGCTTTTTAACAACCTTGAATTTCTTTTGAAATCTAAAGATTTGACTAGTGGCAACTTTTTTTCTCTGAAATATGCCTGACTGGGGTCTAGAGAGATCCTTGAGTCAGCCCTCCCACTCCCACACTCATTACCACAAGGGCTGCGGCAAGGAACTGAGTATACTTAGTCTGGCAAATTTGCTGATTCCAGACCTGATATGATCCCAGATTCCCACAGTAGTTAGACTGCCACCAACAGCATGACAGAGTTGGCTGAGAGAAACACAATAATCATTTGAGATCCCATTCAGCCTGGTGAGTTTAAGTACCTTTTGGGTTGTTTGATCCTATAGTACCATGCTTTCAATTACTGTGAAGCCATTCTTTTTTTTTTTTTTTAAAGATTTTATTTATTTATTTGAGAGAGAGAATGAGATAGAGAGCATGAGAGGGGGGAGGGTCAGAGAGAGAAGCAGACTCCCTGCCAAGCAGGGAGCCCGACGTGGGACTCGATCCCGGGACTCCAGGATCATGACCTGAGCCGAAGGTAGTCGCTTAACCAACTGAGCCACCCAGGCACCCCTGTGAAGCCATTCTTAATCACTGGTAGAAAAAAGTGGGGCACCTGGGTGGCTCAGTCGTTAAGCGTCTGCCTTCGGCTTGGGTCATGATCTCAGGGTCCTGGGATCGAGCCCCGCATCGGGACCCCTGCTCCGCGGGAAGCCTGCTTCTCCCTCTCCTACTCCCCCTACTTGTGTTCCCTCTCTCGCTATCTCTCTGTCAAATAAATAAATAAATAAATAATCTTTAAAAAAAAAAAAGAAAAAAGTGATCTTACCACAAAGCAGAGGAGCAAATATTCACGAAATAGAATAAAATCTTCCTTGTCCAAAACTATCTCCCTTCCTAATTACAGTATTTCTTCAAATTCCACCCTTAGAACTTTAGTCCTTGGTGTTTATAGCATGGTGGTTTTAAATCCTAAACATATTTGAAAGGGGAGAAAAATTAAGCCAACAGCCAACAAACTTTTTCTATAAAGGGCCAGAGGGTATGTAGTCCACAAAGCCTAAAGTATTTACTATCTCTTTTGCACATTCTTCTTTTTTCTTTCTTTCTTTTTTCACAATCCTTTAAAAATGTAAAGACTGTTAGCTCATAGAGCACCTGGCCGCTGGTCATAGTCTGCGGACACCTGAATTAAACTACAGTGAGCTACTGTATACCTGTAACCTAGTTTCTTGACTTAAAGCATCCAAAGAATAGGCATTTTGAGGAAAAGGACATAAAAGAGAAAAATGTTAATAATATCTGAAAAATGGGCGCCTGGGTGGCTCAGTCGTTAAGCGTCTGCCTTCGGCTCAGGTCATGATCCCAGAGTCCTGGGATCGAGTCCCACATCGGGCTCCCTGCTCGACGGGAAGCCTGCTTCTCCCTCTCCCACTCCCCCCGCTTGTGTTCCTGCTCTCGCTATCTCTCTCTCTGTCAAATAAATAAATAAAATCTTTAAAAAAAAATAATAATAATATCTGAAAACATCATATAACACTATCTGGCAGGTACTGGTCTAATCAAGTCACCTGTATTAATCCATTTACGTCTATGATGGAAATAATATGATCTCCATTTTATGAATGACGAAACTGAAATAGAGGCTAAGTAACCTGCCCAAGCTCACACAGCTAATAAGTAACTGGAACCTAAGAAGTCCAACTCTAGAGTGTGTGATCATAACTGTGATGCTATGCTGACACTCAGAAAATAGTACTTTAATTCACTGTAGAAACTATAAAAATAGAAATATTTTTCTGTAGAAATTAGAAAAAGAGGGCAAACAAATTCACCCATAATTCCATCACTAGAAATAATCACTATTTACATTTTGTTTATATTCTTCCAGAATATTCCTATACATAAAATTCTTTCCTTTTTTCAACCTATGAGGTAGGTATAATTTTACAGATGAGGAAACTGAGGCTTAGAAGGGTTAAGTGACTTTTTCAGGAACATAAAGCTGACATGTGTGTGGAACCAGGATTTCAACCCAGGTTGTTGCGTCCAGAGCCTGTGTTCTTAACCCCCGGCCTATACTGTACTTGAGTTTATACTTACTCTTTCTCACTTTTCTCCCCACCTCCACTCATGTGCTCGCTTTCTCTCTCAAACAAATAAATAAAATCTTAAAAAAAGAATGAAGAAAGGTAAGTTGGGCAGACAAAAACATCTCTGTCTACTACTACAGTTGGTGAGCCAGCATTGGAGGTGAGATCTCCCAGTCCAATCCTCTTGTCATTCCTCTGTTTATTCATTTAGCACATATTTACTGAGCACTCTATCAGGATTGTATTTAGCTGCACATAACAGTGGTAGTTTACATAGCAAAATGTCTAGAGATGGAAGTGGGTTTTTGGCATCGTTTTCTAATACCAGGTAGTCTCACAGTTTCCTAAGCACAGCACTGCACTTCTTTGCCTCCGATCCTTTGTTCACTCCTCTGCTCACCATATCCACTTGTTAGGCACTCTTAGTCTCGGTTTGTTAGGGCTGTTATAACATAAATGCCATAGGCTAAGTTGTTTAAACAACAGACATTTATTTGTCACAGTTCTGGAAACTGGGGAGTCCAGATCAAGGTGGCAACAGATTTGGTGTTCAGTGAAGTCCCACTTCCTGGTAGTTGACTGTCTTCTCAATGTGTCCTCACATAGCAGAAATGAGTAGGAGAGCTCTTTGTGGTTTCTTTCATGAGGGCATTAATCCCCTTAACAAGGGCTTCAGCCCCATAACCTCATTACCTCCCAAGGCCCCTTGCCTAATATCATCACATTGGATGTTAGGATTTCAATGTATACATTTTGGGGAAAACACATTCAGTCCATAAGAGTCTCTTAACCTAGAAAGTGTGATACCATCTCTCCCTGAAGCTTTTCCAAACCCCCATTTGGAGTAAATCTCTCCCATTTCCATATCTCTGTAGCACTTTTGCAATCAGTATAACACCAAATTTATTCTACCTTGTGTTTAAATTAATATGGTGCATACATATCAATCTCTGCATGATACCGTGATTTCTTAAGGGCACAGACTGAGTCTCATTCTTCTTTGTGGAACCCAGATGCCAACTGTTCTCCCATCCTCCGACTGCACCATATACATCCTCCCTGCTAGACCCAGAACCACTTTGAGTTCTGCCAAAGTAAACCGTACCACCTGAAAACATTAGTGAGCAAAGTGGACTTCACTGCAGGTTTTGTCATGGAGATGACCTACCACACTACACAGAAAAACAACTCTCAGATCCTTTGTTGGACCCACTGGCTCACATTTTCTTCCTTTTGGCCTGTCGTTCTGACTTCAAACTCCTCTCCGCATTATTTGACCTAAATTCAGAGGTGCTTCAGCCCTAACTCCCATTGGCACACCCAAACCCAGCATGAAGCTCAGCAAAATAAAGTCCCATGTAGGTAGCAGGTCCCACTCTTCTCCCTAGTGGGGGTTCAAAACAGCAGATAATATTAAATAAAGCTAATAATATTTAGTGAGTATTTATTTTGCATAAAGTACTGTCATCCCTGCAAGGCATATTTTATTATTCCCATTTTACAGTTGAGAAAAAGGAGGGATGAAGAGGTTAAACAAATAAATAAATATCACACAGCCAAAAAGTAGGAACCAGAAATCCAACCCAGGCACTTTGAATCCAGAGCCTGGGCCCTTAATAATTAACCTCCACTAATTTTTATAACACCTAATACCATGCCTTTACTAATAAGTACATCAAAGTGTTGGTTGGATTAAATTTACTTGTATTTCTAAGATCATCAGAAATATGCAGTTTCTTATGTTTCTTTCTTCCCAGTTGCAAGCATTTATTTTTGTTTATGAAATACCAAATATCCATTATAAGAAAAAACACATTATGTTAAATTAAAGCAAAAATTATGAGTATATTGCAACTTTTGCTAGTTTTATTTTTCTCAGCTTTATTGAGGTATAATTGGCAAATAAAAGTTGTATAATATTTAAGTTGTACAACATGATGATTGATATACCTATATATTGTGAAATGATTACCACAAATCCTTACAAACAGATTAACACATCCATCATCTCACATAGTTACCATTATTTTATGGTGTGCTAAGAATACTTAAGATCTATTCTCCACAAATTTCAGATATACAATACAGGATTATTAACTATAGTCACTGTGCTGTACATTCATCCTTATGGATATCTAAAGCTTTCTGTTTGTACTGGTATTAAGTGAATGAATGAACTGACTAATTTACTGACTATGCAACTCAGCTTCCTCATCTGAAAATTTGTTCATTCAGTTGGTCATTTAATATTTATCCATCTACCCTGTGGGCACTAGAGAAACAATGAAGCATAAGAAACACTCCTTGCGGGCGCCTGGGTGGCTCAGTCGGTTAAGCGACTGCCTTCGGCTCAGGTCATGATCCTGGAGTCCCAGGATCGAGTCCCGCATCGGGCTTCCTGCTCGGCAGGGAGTCTGCTTCGTCCTCTGACCCTATCCCCTCTCAGGTTTTCTCTCTCTCTCATTCTCTCTCTCTCAAATAAATAAATAAAATCTTTAAAAAAAAAGAAAAAAGAAACACTCCTTGCCTTTAACAGGTCTGTGGAGATATTCACAGTCCAAAAGAAAAGTGTTAAACCAGATAATATCGAAGGTCCCTTCCAGCTCTAAAATTCTGTAATTCTGTTGAGTGGGAGGTTTGCTCTCCTTGTACAGAGGTGGTGGATGACTGTCGTTGTGTAGACACTGGGAAGAAGAGATGGAGATGGGGCTGCTTGTCAAATGATTACTGAGGAGAGAATTTCAGGCTGCCCCTGAACCAAATAACAAGGAACAGGAAGCCTTGCCTACTGCCCTCCAGCCTTCCTCACTGCACTCCTAACTCCACTCTCTGCTCAGATGGCTGGTGTCCCTCTGCTGCCCTCTGAGTCCTCCAGATCCCATTTTGACACTAGGTTAGCCGACTGACCATGCGTGTTCCCTACTCAGAGCTGCCAGTAGAGCTTCCCTCTTCACTTTTTCCCAGCAGCGGGACACTTGATCCTTTCACTCTGTCACTGTCATATCCTGCTGTTCTCAGGCCTAGCTGCACATCACCCAGGGAGCTTTTTACACACACTGAAGCCCAACTCTCCACCTCTAGGGATTCTGATTTAATTGGTTTGACATGAGGCCCAGATACTGGTCTAGTTTTTTGTTTTTGTTTTTTAAATCCTCAGCAGATGAGGGATGCCTGGGTGGTTCAGGTCATGATCCTAGGGTCCTGGGATCGAGTTCCACATCAGGCTCCTTTCTCAGCGGGGAGCCTAATTCGTCCTCTGCCTGCCACTCCCTCTGCTTATGCTCTCCCTCTCTCTCTGACAAATAAATTATAAAATCTTTTTTAAAAAAATCCTCGGCAGATGATTCTAATGTATAGCCAGAATTGAGAACTACTATACTTCAGACACTGGAGTTGCTTAATTTTCCCTTGCTGGTTAAGGCCCCACTCTGGATTCTGTTCCCAGCCAGGGAAAATTCAAGGCTAGCAGCTCAGCAGCTCAGCAGCTCAGCAGCTCAGGGCTTAATCCCACTGTGGCCTGGACTCCCAGTTCCAGCAATTAAAGGCTGTTGTTATTCCGTGTGATTAAGCTCCTACCCCAAAGGAACATGGAGAGTAAAAGAAGGCGAAACAGTTGCTGGGGAGGCAAAACAGCAGGTGTTTACTCTGATGCCCTCCCACTTCCTTCTGTCCTTCCCGCCATTCCCTGCTCAAACCTCGGTAACAAAGTTGTCCTGAGTAAAGAGTGTCTCTTTGGTGATGGGCATGGATAGGAAATTAATTATCTGACCTAACATCTCTCAGCCATATGTATGTCAAACCAGATGTTTCTCTTTATTTGACTACATGCACCTCTATTGGTGATACCTTAGTTTCCCAGAGACATTTCATCTTTAACCTCCTTTCCTTTCTTCTCCCTCTTTGAACTTGTATTTAGCTAATTCCAGAGTCTTCTCTCTCTTGATCCATTTTTACAAACCTCCCTCACTATGACTGTGATCACACCTAAGCATAAGACTAATACCAGAGTAGGGTGCCTGGGTGGCTCAAATAGTTAAGTGTCTGCCTTCAGCTCAGGTCATGACCTCAGGGTCCTGGGATCGGATGCTGGGATCGGGTCCTGGGATTGGGTCCTGGGATTGGGTCCGCATCAGGCTGCCAGCTCAGCAGGGAGTCTGCTTCTCCCTCTCCCTCTGCTCCTCCCCCTGCTCATGCTCTCTCTCTCTGTATCTCTCTGTCTCAAATGAATAATTAAATCTTAAAAAAAAAAAAAAGACTAATACCAGAATAAAGGGAAGTGACATTTTTTAAAGTGTAGTTTTGGTGTGAAAAGGGAAACAACCTTTAGAGTCCATGAAAGTGCTAAAAAAACTCGTCACAATTCCCATAAAAATCTATATTTTCTTTGTTGTCCTCTAATAAAACCTTTCAGTCAAAAACCAACATTTAACATAAATTTTTTTTTTTTTGAGAGAGAGAGGTGGGGGAAGGGCAGAGGGAGAAGGAGAGAGAGAATCTTAAGCAGGTTCCATGCCCAGCATGGAATCTGATGTGGGGCTCAATCTCATGACCCTGAGCCAAAATCAAGAATCAGACGCTTAACTAACTGAGCCACCCAGGCACCCCATCATAAGTATTTTTTTCATCAGTTTGTTGTTTTCTGCTTTGATACTTGTTTTACAATGGTTTTGGTTTTTACTGTTTTTTTTTTTTCTACTACTATTTCTTATAACACTTCATTTTGTGGATTACAGTAGTCCCCCCTTATCCTCAGGGGATATGTTCCAACACCTCCAGTGGATGCCTGCAACCATGGATAGCCCTGAACCCTATATGTACTATTGTTTTTTCCTATACATACTTACCTATGATAAAGTTTAATTTATAAATTAGGCACAGTAAGAGAGTAACAACAATTGGGCGCCTGGGTGGCTCAGTCGTTAAGCGTCCGCCTTTGGCTCAGGTCATGATCCCAGTGTCCTGGGATCGAGGCCCACATTGGGCTCCTTGCTCAGTGGGGAGTCCAGTTCTCCCTCTCCATCTGTCCCTGCTTGTGTCCCCTCTCTCGCTGTGTCTCTCTCTGTCGAATAAATAAATAAAATCTTTAAAAAAAACAATAACTAATAATAAAAGCAGTTATGACATATACTATAACAAAAGTTATGTAAATGTGGTCTCTCTCTCAAAATATCTTACTGTACTGTACTCACCCTTCTTCTTGTGATGATGTGAGATGATAAAATGCGTACATGATGAGAAGTGAGGGGAATGACGTAGGCATCGTGACATAGTGTTTGGCTACTGTTGACTTCCTGCTGATTCGTCAGGAGGAGGATCATCTGCCTCTGGACTGTGGTTGACCGCAGGAAATTGAAACCACAGAAAGTGAAACCACAGGTAAGGGGGGCCTACTGTATTCTTAGAAGATTAGCACCACCTATAACGTTGTCTTAGTTGAAAATTCCACTTGAGTACCAAAGTTTTGGAACCCAACTCATCTGTAAATTGAGGACTGCATGAATATACCTAGGCACTCCCTTAACTAAGAGGTCTGCTTTTCCAACGTCACGGGGGCTGTTCTTAAGATTTCAGGAGAGGAATGAATATGAAGGCAGATTTTAATGACATCCGTTTCTTTTGATAACATTGATGACTTCCCAGCCATCAGTGAGACGGCAGGAGTTACTCTCTTCTTTGGCCCTGGAGAATCTGCTATACATATGATTTTCCCAATGTCGAGGACAGTATCATGACACAGTACCCCTTACCCACTTAATTATTCTGACAATCTGAAGAAGCAATTCTTATCATAATGTCTACACCTATTCTCAGAAAAGTGCTTTTTCAAATCAAACATTTGTCTAATTAAACATACGTTCTAAAATATATTCATTTTTCTTGACATTAAATATAAATCTTAGTTTGATTGTTCTCTGTTTTGACCAGGAACTGTGATTCTCTGTGAACATTAGCAAAAGACAAAAAGAAAAAAGAATTTTTAAATGTTTTAAAGCACATAAAACATTTTTTTCTATTATATAATGAAGTATGTGTTCTGTATTGCTCAAGAGTATCACAATCATGATTTATGATCTTGGTGTATTTTTAATACATATTTAAATTAGTCATTATGAATCAAATATCCTAAGATCATTTAATTAATTACCTGTATTATCTAACCCCTACTTAAATTTCTTTTCTAGACATATTACTCCTACAGACTAAATTATTCATCTCACCAAACTTTCTAAGCTGACAAAGCTAGCTGAAGTGCTATTGTGAAAGCAAGTCTCAGCTCAACAAATACTTTTTCTTTTATTAAAAGATAAGGGTAAAGAACTATTATGTCTAAAAATAGATACTTGGAGCTTAAAATCTGTCAGACCATATGTTGTACAACTCCAAGATCCAGGAAACAAAGACATCTTTCTCCTGGGGGTATGTATTGTTATTCATTCTAGGGGATCAAGTACCAGTCCATATGTATGACTATACAGTCATTTAAACATCGTTAGAAGAGAAACCAATTATGAATTCCTGGGGATAGTAAAGGGAAAATATGAGTCAGTTCGCACTGATCTGATCTGTATGTATTTGTCCTTGTGTTATGAGAATGCATGTGACAGTGTGGTTTTTTTCCCCCCAATGTCCTTGAGATTTCTTTTAAGGAAATTACTTTTCTTGTTTCTCTCTGGCAGTCAATGGAATGACCACAAAATATAAGATCTGAGACAATCTTTACCTATAAGCAAGATAGCATTTTATAAACTGTTAGACAATCTTTATAATTCTTTTTCTGTATTTAAATTTTAACCTTTTTTTCCTTGTGGATATGTTATTTTATTGTTTTAAGGTTTAAAAACTCCTTTTAAAATTGAAGTAAGTCTTCAAACCTACTGCCACTAATGTCTAAATATGTTCTACATATGTGGTACACATTCTGTAACATTGAATATATTTTATATGGTGCAAACTCAACCATCTTCAGAGATTCAGTTATAGTCTGATGCTAGAATATCATTCTGTGACTGTGTACATTAGTACACTGAAGCAATTTGGCAGTTACTAAGTTCGGACCACAAACAATTCCAACCTCCAGCGGGGATTCTTCTCTGCCTTTATAACTATCAGGTCTCCACTTCTCTTTAGATTGCAGAGACCCAGCTACATTGGCATATTTATAAAGCCATACACTTTTAAAATGTTAAGGGTAAGAGGTTCAACCGCTCTCTAATTACTTGGCAATGATTGCACAGGCTAGTTTTAAAGGTAGAAATGGGGCGCCTGGGTGGCTCAGTTGGTTGAGCGACTGCCTTCGGCTCAGGTCATGATCCTGGAGTCCCGGGATCGAGTCCCGCATCGGGCTCCCTGCTCGGCAGGGAGCCTGCTTCTGCCTCTGACCCTCCCCCCTCTCATGTGCTCTCTCTCATTCTCTCTCAAATAAATAAATAAAATCTTTAAAATAAATAAATAAATAAAGGTAGAAATGTCTGTTCTTTGTCAACTAACAAAAGACCTTCAGTTCTCTTCAAGTGATGGAAGGGGAAAGAGGAAATGAAAAGTAATATCAGACAGTGTATTTCTTCTGGGACATGAGGCTATATTTCTTTTAGTTTTTAGAAATATTTGTGTGTACATGTATGTATATGTAAAGAAAAGTGTACACACATGATATAAAGATACAAAAGAATACTCAATATAAACCTAAATCTCTCCTTTTCCTTAGTTACCCAGTTCCCCTCTCTGGAGGCAAACATTGTACCCAATCTCTTGGAGATTCTTCCAACAATAATTCATGCATTTGCCAACATACATGTATAAGTTCCCTCTCTCTCTTCCTCTTCCTTCACTCTAAAGGTAGTATACCATATACTTTTCTCTGTTCCTTGAGTTTTCATTCTTAAAGATTGTTCAGGGGCACCTGGGTGGCTCAGTCAGTTAAGCATCCAAGTCTTGGTTTCGGCTCAGGTCATGATCTCGGGGTCGTGAGATTGTACCCTGCCTCAGGCTCCATGCTCAGGGCAGAGTCTGCTTGAGATTCTCTCCCTTTTTCTTTCTCTCCCCCTCTGCCCCTCTCCCCACTCAGGTGCATTCTGTCTCTCTCTCTCTCTCTCAAATAAATAAAATCTTAAAAAAAAATAGATTGTTCAAAATCAGTATATATAAAAGTCATTATTTTTATACTGTCTGTATAGTAATCCACTGTACAAACACACCATAATTCAACTAAACAGTCCTTAATAACATTTACTGTTTCCCATCATTTACTATTACAAATAGGCTGCAAAAAAAAATTTCATTTGCATATATTTTGTGTTGTACATAGGCAAGATTATAGAATAAAAACCTAGGAGTTTAAATTATTGGGTCAAAGAGTATGAGCGTTTTTAATTTTGACAAATAGAACCAAGTTGCCCTCCATGTACATTGTACCAATTTTCACTCCTAACAGCAATATATGAGAAGGAAGCAATGTTTTTGACTAGGACCCACTTCATATTTATACTCCAAAAGAAATAAAAGCATCAATATATTTTTTTACATGTTATAAATGTCAGGAAACTCTAGCATTTGGGAAATAATAAAATACAAAGTAAGAGATAGCAAGCTGACAGAATATAGTAACCATTTCATACTTTGTTGATAAGCAGGAAGACTACCATCATGTTACAAGAGAGAATTTTGAATTATATTTTCCAAAACCATGAAAACTGTTAAATCTTCGTATTTCTAATGATAATGCTATTATTAAAAGTAATAGAGTTATTGCCCATAATAATGATAACAAAAGAGGAAATATTGTATGGAATATATAAAACTGTCATGATATATAACACAAATAGACAATTGGACTGTGACTTTTTAAAAATCTGTATTGTAATAATAGGTATCACAATGTTCTAAGACACAAATTAGCCCTCAAATTTACTAACAGTTATTCTGGAAGTACATCTTAAAATAATTTGGGGGGAAAAAAAGCCCTTGTTAGATATATTTAGTTGTGCTATAAAACTTCTTGACCAAAAGACCAGATACTGTATTATTCATAAAGTGAAAAAAGTTTTATAAACTTATAAAAATAGTAGAAATGGTACAGAAAAATCTAAGTGCATAGTTTTGGAGGTAAGAGCCTTATGGAATATGAATATAAAAACTCTTCTCCCTTGGTAAGGTTCCTATGAGTACCAGGTAATTGTTCCATAAGAAAGAGACTAAGTATGCATTGGCACCAGCTCAGATTGTCACTTCTAAATTTTTGTGATGTAAATAGGTAAAAATGTATTTTTATGAAGAATTGATGAATTATGATTAGAGCAATCTGTCCTATAAAATTTCATAGCAATAATATGAATTATAATTTAAAAAATTAAAAAATTCAAGTCACCTTTATTAAGAAAAGAGTCTCAAGAATTCTCAACCATCTTTTTGTCATCCAAAGTTTATTTTGTCATTCAAAATTCATGCTTAACTGAAAGTTAATACCACTGCGTGTATTTTTCTGATAATATTACAGGGATTGGGCCAGATAGTTCAGTGGGCAACCTCATTGTTGAAAATACCACTGCATGTATTTTTCTGATAATATTACAGGGATTGGGCCAGATAGTTCAGTGGGCAACCTCATGTTGAAACCTCATTATAGAAGTAGCTGAACAAGCAGTTTTAAAGACAAAATTCGACACAGCTGGTTATCCCATTTAAATTGTGTCTAAAAAATACCAAAGAAAACAATTTGGTCAAACAACTAGCCAAGTCAATGAAACATAAAATCAGTCAAACCTGTCTTTTGGCATCAAGTAAGGAACAAACTGTCACTTCACTGGATATTTCATATTTCACCCAAATGTTGTAATTGTAGCTCTATCCTCAGATGACAGTGAAAACAAGGTGGCAAAAACACTTCTTCACAAGAGTCCTTTAAAATTAACCTAATTATGTAACTCTGTCATGTATTTCAACACAACATATTAGTCACCACTTAGGACTACAACTAGGATGCACATCACATGACAATGAAGTAGCACTGCTCTTTAATAAGAAGAATGGGCAGAAATGTACTGGGGAGCCTGGGTGGCTCAGTCAGTTAAGAGTCTGCCTTCGGCTCAGGTCATGATCCCGGGGTCCTGGGATCGAGCCCCACGTCGGGCTCCCTGCTCGGCGGGAAGCCTGCTTCTCCCTCTCCCACTCCCCCTGCTTGTGTTCCCTCTCTCACAGTCTCCTCTGTCAAATAAATAAATAAATAAAAATCTTTTAAAAAGAAAGAATGGGCAAAAGTGTACTAAAATGATTGTATTTAACACTAATATTAAATCTTCTGTCCTGATTCTCTCACAATTGCCTTTTCATCATCAGCACTGTTACTGTCACCATTTCTAGCATCAGCATCATTGTGATACTAAAACATTAAGTAGTTTTAAGTATAAAGGGTCAATTCTTTATACTATTGTCTTTTTGGCACTGATTTCACTTCTGCAACTATTTGACGTTGGCCATCTTAGGCCTGGAATTTCACACACTAGTAGTATCTTCTCTTGAGAAGATACCATTTCATGCAATTCAGAAGTATAAAGAGAATGGATTTGTTATCTCTTCAGATAAACAAGTCTGCTCATACAAATGTAGGAGTCAACCTCAGGATTTCTAGAATAATGTATTTTACATGTTCCCCAGATGCTGATACCATGGTGACAGGCTAACTGGTAACATTCCGGACTGCTTTATTTTAACAGCTGGTTACATTATTTCTTAAAGCAGAAAAATGATTTTAAAAAATGAATGATGAAAATATAATGTTTCTCAAGTCATTGCCCCTTTTTCTGTGTATCTATGATGCTGTCCCAGCTAACCACAAGATCTAGACTTAATTAATATCCAATGAATTTCTCATGTGCAATTTCTGCTGTTTTCTTCATCTTTATGTTAGTCTTTTGAAAGTCATTGAATTCATTAAGAAACAGGACATTAGGCACCTTGACAACCAGTATCTGCAGAGCCAACCAAAAATCATCCATTGATTGGATTGGACTGGATTGGATTCAGTTATTAAAATATCCAGAAAAAAACAGGATGAATTATTTCTTTTTAAATTATGTTTGTTTTTGAAACAAAGATTACCAAATGAAGAAATTAGCCAGACATGTAATTACTTTTTTTCACACTTTGCAAAAAGATTCTAAGATAAGATCATAATGATTTATTTTCTATAAAATAGATATACGTAATGAATGCTTTACAAATGAGGAAATTGTGGCTCAGAAGAGTTAGATAACTTGTCTACAGTTACACAGTTAGTAAGGTTATGTCAGAGCTGAACTTGAAACCAGATCTATCAACTCTAAATCCCATGCTCACTTATTTTGTAAGTGAAAGCAAAGATGTTTCATAGATATTCATCTCCAGAGAACAGAGCCAGAGGAAATTAATTTAAATCATAACAGGAAGTATTGAAGTTAGTTATAGAGAAAGGTATTTTATTTTATTTTTTTTTAAAGATTTTATTTATTTATTTGACAGAGAGACAGCGAGAGCAGGAACACAAGCAGGGGGAGTGGGAGAGGGAGAAGCAGGCTTCCCGCCGAGCAGGGAGCCCGATGCGGGGCTCGATCCCAGGAACCTGGGATCGTGACCTGAGCCGAAGGCAGACCCTTAACGACTGAGCCACCCAGGCGCCCTAGAGAAAGGTATTTTAATAATGAGGATGGGATGGGGAAAGGAGCATCTAGGGGGTTACTACTATAGCATTGCTAGTGTTCCAGTTCTTATATTGAGTGGTGGGTTGACTGTTGCTCATTATATCACCACATTATATCTCTTATGCATGTGTTACTATTTTCAGTATGTATTAAAATATGTAATAAAAACATTTTAAAAGAAAATTTTAAAACATATGAGTTATTGAGGGATGTTGTGAAATTTTTGTCTAAGTATCTTAAAAAATAAAAACAGTTTCCCCCTGGGTAAACTCAATGTAATTAATGAGTGGGTTCCATGCAGCCCCCCATGGTGCACAAAGTTCTGATCAAATACTTATCATTACTGTTTCGTTGCTATTTCTGTGTCAGAACTCAAATAACTCCACTTGGTATTAGAGAAAATCTGCTCCTAAAATAAGATTAGAACAAAATCCCAAGAGGATTAATTCTTCTAGGAAGGTCATTCTGATTTAAGTGGACAATTTTGAATTTGAAATTTAGTACTTGGGTAACTCCTATTAAAACCAACATGCACCTTTCCTTTATATTAAGATACTAGATTGGGTTTTTAAAATAACAAATCACTGTAACATCATCACATTAAATTCTAGAACTCTGGGGATAAAGAGATCTTCTAGAATTTCTCAGTGACTGCCCTGGTCGAGTACTTGCATACTTGCATACATTATGCTAGGCAATCTGTGGGCTCTTTCAAAGTAGAATGTCATGCTCTTTCTTTCTGAGAATCAGTTCTCTTGTATCTTTTTTTTTCATATCTATCTCCTCCATTTTCTCTGTTATCACTTTCTAAAATTCCTACTAGTTGGATGTTAGACCTCTTATTTTATTTTTTCTCATGTATCTCCTTCTCTGACTTGTTTTCTGAGAAATTTTCTAAAGATCAGTTTCCAACTCTTCTATTGAAAATTTCATTTTCACCATTCTTTTTATTTTCCAAGAGCTTATTCTTAGTCACTAAATATTACTTTTTTATAGCCTTCTATTTTTGCCTCATGTACACAAATAATACCGTCTATCTCTGGGGATATTCATTACATGTGCTTAAAAATTTTTTCCCCTCTGTATACTATCTCTTAAAATTTTTTTTTCACTCTCTATACTCTTGCTGTTTTCTCTAAGTTCCTTGTTTATTTTGGCTTCCATTCTAAATGTTAAAAGTTTACTTCAAGTATCTGGTAATTCTTGATTGTTTGTATGTGTATATATATTGGGCAGGGCTTATTGATGAGTGGGCTCCTCTAAGGGAGATTTGACAGGGCTATTGACTTAGAGAGCCTCCAATTACTTTCCCTTGGATTTATCCATTTCCTCAGGATTTTTGCAATATCCCATATGGGAGTATATGTCTAGCCTCCAAAATTCTGGAAACCAAGAAGGGAAATGGGGGCAGAGAGGTTTGCTAAATCTTGTATCAGTTGGGCTCTTCACTCCTAACCTCAGCTCTTCCTGGTGTCTATAGGTTCAGGACCTCTCTAATTCAGAATTTCTAGATAGAACTTCTGGTATCCAGCTCTCCACATCATGGGAGCTTGGAAGTCTGTTCTAACAAGTGAAAAGCTGAACAGGCTGAAAAATCAACAATTCTTCTTTCATCCGTGAGAGGGGAGGACATCGGGCAGGTAACTTCTCCCAAGACTGGAGAGATGAGTAAATACAGGGAAGTCATGACTAGAGCAAAGACTCAGGGATGGAACTGGCTGGAGAAACCAGTGCTGAGATCAGAAAAGCTGAACTGTAATTGACAAATTGCTGGAGGTTCAGTGTGGACAAGTATGAGAGTTAAAAAACTTGGATGTTTATATGAAGTAGATAATTGAGGCTTGACCACTAATTATGCACCTATATTTATGATATAAGAAATTAAAAATAATTTCACAGAACAGCAGTTCTTTATTTCATCTCTTCACATTCTCCAACCCTGGAGAAAAGCAGATTGTAAATGCTGTTTCTGTTTTCTGAGATTGAAGGAGCTTAGCATGATAGTAAATCTTCATGACTCGACCAAGAAGTATAATCAGTTAAACTATTTTTGTGAGGATTTTCCAGATGCTTTCAACAACTGTGTGGGTGAGGGGGAGATGCTAGTCCCTATTTATATGATTTTATTAAATGTTTTCTCAAAAGTCATTGATTTTTTTCCTTATTTGGAAGAAGGTTATTTAATATTTTGAAACCATTTTATCACTGACCAGTTTTAATGAATGGTTTTGCAATTATTGCCACTACTGCCTTTTAAAGGTTACAAAGATGAAATTGCAAAACTGAAAATATTCTAGTCACCTTTAGAAAGTTTCACTGTAGTCATTACATATCATTATCTTTTCAATTCTTTGAGATGTTGTAATTATTCTTAACAGATTATAACTGATCATTATTTTAATATCTTATGCAAAGTTTTACCATCATATAAATGTTAAAATGAGGACAGATTATGGAATGTGTCAGAATTGCATGTGGTCTACAACAACCATGATTAATAGCCACAATATCTTTCTTTAGTTCAAAGTAAGATTGCCTTTTAATTTTTAGAAGGAAATCAGTTTTTGAATTTATAGTTATAAGAACACCCTAATGAGGATCAGAAATTGTCATGGTCCTTTTCATATATGAGTTAGACAAAAAATAAAAATAAAAATATTCTGCTTGAAACCTAATAAAATTGTGATGCATTGTCCTTGGTGGCAGGAAGAAAGTAAACATAGTCATGGTTAAGGATACTAAATTTTACCATCTGAAAAACCCAAGATCAAGTCCCGAGTCTGCTTTTTATCAGCCCCACAACCTTGGGAAAATTGCTTAACCTCTCTGCAGCTCAATCTCCTCATACCAAAATAGAGATGATATGTTCCTCATAGAGTTGTTAGAATTATGTTGAGATGATGCGCATAAAGCATTTAGAACATGACTGATAGGTATTTGGGAGACAAACAACAATATTATCTGTCACAATTATTTTTATGGTGGGCAGTTTGAACCTTTTCAGCCTGCATAATATCTTCCTATTTTATCAACTGTAGTTTTGTTCCCTTTTAGAAACTGAAATTCTAAAACAGAAGAATGTTGTGTAACATCTTGTTCTTTATTCTTACTTGTTCTCTTATTTATTTTAAAAACCAGTGCTTAAGTTTTGTAAATGTACCTTCTAGTTTATCATTACTAATATTTAATCAGTAATGAGGTAAATTTCCTTGAATGAGGCAAATTTCCTTGGTATGCCTATTTTCTCATGTCAGTGCTTCTATGATGATAAACCATTTAGGGTCATTGTAGAACCTCATTGGGTGAGATGTGGAATGTAAACAAGTCACATAATATGAAATTATTACATCACTAGGTTCATTCAAAAGTCCAAGTAAAATGTATTTTTCGTTTCATTGATTAACCCAACTATGGTAGGTAGAACAAATAGGACTTTATTTTTCTGACGTCAGGAGTCTAGAGGTGAACAATTATTGTAGTGGTTCAGTGGCTTTGCAAAGTTAGGGCAAATATCTCTGCAATTCTCTCTCTTGAGCACAGGCAAAATGAAATGACTGTGGCAGCTCCAGGAATCATGTCCAGGAAGAAAGGGTGTTGACCAAAGAACACATGAGCCACCTCTGGTGCTTTCTTTTTCCTTTTTTTTTTTTTTTAATTGTACTATAATTTATGTGTAGGAAAATGAACTATCTTAAACATACCAATCAATGAGTGTTGACAAATGTATACCCAATACATAAATGTGATCATCACATAAATCAACACAGAGAATATTTCTGTCACCCTTGAAAGGTCCCTCGTGCTTCTTTCCAGCCAGTTACCTCACCAACCTGGAGGCAACCATACTTCTATCAGTAAAGCTTAGTTTTGCCTTCTTGAATTTCATAAAAATGAAACCACACAATATATACACTTATCTGCATTTTTTCACTCAACATAATATTTTTGAGATTCTCCTATGTTATATATATTAAGAGATTGGACCTTTTATTGCTGAGTGGTATTGCATTGCCTGTTCCTTTTTAGTCAGAATACCAAAAACTTTCTAAGATACTTTCCTAGTAAATGTCTACTTGCATCTCATGGGTCATATCTGGTCACATGGCCAGTCCTTGTTGCAAGGGGGGCTAGGAAAGTACTTGTCTTTCTAGCTTCTATCATGGGAGGCTACAAAGGAGGATCAGGTTGGGAATGGCTTTTGAGTAGCCAAACAACAACATCTGCTAAAATGAATTTCATAATTTTAAATTTTATGATGAAACTTAGGTTTCATTATTTTTATTAAAAAGTGCTGGTTATCATATTTATCTTATTTATGTATTATTGTTTGAAATGCACAAAAAATTCCAGGGTAAATCTAAGTTTAAATTTTAAAGAAACCAGTGAAAAAAATTTTAATGAGAATTGTGAAGCAAACAAAAGTAATCTTGAATTAAAATAAGGAAATTGTTTTAAAAAGAAAAATGAAAACATAAAATTATGAAATGTGAATTGGAATACTAAAAAATGGTATTGTCCAAAACTGCACTACCCAATAAAATAGCCACTAGCTACACATGGCTATTTAAATTAAAATAAAAAAAATTCAGTCCATCAGTTGCACTAGCCACATTTGAAGTATGCAGTAACTACATGCAATAACTATATGGCTACCATATTAGTGCAGATATAGAGTATTTTTTCAGTCACTGTGGAAAGTTCTGTAGGACAGCACTGCTTAAGGTAGAAATACCAAAAATGATTATTTACCATCATTACAGTAGAATCTTAATTGATTTGGAGAACTATCAAAGAGTGGTGAGTAGTTTTACTACAGAAAGATTTAGTTAATATTTAAGTGAATATTAAAGCAAAAGAGAGAAGTAAAATATTCATTTTTTTCAATAAATACTTACTGAGCACCCATCATGTGCCAGACTTTGGAAGTATAGCAATGAACAAAGTAAACAAAATCACTGTTTTGGGGACATTTCTGGCATAAGATGGGAGAGAGACATAAAGTAAATGATACCAGGTGATGGCAGTCCTATGAAAATAAATGAAGCCAGGCAAGGAATGGAGGGGGACATTCTTACAGGGGGTTCAGGAAAGGCCTTCTCTGGTAAGATGTTAATTGTGCAGACCTGAAGGTTATTAGAAAGTGAGCTGTCTGGCTACCTGCAGAAAGAACATTTCAGGCATTGGCAATATCAAGTTTGAAGACCTTGAGTTAGATAATGCTTGATTTTTTTAAGAAAGACCAAGAAGACCAGTGACAGGATCAGATTAAGTAAGGCGGAGAGGGTAGGTGAAATCAGAGACCATATCTGATAGGCTTTTTGAAGACTTGGGGTTTTACTCTGAATGATACGAAATGCAATTGAAGGGTTTTGAGCAGGGGAATGACATGATGTGACTTATATTTTATAAGGATCAGTCTGGCTACTGTGTAGAGAATATCCTGTGAGGAGGCAAGGGGAGAAACAGAGATGCTAGTTTTATGACCTGAGCAAAAGTCAAGATGAGAGATCATGGTGGCTTGGACCAGGGTGATACTTGTGGAAGTGGGGGCAAGTGGCAGGATTATGGGTATATTTGAACACAATTTACATTGGACTGAATAAGAGTCATAAGAGAAAAAGATGGAACAAGAGTGACTCCAACATTATTGGTCTGAGGAACTCCTAAAGTAGTGTGACCATTCACTGGGAGATGGAAAACTATTGGAACAGCAGGTTTTGGACATATCTAAATGTGTATTGCATATTCAAGTAGAATTATCAAATAAGTAATTAGATATTTGAAGTTGGAGTTCAAGAGAGAGTCCAAGCTGGCACTATAAGTAGGCAGCCTATAGGTGGTATTTTAAGCAGCGGCACCAAGTGAGATCGCCAAAGTAGTGAGTGGAAATAGAGGAAAGATCTGAGGACTGACCTTGGGCACTGCAACATTTAGAGGTCAGAAAAATAAGAAGGAACCAGACCTGAATAGTGGATTTGCCAACATGTTGGCCATTGGTGACCTCAACAAGAGCAGTTTGGGTAGAGCTGTGGGGATGAAAGCCTGCTCCCCCCCTCCAGCCCCAGTAGTACAAAGGGTCTTAGGGAAGAACAGCTCCCACTTAAGAGGATTGCAGGGAAAGCAGTGCAGTAAGGGAGAGTGAGTTTCAGGAGATCAAGAAGTGAAAGGAAAAGATAAGAGGTTTCAGATATTTGGGATTTTGCTGACTATACTTGGTGAGTTCCAAAGGGCACATTAGAAAGGTTTGATTTGAGAGATGAGAGAGAAATAGGGAAAGGAAGCAAAAGATGGGGATTGTACTACAGAACATGTGAAAAATTCTCTTGAGTTTTAGTTAAAAAAAAAAAAAGTGGAGAATTGAAGCCATTAGCTGGATGATTCAGTCATTTGCTCTGTTCAAGTCTTCTAGATTATTACATTAATTCTTCTTTAGGTTGTATTATGCAGATACAACTTTCATAAATTATCGAAGATGAAACATGAAATTAAACAGGGGGAATCAAAACTATATATAGGCTCTATAGATTTGTTGTTTCCACTACTTTCTCTAGTTCCTAGGAGCTCCTATATGATTGCTATAATAATTTGGATTAAAATATATGGGACAGAAATTATCACAACAAATTTATTGAAAACCAATACATGTTTTTATTAACAACAGGTAATTGGAAGAAAAGCAATCGTGAAAAGTACAGCAATGCTGATAATAGAGTGTGTGATCCATTTCCAATTTTATGTCTTCACGCCTAAGCGGTTTTTTTATTATTATTATTGACTCCATTGGTCAATCTAGGCAGGTTTGAATTTCATTGATATGTGAATCAATATTCCGCATTGCAAAACTAATCAGACATGCATACGAGAAATGAGGACAAATTTTGGGAAATCATTACTTGTACCAATATATAGAGCATAACATGCTTAAAAATACATTTATACAAGTGAGTTGTATATCTTATATTATTAGGCTTCTTTTTTTTTTTTTTTAAAGATTTTATTTATTTATTTGAGACAGAGAGAATGAGAGAGAGAGAGCACATGAGAGGGGGGAGGGTCAGAGGGAGAAGCAGGCTCCCTGCCGAGCAGGGAGCCCGATGCGGGACTCGATGCGGGACTCGATGCGGGACTCGATGCGGGACTCGATGCGGGACTCGATCCAGGGACTCCAGGATCATGACCTGAGCCGAAGGCAGTCGCTTAACCAACTGAGCCACCCAGGCGCCCTATTATTAGGCTTCTTTAGAGCTATTCAGGTCACAAGTATCCTTATAAGTAAAATGAAAATCAGATATTGATTGGCAACATGCTTAATCAAAGACTTTATAACCAATGCTAAATCATCATGCTAAATAAACTGTTTTTATATATAATGGTTGGGAACTGGAAATGTTTGCTGGTGATCTCCTCTAACAGCCAAAATAAATGCCTTTTGAATTATAAAATACATTCTTTGAACATCGCCTTTATTAGATTTTCACTGATGAGGATGTGCTTTACCCACTTGATATGTTTGAAATGGTATCTGAGTACAGTTTTAATTTGCATTTGTCTGATTATGAGCTAGGTCCAGCATTTTTCCATACATTAAAGTACTGTTTACATTTCTTTTTCTGTGAATTGTTAATATATTTGTCTGTTTTTCAAACCTAGATTATTTAAAGATGATCTTCCCATATTAAAATTATATCATATGCACATTTCCCCAAATTTAAATTCTATAGCAAAAGCTATAATTCAGATGGTAAAAAAAGAAATGGTAATTTCATATCTGTGTTGGTACATATTTGGCATTATTTATATAATAGAAGCTGTCTCTGTTTGGGTTGTACTAACAAAATACCATAAACTGGGTGGTTTATAAACAAGAGAAATTTATTTCTCACAGTTCTGAAGCCTTGAAGTCTGAGATCAGGGTGCCAGCGTGGCTGGGTTCTGGTGAGAACTTTCTTCTGGGTTGCAGACTGCCAACTTCTCATTGTATCCTCACATGGGAAGAAACAAGGAGGGAACTTTCCAGGATGTCTTTTATAACGGCACTACTCCCATTCGTGAGGGCTCCACTATTGAGATCTAATCACCTACAAAAGGCTCTACCTTCTAATACCATAACAACAAGGGTAAAATTTCTACATACGGATTTGGGGTGGGGGGGTAAACATTCAGTATACAGCATTAGTCTTGTCCTCAGACTACCTGCGTCACTGTCACAGTGGGCTGCCTGTTAAATATGCAGATTACTGGGTCCCTTAGGTCTGGCTCAGATCTTCTGACCTAGAAATTTACGTTTCTAATAAACATTCGATATAATTCATATGCACAGTAACAATATAATTCATATGCACATTAAAGTTTGAGAACCACTGTAGTAGAGGGTATAAAATCAAGAAATCAGCAAATGTGGACATCAAAAGAAAGCTGGAATAACAATACTTATATCAGACAAACAATTTTAAACCAAAGACTGTGAGAAGAGATGACGAAAGGCACTATATCATAATAAAGGGGACTGTGCAACAAGAATATCTAACAGTGATAAATATTTATGCCCCAGCATGGGAGCACCCAAATATATAAAACAATAAGAAACATAAAGGAATTCACTGATAATAATACAATAATGGTAGTTTAACACCCCACTTACATCAATGGACAGATCATCTAAGCAGAAAATCAACAAGGAAACAATGGCTTTAAGTGACACACTGGGCAAAAAAATCAGCAAATGTAATCTGGACATTAACAAAATATAAAAAAAATTTGAAACTACTACAGAAATGTTTAAAGATAAAAGTTAAAATTACTCTTGGGGTGCCTGGGTGGCTCAGTCATTAAGCATCTGCCTTCGGCTCAGGTCATGATCCCAGGGTCCTGGGATCCAGCCCCACATCAGGCTCCCTGCTCTGCGAGAAGCCTGCTTCTCCCTCTCCCACTCCCCCAGCTTGTGTTCCTGCTCTCGCTACCTCTCTCTCTCTGTCAAATAAATAAATAAAATCTCTTTTAAAAAAAAGTTAAAATTACTCTTATAAAGGAAAATCAGCAAAGTTTATAACTCTAAGTCAATTTTATCTGTAGACTTTGAGGCTTTGTATTTTAAATTAGAAACAGGATATTTTCTTTCAAAAAGTGGTATTGTCATACCTCAGTTTATCAATATTGATGTCAGATTCAACTCTTTCTAATACATTAATTATTTTTAAACCTTTAGGTAGTTTTTAGTAAATCATTGCTAGAGAGTTCCAAGTGGTATTCTAGTCATTAGATTAGAAAAAGAAGTTTGGGAGGCACCCTGCTGGCTCAGTTGGTGGAGCTTGTGACTCTTGATCTCGGAGTTCTGAGTTTGAGCCCATGTTGGGTATAGAGATTACTTAAAAATAAATTCTTAAAAAAAAAAAAAGAAAAAGAAGTTTTTGATGATTGTTGGCTGGTAACTTATTCCAAGAGACTCTCTAGTAAAGTGTTATAGACTGCAACACACATATACAGAGACACACACACACAGACATATACACAGGGCTATATGAACACATCCAGAATTACCTTACATACCTTCACAATGGTGAGTTCTGTTCCTGGTTTCTTGGATGAATGATGAGGGGATAGAAATTAATGTGAAGGGGTGCCTGGGTGGCTCAGTCAGTTAGGGGTCTAACTCTTGATTTCAGCTCAGGTCATAATCTCAGGGTCATGAGATTGAGTCCTGCATCGGGCTCCATGCTGGACGTGGAGCATGCTTAAGATTCTCTCTCTTCCTCTCCCTCTGCCCCTCCCCCCCAAATAAATAAATCTTTTTTTAAAAAGAAAAAATTAATCTGAAAATACGTATTAATTCTGGAGATATAGAAAGAGTTCAAGTATTTTAAATTATTTTGCCCATTTTTTAATGGCATATAGTTGAATAGGTTGATTAGGTTCTTTAAAAATGAGAAGAGAAGTTATACTCAGATCATCTTTGGCAATGGGAGTTTTTGTACATGGATATCCTGGGATATAAGGTAGTCCAGGACATTATTTCTGAGTCATAGAGTTACTCTGGGAACTTCCAAGACTGGGAAGTATGACATGACAGGTCTCATGGATAACTGGAATCATGCCTAAATTCTCTTAGTTCACAAGGCATTTTACTTTACAGAGGGAGAGAATGTGATTGGGTCCATATACCACCATTCAAAATGGAGTGCTAAAATTGGTTAGAATTTTATGCCACACTAACTCACAGGAGCTCAGCCTCCTTTGTGCCCAGTCTTCCCAGAGGTTCAAACATTAGTAACATAGGATAAACAGGCTGGTTTCACTCAAATCCAACACAAGCCATAGCAACTAAGAGCAGTTTGCCTAAAGAAGGACATCATAAGCATAGTGGGTATGCAGCATTTCACAGACTCTTGGCTGAAACAGAAGAGAAACTGAAAGATTAATTATTTAAAATTTTCTTCCATGTTTAAATGTATCCTGACTCTAAAAACCACATGGGCCCTTGATACAACTCTTTTGGAAACTCATATATAGTTTATATTCTTTGTCTGCTTGGCAATATGAAAATCCTTGAAGATCTGAAATTATGTATTCTATTCAGAGGTATGTATTCTATTCAGTAATCAATTATCTATTCAGTAATCAGTAATCTATTGCAATCTTTTGGATTACTGGCTTATAATTCCATCTTGATAATAGTTACACCTTAGATTTTTCTAACACATCATTAGTTCATTAGGCCGCTTTAAACAAGTACTAGTTTTGGGGTGCCTGGGTGGCTCAGTCATTAAGCGTCTGCCTTTGGCTCAGGTCATGATCCCAGGGTCCTGGGATCGAGCCCCGCATTGGGCTCCCTGTTCCGCGGGAAGCCTGCTTCTCCCTCCTCCGCTCCCCCTGCTTGTGTTCCCTCTCTCGCTGTCTCTATATCAAATAAATAAATAAAATCTTTAAAAAAAATAAAAATAAATAAATAAACAAGTACTAGTTTCATAAGCCATGAATAATCTTTTGAAACCTAAAACATTAACTAAAAATGTCCTAAGTTTTATTTAGTATATTCTGTAAGCAGGTACTGATTTTGTTTGGAGAAGCAGGTTAGCAAAATGGAGTAACACTTAGATCAGGGAACCGGGGCCAGGACATGGTAGGACTTTTCCTACCCAACCATGAAAAGTTGGGCAAATTATTTAGCCTCTCAGGCCTTTGTTTCTTATTTTATTTTATTTATTTATTTTTTTTAAAGATTTTATTTATTTATTTGAGAGAGAGAGAATGAGAGACAGAGCATGAGAGGGAGGAAGGCCAGAGGGAGAAGCAGACTCCCTGCTGAGCGGGGAGCCCGATGCGGGACTCGATCCCGGGACTCCAGGATCATGACCTGAGCCGAAGGCAGTCGCTTAACCAACTGAGCCACCCAGGCGCCCCTGTTTCTTATTTTATAAAATGTGGAAGATACATCACTATGCTTCCTCCTATTTTCTTTATTATATACCCTTCATCTCTATTAATAAGTAAAAATAGCCATTTTTGGTTTTAGCATTTAATGTCTTTTTCTTCAATTTAATTTAATTACAAGGGCCTACTCACCTTATTTGCAAAATAAGCAAAATTGTATTCCTATAAATATTTGTCTTATGAAGCCTATAACATTGTGTATGGATTTCTGGCATTGCAGGAAATGTGATAAGGAGCCCCTTGAGCACCTTTCTGACTAGAATGGGGAGTTGGTGAGGGAGAGGAATTGGAGTTAGGAGTCATAGTAGAACTGGGGCAAGTTATGGAAGGCTTTGAATAATGGATTTAGGCAGTAAGGAGTCATTTTATAATGGAATGACTTTGTGAAAGTTGCATCTTAGAACGCTAATCTGACAGTTACGGGGAACAGTATGTAATAGGGAGAAATGAAGCCAAAGTACCAGCTTAGAGTCTTCTGAAGTTTTCAAAATATGGATAATGAGGGTCTAGTCTATCATGTTGACAGTGGAAAAGGAAAAGCTTAGAAGGAATTAAAAGACTGCACAATGGGACCTGTTCCTAATAGATATGATAGATGAGGTAGCGAAGAATACAAGATGTCTCCAAAATTTTAGGTTGAGGAGACTGGAAGAAGGTCAGTAACTGATATAGAGAAGTTTGGAAATGTTGCTATTGGAGGGAGGATTTTGAGCATTGTTTTAGGCAATTTGAATGGCAAGTGAGGGTGAGAAATGTTCAGTGGAAATGGTAGCTGGTAATGTCTTCTAATAAGGGAAGAAACAAAGACATGAAGATGGACAAAATGGTGAAACAATGAGGTAGATAATTACTATCTGGTTTAGCAAAAAAATTATAGATGAAAGTTTTGTCTGAATAATTTTGGTCCAGGTTAGAATAAGATAACAGTTTATTATCATATGATCTTGTATTTGCATTCTCAGTGTATTATTCTAGCCTTGGAAGAATTGAAAGAAGCAATCAGTAAAATCCTTGGTATTTAGTTTCACAATGAATACTTTTGAAAAATGAGAAAGACAGATACCTGTTTGGAAAGAGTCATTGATGAGATATTTGAGGGAATCTGACTCATTTTAAATCTGACTCATTTTTAAATGGTTTCATAACAAAATACAGCAGTAGGTGAGGTGCCTTAAAGAATGGATTAAAATTCTAAAAGTCTATGTACATTTTAAAGATTTGTGGACAAGGACATAATTGAATTGCATATTGATACTTGACTCAGGCAAAAACTCCAGAAAGCCACATGTTAAAACAAAACCAGAATTATAAGGGAAAAATATGTCTGCATTTAAATGAAAATGAGGTTAATAAATCAATCATGTAGTATTGTCATTAAAATATGTGTGACATAGAAATAGGAGTTAAGCACATAGGAAAACACAAGATAACCTGCTATGGTGAAACACATAGTTTAAATATTTAATGAAAATCACTTGATTAACTTAAGCGAGTTATTAGAATTTGGAAAAGATCCAGTGAATGGCAACTAAAGTGATCAAATATATTTTAAATAGACCATATAAGAAAGAGCTAAAGAAAAATTATTTAATCCATAAGAGAAAAGGTTAAAGATAAACCATAATGTCCCTCCTCCTGAATTTAGGAGTTATATTTACTCCCAAACAATTTCACAGAGAAGAACCATCTTTTTTTTTTTTAACACATAATCTAAAGAATTGCTTCAGTTGCTGCTGCAGCTTTTGTGAGGTTGAGGTCTAGTGACATATATTGGCTACTAAAATGAAATGACTGCTAGGTCTTATCTGACCAATTTGTGAAGGATCAATTAACATGGAAATGGCAATCACAAAATACAACCTTGGAGATATTGCCAGTTCAGTTCCAGACCACCACAATAAAGCGAATATCAGAATAAAGTGAGTCAAGGGCGCCTGGGTGGCTCAGTTGGTTAAGCGACTGCCTTCGGCTCCGGTCATGATCCTGGAGTCCCTGGATCGAGTCCCTGGATCGAGTCCCGCATCGGGCTCCCTGCTCGGCAGGGAGCCTGCTTCTGCCTCTGACCCTCCCCCCTCTCATGTGCTCTCTCTCTCTCTCATTCTCTCTGTGTCAAATAAATAAATAAAATCTTTAAAAAAAAAAAAAGAATAAAGTGAGTCAAATATATATTTTAGTTTCTCAGTGTATATAAAAGTTGTGTTTACACTGTACTGTATTCTGCTAAGTGTGCAGTAGAATTATGTCTAAAAATACCATAATTAGGAAATACTTTTTTGCTAAAAAATGCTACCCATCATCTGAGCTTTTGGCAAGTCGTAATCACTGATCATAGATCACCATAACAAATATAATATTAATGAAAAAGTTTGAAATATTGCAAGAATTACCAAAATGTGACACAAAGACACAAGCGAGCAAATGCTGTTGGAAAAATGGCGCTGATAGACTTCCTTAGCATAGGGCTACCACAGACCTTCAATTAATTTGCAAAACACGTAATATCCGTGAAAAGCAATAAAACAAGGCATGGCTGTACTGTGGGGAGGGATGGAGAAAGCCTCTCAAAATATGATTTAGCTGTAATTAGAGCAGTCTCTTGTTTGCTGATCCCAATAGGTACTCCTCATATGCTAGCTTGCTATCTTGCCAATATGAACTAGCACTCCAGACAATCCCCAATTTAAGATGGTTCAACTTAAAATTTTTTGACTTTACAGTGACGTGGAAGTGATATGCATTCAGTAGAAACTGTACTTTGAATTTTGAATTTGGATCTTTTCCTGCATTAGTGATCTGCAGTGGACTTCCTCGCGATGCTAGGCCCCAGCAGCAAGCCCCAACTCCCACTCAGCCACTCTGTTCTGAGGGTAAAAAACTGATACACTTAGAGCTATTTTGTTCCCTTACAACCATTCTTTCACTACAGCATTTCAATACATTATTTAATAAATTTTCACTTCAGTGTTGTATTCAATAAACTACATGAGATAGTCAACATTTTATTATAAAATGGGCTTTGAGCTAGATGATTTCACCCAGCTGTAGGCTAGTAGAAGTGTTCTAAGCAAGTTTAAGGTAGGCTAGGCTAAGCTATTATGTTTGGTAGGTTAGGTGTATCAAATGCATTTTCAATTTATGATGGGCTTACCAGAATGTAACCCATCATAGGTGGAGGAAGATATGTATTTAAATGGAAAGTAGAAAAAGTACCTTTAGAAATCTTTATCTTGGGATGTAGTGTCGTACAGGTGTAGTGCAGTATTCTTAACTATTAAGTCAACACTAAAAGAAGTATGGCTTCATTATGAGTTGTACAGATGTTATACAAGAGAATCACTAGAATGTAACTCCAACCAGGAATGACAAGTAGGTAAGATTTCCCTTTTCAATTCTGGTCCATTGGAAGTGACTTCCAGGGGCTCTTTGTTGAGAAGGATACTGAAGCGGAGTTTGCACTCAGTAGGAAAGAGTTAACGATTGATTTACAACTTCCATGGAAACTTCCAGTGACCTTCACCTTTCTAAATTCAGGGGCCATTTCTCAGGCCTTATTTTAATTAATCTATTAGCAGCAGTTACCACAGTTCATCACCGTGAAGGCAATCAAAACCCTGCTGGCTTAAGAGAGATTTTGCCCCTCCCTTAACTACCTGGAAAAGTCTAAATTGGGGGGTCTTTCCCAGAATTTGAGTTATTACAAGATATAAATTTCACCTGAATGACTTATCTGTATGGCAGGCAAACATCTGATTACTTAACAACTTTTGTACTGCCTTGTAAATTGCCCTCCTCCCCTTTGATGCCCTAGACCCCATCCAATTCCTTAGCTTAGGATGGCATATGTACCTCATTTTACCTTTCTGTCTTTGAACCTCTCATGTATGTGGGGCTCCCATAGATGCAAAATTAAATGCAGTTCTCTCCTGTTAATCTGTTTATGTCAATTTAATTCTTAGGCCATCCAGAAGAACGTTTGAAGAGTAGGGGAAAATTTTCCTTCCTTGCACTAGCCTCTGTACTCTCATTTGCTGGTTCATCTCCCCTTCGCTCCCTTTTAGAGTTGGAGTGCTCTGAGACGGAGTCATTGTATCACTTCTTTATCCAGTCTTGCTCCCCAGAGCAGCAAGGTTCAATAGGAAAATAATGTGAGCCACAAATGCAAATCACATATGTAATTTGAAATTTTCTAGTAGGTACATTAACAAAAAAAGTAAAAAGAAACTGGTGAAATTCATATATATATTATTTAACCCAGTATACCTCGAATATTAGCATTTCAACATATAATCAATATAAAAAATATATTAATATGAGGTATTAAATTATTATTTTATTTTTCTGTCAGGAAACATTGTTGCTCTGAGTTTAAGAATTTTCACTGACAGAAAATCAGCACTTTCAGAAAATCTCTCAC
This sequence comes from Leptonychotes weddellii, assembly GCF_054177405.1. Lineage (NCBI taxonomy): Eukaryota > Metazoa > Chordata > Mammalia > Carnivora > Phocidae > Leptonychotes > Leptonychotes weddellii. The sequence continues at coordinate 65,250,700 of NC_138380.1, read as the reverse complement.
ATAGCCCTGCGTGGCTTCTGAATCTTAATTTTTGTAGAAATATCAACATATTTCTCTTCAGTACAGTCATTCCATCCATGATTGATGGATCAGTCTTAACCTCCTATTTCTTTCTTTTTTTAAAGATTTTATTTATTTATTTATTGGAGAGCGAGCGAGAGAGAAACAGCATGAGAGAGGAGAGGGTCAGAGGGAGAAGCAGGCTCCCCGCCAAGCAGGGAGCCCGATGCGGGACTCGATCCCGGGACTCCAGGATCATGGCCTGAGCCGAAGGCAGTCGCTTAACCAACTGAGCCACCCAGGCGCCCTTAACCTCCTATTTCTGTATTTGGCTTTGACTTATGAAGCTCTTCAGGACTGTTTTTAATTCAGAAAGAGTGACTTTGTCTAAAGGAGATGCAGTGGTAACTATGCAAGGTAGTTTTTTACAGTGGACACTCATCATTAATATTAATGAGATATTTTAAGTTCTTTTGTTTTAATTCTAAGTCTTTGAAATGCACTGTTACACTTATAGCATACCTCAACTCAGACCGGATGTATTTCACATGCTCAATAACCACATGTGGCTAAATGGCTGCTGTATTGGACAAACATGGCCCTAGATGATCTTATCCAAGCCCTTAACTTAAAATACCATCTATATGCTATTCTCAAATTTATATTTCTTGCTTGGACCTGTCTCCTGAACTCCAGACTCAGAGGGTCTATGTGACATCAATTCTTGGATACCTAATATGTGTCTCTAACTTATGTCCAAAATTGAACTCTTGGTCTCCTCCGAATTTGCTCTTCCCCATCTCAGTTACTGGCAACTCCACCAATTGCTCAGGCCAAAAACATTAGACTCAACCTTGACTCCTCTCTGTCTCAAACTTCACATATAACATACAACTACTGTGGCATTATTAGTTGCATGTGCAAGATATATACAGACTCTGATTCACTACCACTACCATGGTCCAAACTCCCATTATCTCTGTCTGGGTTATTGCAATAGCATCCAGAGTGATCCCCCACAGGCTGTCATCATAGCAGCAGATATCCTTTCACAACATAAGCCAGATCATGTTACTTATCTGCTTAACATTCTCCAATGGCTCCCTGTCTCACTAAGAGTGAAAGCCAAAGTCCTTCTAATGACCTTCAAAACTCTATAGGATCTGGCCTCCTATTACTTCTCTGACTTCATCTCCTACTATTCTCCATCCTCAGTGTACTGTAGCCACCTTTACGTCCTGCTTTTTCTTTAACATGACAGTCATATTCTAGCTTCAGGGCCCTTAGACTTGCTATACCCTCGCTTATCCCCATGGCTCATTCTCTCATATCTTTCAAGTCTTTGCTCAAGTATCTTGTCATGGAATAAATGAATGACATGATGTGAATTTGTGCCATAAGGAGGCATCAGAGCACAAGTGCCACATGCCCTTCTAACAGAAGTCAACACACAATTAACTTTCAACATTTATTGAGCATCTATTATATATAAAACAGGCGTCTATGATTGGTCTGTCTTAGTGAAGGGAAAGGTTGAAATAATCTTGTTGCTTTAGAAGGTTTTTGAACATTTTTAGTACATAATGGAACAAACAGCTGACTTCCTTAGTCATTGAGAAAGCAGTATCTATTAACAAATACCTTGTTAGATAATTTAGGGCTTCCTCTTTTTGGCAACCAGAATCTAGAAACACAATCCCTTAATCCATGCAGTATTTAAATCACTGCAATATTAGAACACCTGGTTGTAGTCCTACTTTGACTCTTAGCTTAGTGGGTGACTAAATAAATCACTTCTCCTTTTACTGGCTCAATTCTTTTATTCCTATGATAAAATGTCTAATCTCATCTATTGCCGAATTCAGGTTAAGGTAACAGGTCAGTATATACTTGGGTGTTACAACTGGCACAAATATGTATGCATTGTGGAATTTGAGAATAAAAAGTCTTTTTAAAATCTAAGAATTTATAAATCAGAGCTATTTAAACCTAGTCTTCAGGTAGTGGTAGACTTTAGATCTTTAGTCTTTTCATTTTTCAACCTTATTTTCACTAGCGTGACCACTTCTATGATTGAACTCATAGCTTATTTTAGTTCACATCTGCTAGAGTCCAACCTACCTCAAAACAGAGAAACATGATCGGCCTGAGTAATCAACCTGAGACATTAACATTTGTAGCTCACCTCAGAAATGGATTTGAGAGTGAGTGGGGAGAAAAAAGGAAGTATTGAAGGAAGAGACGAAAATTATTAAAATGGCTTAATTCAATCTAACACGTTTATTGGGTGCAAAGCACTATGGTAGTCATTTTAGTAATGCCAAAATAAGCAAGACAGTCACTGCCATCAAGGACTCTAGAGTATAAGGTGAACTAAGAAGTGGTGCATAAATTACTAAAATATACAGAGTACATAAAGGAAATACGAGAAGAGAAAAAAAACACCATTAATTAAGGACATTTTAGTACGTCAGAGGCAGTCACATATATTGACTCACATATATTAACAGCCCTTTCAAAACTTCCAGGTAAGCTGAGGGAGGACAGGTAACTTGTTCAAGGTCATTCAAGCTAGAAAGTGTATACTGGCTTTTGTCCCCAACCCAGGTTCCAAAGCCTATCCTCCTTTCAGGACATCATTGCTAAGAGGGAGATCCAAGGAGGAGTGGAAGGGGATTAAGTTATGACTGGATACTCCTAACTGCGGTGGAGGCAACAAAGAGATCAGAAAAGCTGTTTGGGGCGGCTTGTGAGGTGGGCCTTGAAGGATGAATCGGAGATTGGGCGGGCCGATGTGGGGAAAAGGGAGCGACTTTGAGCGAAAGAAGTACTGAGAGCTGCTGGCTGATCTCCCAGTTCTTCGACTGGAGGAGTCGATCTGGGTTGAAAAACTAACGTCCGGTGGGTCTTTTCCTTTGGGCTTTTCATCAGTCACCAACTTCGCCGTTAGGAATATATTATTTTTGTAACTTGAAAAATCTCAATGTTTTAAAAGCGACCACTGAGTCCCTTGCACGGTGGGCGGAATCCTGCCGGCACCCCTGGCACACCCCCTCTCTCCGAGCTCCTCAGCCACGCCACCACCTGGGGAGCGTTCGTCCCCGAGGAAGGGCGCTCACCCTCGTGGGTTTCTCCCCTGTGGGAGCCCGGGTCCGAGGCGGGGTCCAGGCCGGGGTAGCCCGGGCAAAGCCGCGCGGGCCCAGCGGGGGCGGGGCGGCGCGCGGGGCGGGGCCGCGAGCGCACCTGCCCGGGGCGGCGGGGCTCGCGGCGTCTGCGCGGACCGACGTGCCCCCCCCCACCCCGCTCCCGCCTTGCCGTGTGTTTACGTGGAGACGAAGATGGCGGCGGCGGTGACGGCGTTGCCCGTGCGGCTGAGGACGGTCAGCCAGTGAGCGCGGAGACTGGTTCCACGCCGGGCGGGGGGAGCGCCAGGCCCGGCCCTGCTCCTTAGGCGGCGGATCTTGCGGTCCCACCTCTATCGGAATCGACCTTTCCTTTTTACCCCCGACCCTCTCCCTGTCTTCCCCCAGCTTTCCCTTCAGAGGCCATGGAGGACGAGGAGAGACAGAAGAAACTGGAGGCCGGCAAAGCGAAGGTAAGAGAGCCGGAGGCTGTTGGGCCCGCGGTGGGAGGTGGTGGCTGGAAAGGGGTGGGAGAGGGCCTGGCAAACGGAGATCGCAGCAGCTCGGTTCCCTGCCCGGGAGGGAGGGGCTGCAGGACCTGAATTTTCCCCTTGCCCTCTACTCTCCTTTTTCCAATTGAAAAAGCCTGGTGTTACTACCTAGCAGATGATACTTCCGTGATGATTGGGTGGTGTGGCTTCTTTCTTGTGAATGCTCAAATAAAACCCTTCCTTTACCGTATAGCTATAAGCTGGTATTTATTGGTTCTAAATCTCCAGCCTTTCGCTGTTTTAGGGAGTTTCCTGGGTAGTGCAGGCATTGTGCTTTTCAGGGTGGGGATTTAGGGCTTTTCTTTATTTGGTGGGGGATTTGTACGCCGATCATCAGCTTAGCTTTCTTTGGTGGCACGCTGGCACTGTTGTGTATGTGATTGGCCTGTGACAGCTGCCTTAGCGGTGGCTTGAGTGTGCCACAAGTGCCAGCTGTGAAGTTCGCCTTAGGGGCGTTTTAGAAGCATAGCTTTATATGTTTGTGTTTGGAGGTCTTTGTCATGGCATGCGCTTTTGTATTGTGTGGAATGTTAGTGCAGTCTGTGAATGGAACGGCGGGGGACGAAAGGTACCATATTCTAAGCCATCTGTAGAATTCCTGCTTCAAATAATTGAATTGTTATATATGTCTCAGAGAGTCCCTATTTTATGCCTGCGTGAAAGAAAAACTGTAAAGCAAACAGTACAAGACTATAAGCAGGTATTACTCACTGGGCTTCGTGAAAAATTTGATATAGACAAAGTATAAATTAAATAGCGTACTTCTTTTAAAAATTCCATATTCGAGCATATCTTCTAGCTGGTCTCAAAGGCCCCCTTCCTCCGTTATGACGACGTTACCTTTTATAGATTATATTCTGCCTTATTAGAGATAATTGTTAGCAATCATACTTGGACCACGATTAAATTATAATATAGTTAACTGTTTTTCTTTCTTCCTCTCCTTTGCTCCCTCCAAATAAAACAAAGGAGGCGGGCTCCATGATTTCAGTAATCATTGAAGGGCCATACTGCAGAGATGCCATAGTAGATGCTCAACACAAGTTTCTTAGATGAGTATGCATATAAACTAGCTTCATATTTCTGAAGTACAGTTGGCTTTCCCGTAAGTCCCTTCTATCTAAGATCAAAGCTTGAGTGCTTTTATATTACCTGGTAGATTATTACTTTAAAATCTGTAAATGGTGGAAAAGGAATCAAGACATCTTCAGAAGCCCAAAGTTGATTATATTTCTGTAACCTGAGGGTCTGAGCAAGCTCTGAATCCAAGAAGGTGGAGGTAAAGTGTGTGCCTCCTTTGGAAACCATTGATGTTCTAGTTAGACATTTTGTTTCTTAATTCAGAGTTTGTATTGCCTGTCCCCAGAAGTATGTTTCCTAAAGATAATGCATGAAGCAGTCCTACAAAATATTTACTTTGGATGATACATATCATATCAGAGGATTTATTTAAATTGATTTGGCCAAAAAAATTCTATTTTCTTTGTGTGTATGTGTGTTTTTGTCTGTCCTTCAAAACTCTGCCTTTGGGGTGAAAATTTTTTTCTTTTGATATTCACTTTTATTGTAGAAGATTATCGTCTTCTAGAGTTGAGCCCAATTTTTCTAGTCAGAAATAAATCTGTCAGATATATAAGGCAAGATATGTTTGCTGGAACATTAGCTGTACAATCTAAAAACACTGGAAACAACACTCAAAGAGAATATTAGAATAATTATTTTCTAAACTGTATCATGTAAGTGCAATGGAATATTATGCAGTCACTAAGATTATGAAGACCAATATGAATATGAGAAATAGAATGAAAATTGCATCATTAAAATTAGTGTATACATTATTCCATTTGTTTAAACTTGTGTGCTTTTAGATTAAGACTTAAAAAATTTGTAAAGTCATTCAGCAAACCTTTGTTGAACTGTTTTATACCAAAAGTTGGAAAGTCAGAGGTGGTGTCAGTCTCTTTTCTCAAGTTGCTCACAGTTTAGTGGGAGAGACTAGACACTGGGTAGTAAGTACAATGAGAGAGGAGGTACAGTAGGATTTGGGGTGAATTTTTTCATTTGTAAAAGTGCATTAAATACTGCTACCTTGTTTTTGAGACTACAAAGAAGGCTCTTGATGTTAAGGCAGCCAATCATGGTGCCTACCATATAAAATACTTGCTTAATGAATGAATGAGCAGAATGACTATAGTCGTTTGTAGGTACTACTTTACTAGAATATTGTAATTTAATAGCAGTAATCCAGAATTCTCTTAATTGAAAGTCTGTTATTGCTGGCATCAGAAATCACTTAAACTGATCATTTCTTTTTTTTTTTTTAGATTTATTAATTTATTTATTTCACAGAGAAAGAGACAGCAAGAGCCAGAACGCAAGCAGGGGGAGTGGGAGAGGGAGAAGCAGGCTTCCCGCAGAGCAGGGAGCCCGATGTGGGGCTCGATCCCAGGACCCTGGGATCATGACCTGAGCCAAAGGCAAATGCTTAACGACTGATCCACCCAGGCGCCCCTAAACTGATAATTTCTAAAACTTATTTAGAAACTTGGCTTTCTGAATGTCTTATTTGTTCATTGAACTTAAATATTGTATTTGATAATCTGATTTTATGAACCATAACTTTTTAATTTTTTTGTGGTGTTTGGTAAGCTGATTATTGAAAAATTTCCTTTCTGTATCTAGATTTTATAAATGATTATTTTTTATGGCTTGTTTGCAGTACAGTATGCTTTATAAAATAGCAACCAAAATCTGCAGTGATAGAATAAATTCTGGTATATGTAGCCATTAAGATAGTGCTATAAAGACTTTTTGAGTTGGGAAAATGTCCACAAATAATGTCAGGTTAATAAAAATGTTATATAAAGTATATGTACATACTTATATATGAAGACACCTGGAAAAAATGCACTAAGATGTAAATGATGGCTATCTCTGGGTGCTGGGTTATTGGCAATTTTAATTTTCTTTACACTTTAGTATTCTCTAAATTCTCTACAATATTTCTTTTAGGATCAGTAAAAAAAATGCTTAAAAATCATTTTTAAATACAGTAAAAGCTTATCAAATACAGCATGAAGAACTCATCCTACTGTATGGTTATTATAGAGAATAAAAAAATGAGGCACAGAAAAGGTAGGTTTCCTAAAGACCCTCACTTTGGTGTAGTTCTGCAACTAATTCTTAATTCCAGTGTTGCTTATATTACATAGTTGGGAGAGCCTGTATTATTAGACTTGCATAGACTTCTTTTCTGTTTTGTAATTCTTTTTTCCTTTTTGTCTGTTCTCATTGCCATGGTCATACTCATCTTGCCTTGCTCCATCTCATCTGTCTCTTTCCCTAATTTGCTGTTTGAGATTTGCTGTGACTACAAAACTCAGTGAGTTTGATAGAATGGTTTATAAAAATCAGAGCCAGTGGAGGCCAGTGAGTGGGCTTTATGATAGTTCAGTTTTTCTACTTGTTGGTTTTTTGGTTGCTGTTGAGTCCTCAGCTACTTCCTCAGTGTTAATATAGCAAGAAGCCTGACCCATGGAGATGTGAGACATTACTGCATTATTAAGTAAATATTTTCAGAGCTGGGCTAATCCCATTTACAAGGTGCTGATGGGGATGGGACTACATAGGCTGTCTTTGTGTTAAACTACTTTTAAATGACTTCATTTTTCTCCAAGTGAAATTATTTACACTGTTATATAAAGGAAGTATTGTAATATTAGTGAACAAAATTAGAGGACAGTTGGGTATTTAGTATTAATTAATGTTACTACTATAAATTCACATTGGGTATACTTAACATTCTATTCATGTAGCAGAATTCAGTAAAACCAAAGTTTTGTACCAGCTATTCAGCATTGTATATATTTGGCATTATTTGTTGAATAATCATTAAAAATTTTGCCTATTGCATTCAGTTAATTAGTAATTATATGATTTTTATTTGTTTAATGAGCATTTTCAGTTTGAAAAGTAGTGCCAGTTGTATGCAAAAAAGGACAGGACTCTATGCAAGCTGTGTATTAGGTTATTGATAGCTGGACTTTTCAATTACTGTTTACACTCTGATAGACAAAGTTACTTACGGTGCATGATTGTTCTTTGCGTATTTCAGATACACTACACCACCACTAAGAAAGTTGCTCTTCATTCTTGTTTCTTTAAAACTTTCTAGTTGTTTGTGTGTGTGTGTTTTTGTTTTGTTTTGAGTAAGGTCTACGCGGGGCTTGAACTCACAACCTCAGGATCAAGAGTTGCATGCTCTGCCACTGAGCCAGCCCGGCACCCCAAAAACCTTGTAGTTTTTTATTCTTTATGTGTCATAGCTTACTTAGCTTCAGAGTGGATACAGCAGTTTGATACCTTTATCGTCATTTTTTTCCATCATCATTTATTCTAACCGTTGTGCATTGTGACTTAAAAATTAATTCATGACCTTCAGGCTTTGTTGAAAAACAAAACAAGACATGTTTTTTAGATTATGAGCCTTAAGAGGGATAATATGGAGGAAAGTATGGGCAGAATAGTCTTTTTAAAGTGAATAGTCAAGAAAGGTTTCTAAAGCAAATCCAAGAAGTGGCAGGAAGTGGGTGAAAGAGTGGTAAGATCTAATGAAGAGAGACTTACCAAAGAGATCTGTAGTGTCCCGTCAGTGAAAGTGAAAGTTGAATGAGCACATGGAAGAGAGGAAGTGAAAAAGATAGGATATATCCAAGTGGCTAGAATATGACAAGATTGGGCAGGAATTATTTTTAAACAAAAATACCTCTTACCTTTATATATAAGGTTTGTAGGAAGAGATAAACTATGACTGTAAAATACCTATTATAGGCTACTAATTATTGAAATATAAGTAAATTTCTAATATGGAACTAGAAAAATTTCTCATGGTAAATTGTTAAACATTAAATGATAAGGAACATTATTTAAATTTTTTTATGATTCCACTAAAGTTGAAATTAGTCATCGTATTTCATTGGTTAGCATCTCTTTAAAACTTTAATTTGGAAAAACTTCAAAAAAATTTAAGATTTTATTTATTTATTTGACAGAGACACAGCGAGAGAGGGAACACAAGCAGGGGGAGTGGGAGAGGGAGAAGCAGGCTTCCCGCTGAGCAGGAACCCTGATGCGGGGCTCGATCCCAGGACCCTGGGACTATGACCTGAGCCGAAGGCAGACGCTTAACGACTGAGCCACCCAGGCGCCCCAAAACTTCAAAATTTTAAAAAGTTTATTTATAGAGGTTGTTTTGCATCTGGGGTATATATGTGTGAGAATTTGTAATACAGCTATATGGCATACTAGAAAAGACACTAGGACTTTGAAAACATTTATTTGCTTATTCAGCTGACATTTTTGAACGCCTACAGCTGCAACTATGGACTTTTACTTAGCAAGCATTTATATAAATTATCACAAATTCTGTGCTTTATTGTCTATGGGCATAATCCTGTTGCAGGACATGAATCTCAAGAGGTGTTTTGGAGAACAAATGAGATAGTGATTGAGAACTTAAGTTCTGGTGCGAGATACAAAGAAGCTATGATTTTTAAAATTGAGATGAAATTCACCTAACAAAAATTAATCATCTAAAAATGAACAATTCAGTAACATTTAGTAAATACACATTTCGCAACCACTGATTCTATTTAGTTCCAAAACATTTTTATCATCCCAGAATAAAACCTATATATTAAGCAGATACTCTTCATTCCCTCCTTCCCCCAGTCCCCAGCTACCACCAGTCTGCTTTCTGTTTCTATGAGTGTACCTATTCCAGATATTTATTACAAATGTAATCCTATAATATTTGATCCTTACTGTCTGGCTCTTTTCATCCATGCATCCATACTTCATTCCCTTTTATGGCCGAATAATATTCCATCGTATGTAACATTTACTACACTTGATGGGCATTTGAGTTGTTTCCGCTATTTGGCTATTATGAATAGCGCTACTGTGAACGTTCACATGTAAGTATCTGAGTACCTGTTTTCATTTCTCTTGGAATTGCTGGATCATGTGTTTTTTGAGGAACTGCCAAACTGGATTTCCACAGCATCTGTAACATTTTACATGTCCACCAGCAGTGTATGAAGGTTTCAGTTCCAGTTTCTCCATATACTCACCAACACTTGTTGTTTTCTGTTTTTTTATTATAGCTGTTCTAGTGGGTGGAAAGTGGTATCTCCTTGTGTTTTGATTTGTGATTCCCTAATGACTGAGGATGTTGAGCATCTTTTCATATACTTTCTGGCCATTTGTCTATTTTCAGAGAAATGTCTGTTTAAGTCCTTTGCTCATTTTTTAATTGGGTTGTTGCCAATTGCTATATAATATTAGTTATTGTATGCATTTTTTCTATATGCAAGGAGAGAGTGAGAATACATGTGCTCAGGCAGATAGGAGAGAGGGGTAGACAGAGAGAACCATACATCTCAGTAGGATTATCTTCCATCTTGCTTTTTTTTTTTAAAGACTTCTAGGCTCTTCCAAAATTTAAACTCTTGCTTTGAATAATAGGTTCTAGGTGAATTGATTAGAGCATGATACAGAAGTTTGAGTTCTCTGTGGGCCATTGAGTCATTTCATTCCATGACCAGCTGTTTTACAAGAGCATGCAGTTGGTCAAAGGGACACCTGTTGGGTTTTTGGCTTGGACATTACCAAACCATTTTCACTGTGGTAACAAAATAACCTAGTCTTGTTCAGTAACAAAAAGGCCTGTCATTTTCATATGTGAACACAGTATTTCACTAGTATAACATATTTTTGTTTTGACTTTTAAGGGATCATTTCTTAAAGCCCCCAAAGATATTATTTTGACTTGTAAAAACTACACTAAACTTTACTATTCAAAATCCTAATCTATAAAGATTCGAATTTGTAAATTGTATTGATTGAATAGGTTCTCTGGTTTACAGTTCTCTGAAAAACAGGGTGTAAAATCACTTTCTTGCTCTCCTCTTTTTTTTCTTCTCTTGATACTGAGCACACTACAAAATTCCTTGTTCACTATGAATCATTTATTGTGGGCTCTGTGATTAAGCTGTATTTATTCCTCAGGAGTTTCACTTTTACTCAAGTTGATGTTGTCTTATTGTTTCCCCAGGGAAGATAGATAGGGTTAGGGACCAATTATAACTAAAAATACTTGTTCTCTATCAAAAATCAAATTTAACATATGAAAGTATATGAGGGTGATACAGGGAATTGCGATGTACTTAGGGCAATGATCCCAGTTAATTACCACACCATTTATGGTCTGTTGACTGTTATGTATATGTTGATTTCTTAAGTCAAATAGGTACATACTCTAAAGGGAAAGGTAGTAGAAACTGTTTAAAAACTGCATTAGCAAGTATCTGCTGGAAGTTTATATATGAAATAATGGGTTTTGGCTAAAAGTTATAGAAACTATTTTCTATTCATAGACAACTTAAAAATATTGGAAATATTTTTATGTAAAATATTTTACATTTATCAAGTTAGTATTTAAATTTTGGTTTGCATAAATTCCTTTTGTAATGAAAATACATGTCTGAGCATTTTTACTCAGTGACTTCCCTGTAATAAGGGAACTCTCACTTTTCCACTTCAACCAATAGCAATTTTTATAATAGAGTTTGAGAAGAAAAGATAATTTGGGATGGAGATATATATATATTAGTTGAGAAGAGTATATATTTTAAAATTCAAAGGGTAAAATCCAATGTAGGTAATTTTAATAGGCCTCACGTTTTTATTTATTTATTTATTACAGAGAAAGAGCAGAGCAAGCTGGAGAGAACATGAGTGGCAGGGGAGGGGTAGAGGGAGAAGCAGGCTCCCAGCTGAGCAGGGAGCCCCCTGCAGGACTCCATCCAGTCGGAGGACTCTGGGATCATGATCTGGGCCAAAGACGGACAGGCAGACACTTAACCAATTGAGCCACCCAGGTGCCCCAGTAGGCCTCAGGGTTTTAATCTTAAGACAGAAGAGTCTATATGTAGTCTTTTTTCCTTTAGGATTTGGATTTAAACTTTTTTAATGTTCTAGAGTTCTTTTCTATCTCATGTGCAATCATATTTCAGAGGCGTAGTAGTTTATACCTATTCAGAAGGCATCTCAGTTGAAAACTAAAATCCTTTGAAGTATTGTGCGACTATTTTCCTAGGTCCTGCAAGCTTGTAACCCAATCCCATTCGTTTGTTTGTTTTTTTCTTAATTCAAAATCTGTCTCATACTTAGCCTTTTTCTTCTCATTCTAACACCATTCACTACCCAGTGAAACCAGGCCCACTTTACCTCACCTTCTATTTGGTTTCCCTGACACTCTCCTTAACCTTTCAGATCCAGCCAGTCACCACATTCTGCTAATTTTACCTTCTAAATATTTCTTGATATATCCACACTTCTGTTCCTACCTTACTATCGCTCACTTGGGCAGTGGGAAGTTTGACGGTGGAAGAAAGAATATGAATTCGATAGTAATAGTAGCTACCAGTTCTGGAGCACTTTCTAATGCTAGGCATTATGCTAAGGGTTTTATTTATTACCTCATTTAATCCTTATAACTGTTCTAAGAGCTGTGGATACTGTTGCTATCCCTGTTTTATAGGTGGGAAAACTGGAGAGGTTAAGTAATTTGCACGTCATAGGGGCAGAGCAATGATTTAAACCTAGTTGTCTGACCAAAGAGATTGTGTTCTTAACTTCAATCCTACATAGGCTCTTAGATCTTTGATCAGTGTTTAGGAGGTAGGTTTGAGAGGCCTTGATAATTGGTTGCAAAGGGTAAGGAAGATGCTATGGTCTGAATGTTTGTGTTTCCCCAAAATTCATATGTTGAGATCCTAACCTCCAACGTGATAGTATTAGGAGGTGGGGCCTTTGGGAGGTAATTAGGTCGTGAGGGCGGAGCCCTCATGAATGTGATTAGTTCCCTTCCAAAAAAGATTTCTTGCCTCTTCCATCATGTGAGATTATAGCAAAGAGATGACCACCTATGAACTAGAAAGTGGGCTCTCACCGGATCCTAAATCTTCTGGCCCCTAATCTTAGACTTTAGCTTCCAGAACTGTGAGAAATAAATATCTTTATATACTACTAAGTCTATAATATTTTGTTATAGCAGCCCAAACAGGCTAAGGCAAGAGTTGACTCTAGTTTTCTGACTTGAGCAACTGTAAGGAGGTAGGTGCTAGTCTCTGAGATAAGGAAGATGAACGTATTTGGGGGAAGAGAAGAGTTTGAATGAAATGGGTATTTGAGATAGGAAATGTGGGCATATTTGGAGGGAAACAAATATTTGAGTAAGATGAAAATGAGTTTTGTTTTGGATATGTTGAGTTGGAGGTGCTTATAGGACATCCTAGAGGAATGGTCCAGTGTAAAATTGAATGTGTCTGGAGCTGAAGACAGAAGCCCATGCTAGAGATAAATATTTGGTTTAAAGATACTAGCAACACTCTGGAAGTGAGGAGTTTAGTCAGGAAGAAGACTAATGCAGACTGAGAGTTGAATCCTGTAGAAGCACCTATGTTTGTTTGTTTGCTTTTGTAGAAGCACCCATGTTTAAAAGGCAGGTGAAGAAGTATCTGCAAAGAACACTGAAACATAAACTGTTCACAAAGCTAGAAGACAATGATGTCTGTGAAACTGAGGGAAGACAGAGTTTCAAGTAAGGAGGAGTACCACTAGTCAAAAATGAGAAATCAAGTATGATGGAGACTTGAAAAGTGACCATTAGCTTTAGCAGCCATTGGTCAGAAAGGGAAATGTAGATTCCAGATTAGGGAATGAATGGGAATCAGGAAAAGGTGGTGTATGCTACCTAATTTTTCAAAGTTGTTGTTGTGAAAAGCAGTATAATTGTAGTGGTAATGAGCTTAGACTAGACGAGACCATCTGGAATCAAATCATGGCTCTGCCATTTTTAGCTTTGTGACTTGAGGCAAGTTACTTAACCTCTCTGTGCCCCTGCTCCCCATCTGGAAGATGAGAATAATAATAGTACCTGCCTTGGGGTTATTATGAGAATTCAGCTAATACTTATAAAGCACTTAGAATATTGTCAGACTATGAAAAGTGTTCAAGAAGTACTAACCATCATCATTATCCTTTTCATGCTGGAGCATAGGGGATCAAGCTACATAGCAGAAAACTAGATTGGAGAAATAGTCTGGGATCAGATAATGAGAAGCCATATGTACTCTTTAAAATAGTATGGATTTTATCCTAAAAGTAGCAGAAAACTGTTAAAAGAATATATATTTGATATGTTTAACCTTTGAAGAGGTTATTCCTTTCCAAAGAATATATCCCATGGTCAAGTAGGTATGCTGCCACCCGGTGGCAGTTCTGTTATTGCTATATAGATGAAGCAGTTAAACCATTTTTTAAAAGATTATAAAATATTGATTTGATTAATACAGCTAAATGTAAATCAAATAGCCAAATTCTAGTAGGGCTTTTTTCTTTTATTTTTTTAAGATTTATTTATTTGAGAGAGTGTGTGAGCAGGGGGAGAGGCAGAGGGAGACAGAAAGGGAGAGAGAATCTCTAGCGGACTCCCTCCTGAGTGTGTGTGTGGGGGGATGGGCAACATGGGGCTTGATCCCACGACCCTGGGATGGTGGCCTGAGCCCAGGCAGCCTGGGCTTTTTTATTTTCAAAAACCTAGTATTATTTAAGTGAAGGAGAGAAGATAGAGGGTTATTATAAAGATAGATTTCAAAGGAAGGTAAATGAAATATAGTTGGGCCTCATGGGAAACTGAAAAGGCATTTGGAATCAGTGCTGTTCTCTACATCATCTGTTATCTTTCACAATATCTGATACTCCTCTTGTTGTAGATCAGCTTCCTTTGCGTGTACATCAGTTTACACATGACCAAAAATTATGAGTCCCCACATCTGTTCTATTTAATGAGGTTGTTTCTCACTATATACACTTTAAGAAAAGAAGGAGGAGAGAAAATTTATTTAAGTAGTGGAAGCCTGTCTATTCATAGAATAAGCATCTAGGCTAGCGGTTCCCAAACTGCAGCACAACAGAAGCACCTGGGAAGCTTCAAACAATTTTGAATCCTAGGTCACACTTCATCCCGAAATCAGAATATCTGGGGTGGAGCCAGGACTTACTTTTTGTTTTGTTTTGTTTTTTAGAGAGAGTGAGTGAGTGCAGGGCTGGGGGTGGGGGAGAGGGAGCCGACAACCCTGAAATCACGACCTGAGCTGAAATCAAGAGTCAGATGCCCAACCGACTGAGCCACCCAGGCACCCCTGGACTCACTATTTTTTTTAAAGATTTATTCATTTGGAGGGCGGGTAGGGGCATAGGGAGAGAATCTTCAAGCAGACTGCATGCTGAGCACAGAGCCCGACGTGGGGCTCAGACTCACGAACCATGAGATCACAGCCTGAGTCAAAACCAAGAGTTGGACACTTAACCAACTGAGCTACCCAGGCACCCCAAGACTCATTATTTTTTGAAAGATCCTCAATATGTAGTAGAGTTACTGATCCAGTAACATCATCACTATGTGTGATTCTGCAACACTGAGTGATTGTATATCATGAACTGTCATATGCCAGCTACTTTCCTTGGTGTGCAGCTGAAGAAGTAGGGATGATATATGTCAGCAGGAAAACAGCAGAGAAAAGTATTTGAGTCTGCAACATGACTAGTAGGTTTATCATGTAAATTGTACTTTATGGTTGATTTTAGGGATATTTATAGATTTATATGATTATTGTATCATTCATGTAAGATGCATCTCCCCTCTGTTATCTTTCTGGACATCTTTCTTGCCTCCTTGTTCCCTAATTCTAGAAGAATTGAATTGACTCACTTTTTTTTTTTTTTTTAAGATTTTATTTATTTATTTGAGAGAGAGGATGAGAGGAGAGAGAGAGCACATGAGAGGGGGGAGGGTCAGAGGGAGAAGCAGACTCCCCGCCGAGCAGGGAGCCCGATGCGGGACTTGATCCCAGGACTCCAGGATCATGACCCGAGCCGAAGACAGTCGCCCAACCAACTGAGCCACCCAGGCGCCCAATTGACTCACCTCTTTTCTCAAACTAGAGCAGCAGGAGAGACCCGGGTGTCATGGATGGTAGGAGCACTGGCTAATTTCCTCAGAAGAAAGTTCTGCATACTTTAGAAATACCTAAATTAATTATGTTTCACTTACAAGAGGATAAATATAAAATGTATAGGTAAGGGATGCCTGGGTGGCTCAGTTAAGTGTCCAATTCTTGGTCTCAGCTCAGGTCTTGATCTCAGGGTCATGAGTTCAAGCCCCACACCCAGTGTGGAACCTACTTAAAAAATGTATAGGTAGGGTAAATGATAAAAAAAAAAAACTACCTTTATACTTACTACCCAGCTTAAGAAATAAGCAATTCAAATACATTTGAAAATCTAATCCCAGCCACTTGACACCTCAGGTAGCTACAATTCTGAATTTTATTTATCATTGCTTTGCTTTTCTGTATCACATATATATACATAAGCAGTTTGTTGGTTTTCCTGTTTTTGAACTTAATGGTATCATGTTGCAAGCGGTCTTTAGTGATTTGCTTTATGTTCAATGTTATGTAGAGAGTGTTCACTCCTGCATAGTATTCCATTATTGGAATTTGCCCCAGTACCAGTGAGCATTTGGGTTGTTTCCAGTTTTTTTGTTGTTACAAACATTGCTGCTGTGTTAGCTTTTGTCCATCTTCTGATGCACAGCACGTGCCAAGGGCTTAGATTTGTGCAGAGATTGTGATCCCAAGGTCTGTCAGTTCTTGGGGAATAGTGACTGTGTGAGGGAATGAGATAGGAAGAGGAAATGAAGCGAAAAACAAACTGGTATTTGTGTGTTTATTATATACCTCATTACATCACATAAATGATCTCTGACAGATGTCCTTTAGAGCTGTTGATGGACACTGGATACCTGACAGGATGGGCCTTTGAACTGACCAGATGTAGCAGTTCTTCCATTATTAAATTGAGAATTCCTGCAAAAGGAAGATACATGTATCAGAAGGAATAATAGTTTATAACCTGTGGCTTGTGAATGAAACCTCAAGTGATAAACTGGCATATATTTATGTTGCTGAGAGAGATAGTATCTGTTACAGATTATCTTGGTTTAAGGATTCTTCTTTATAAGAGATGTACACTGCTTTTATTTATTTTTAAGGAGATTAAGCTTCATAATGTGGAGAGACTAGATAAGATTGGGGCAGAGTGCCATTATTCTCACTGTTCATTGTTAATAACTGAGGTGACAGTGAAATGAAACAGGTAGATGGCATGTGAACAGTGAAGATGTAATGACCTGTCAGTGTTGGCAGTTATGCTTATGAGGTTTGGTAACCATGTCTGGAGAGGCTGATGAAAGTGGCAAGGTCCCAGGACAGCATATTCCTGGGGCTCTGCCTTCTCTCTGCTTTTTGGAATGAGATTTGTGGTAGATGTGTATTATGTCCTTTAAAAAAATGGTGATATTAACTTATAAGTCCATGATAATTTTTATTAGCGAATATTCTTTACAGAATATTCTTTACAGATCTGAGGGGAAGGAGGCAGTGAAGATTTTTCAGAGAAGAAAACAATCACTCATAGTCTCAACCCACAAATAATCACTATTAGTTTGTTGATTCTTTGTTTCTGTGTATATTTTTAAACTTAACTTGAATCATACTCTGTGCAATTTTGGCTTCTTTTCCCCCGACTTTATGTTGAAAGCATTTTCTCACATTAAATTTTTTTTGAAAACATTATTTTTGACAGTTACATTGTATGGTTATGCAATAATGTAACCATAGAACTGATGTGTCATCTTTTAAGAAAAATTATTTATTTTAAATAATCTCTACACCCAGTGTGGGGCTCGAACTCACAACCCCATGATCAAGAGTCACATGCTCTTCTGACTGAGCCAGACAGGCACCCCATTTTTTAAAAAAGAAACTATGCAGATGTTCTGAAATTCTGAGGAGTAATACCTAGAATTATTGTTTAGTGGTGCCTCTTTTTATAAAAAATAAATTATCGGGGCGCCTGGGTGGCTCAGTTTGTTAAGCGGCTGCCTTCGGCTCAGGTCATGATCCTGGAGTCCCGGGATCTAGTCCCGCATCGGGCTCCCTGCTCGGCAGGGAGTCTGCTTCTCCCTCTGACCCTCCTCCCTGTCATGCTCTCTGTCTCTCATTCTCTCTCTTTCAGATAAATAAATAAAATCTTTAAAAAAAAAATTATCTTTTTTTACTCAACAAATATTCATTGAGAACCTATGTGCAGGCACTCTTCTAGACTTAGAGTATTATGTAGGCTTTGATTCTGATTAAAAACCCCTTTCCTCCTGAAGCTTGCTATCTAGTTATTTGTTCTGAAATAAGTTAACTTCATATAATCAGTAACATGAGCCTAAAATAGTATTTTAATTATTTTAAGTACTTAGAAGAGATTTGTTCTAAGCACTATAAAGTAATCATTCTAATTTTTATTGCGCATCTGTCTTTTTTCATTTGGGGTCATTTAGTAATAGATACTGTTTATTGATTTTCAAGTAATGGTTTTTGTTTGTGTGTTGTTGTTTTTTTTTAAGAGGGAGGGGGGAGGGGCAGAGGGCGAGGGAAAGAGGAAATCCCAGGCAGGTCGCACACCGTGTGCAGAGCCCAACACCGGGCTCAATCCCACAACCCTAAGATTGTGACCTGAGCTAAAACCAAGAGCCAGACGCTTAACCAACTGAGCCACCCAGCCACCCCTCAAGCAACAGTTAGGGGAAAAAAAAAAAAACTCGTGTAAAATTCTAACTTTTCCTCCTTCATAATGGAGAGTAGGAAGAGGAGAAAGGACAAAGAAAAATTGAAAACAGTTCTTCAAGAGAGCCTTTAAAACTGGAAGAAGTCTTTTATTTTTTAACGTTCATTTGTTTGAGAGAGAGAGAGAGTGTGTGCGTGCACCGTGCTAGCAGTGTCGATGCAGAGAGAGAATCTTGAGCGATTCCCCGTTGAGCATGGAGCCTAAGGCAGGGCTTGATCTCACGACCCTGAGATCATGACCTGAACTGAAATCAACAGTTGGACACTTAATTGACTGAGCCACCCAGGTGCCCCAAAACTGAAAGAAATCTTAAGAAGTCCTTCTAATCTATCTCTGCATTGTGCAGTTGAAGAAATTGGATTCTGCTGAGGTCAAATGGCTTGTCCAGTATCACAAAGCTAGTTTATTAGACTCTCTTTAGACATAATGATTCAGTATTCTATTATATGTCATCCGTATTCTTTTTGAAATACTGTTTTCATTCAACAAATATTTGCATCTACTATGTGCCATACGATGAAATGTGTTAAAATACGCAAAATTAAGATGATTCCTTAGAGTGCAGAATCTCTTCTTCTTAAACATGAAGGTATTCCAAAACCTAATAAAAAATCTACATTGAATGAGATTATAGAATATAAGTAAGACAGATGGCTCAGTAATGTAAAGTTCTGAGGTCTTTTCCGTATCTGATATTTTGGGGGCTATTTGGCACTGTTATTTTCCAACAGTTCGTGATACTGTTGGAAAATATGCTTCAGAGCACCCTTAAAATGTTGCTTTTGTCTTCCTTGCTTTTCAGTTGCCCCACATACAAATTGTCTTTGGGTCAACTGTTGTAATCTTCTTTTTGTTTTCATAGTTAGGCCCCTAGAGTTTTGTTGTAATAGTTTGTACAACATTCTTGTGCAGCATTCATTAAGGAATATTAAAAAGGTTTAAAGGCAGTACTGACAAGTACAAATAGTCACCATAATTAGAATTAATTAGGATTTCTTAAATTTTCTACAGCAAAAACATAGAAAATGGCTCAACTCACAGCTGTTTTTGGAAACTGGAGAGACTAGATAACATTTTTAAAATATTTTACAATGTTCTCTTTTGGGGGTGTGTGTGTGTGTATTGTTGTTGTTGTGGGTGTTTTTTCCCCAGTTTTGTCAAAAAAGTATTTGTTGGTTTGGTGATTTCATGTATTCATGACTTTGAACTTAGTGTTCTAGGATTTGAAGTATAATGACAAATGAAGGAGAAAAAGGAACTCAATGCATGGAACATAAATTGGTATAATGGGAAAATACTGGATTTGGAGTCAGGTGTTCTTACTCTGTTTTGCCACTTAACTGATTATGATCTTAGACAAGTAACTCATATTTGTCTTCAAATCTCAGCTTCATATTCTTTTTTCCAGTAGGGTATTTCCTCACTTCTCCCGACATCCCCAACCAAATTAAATCTTTCCATTGTAGGCTTTCTTTACTACCTATACTTTATCTTCAAGGCATTTTTTTCTCTCTTGAAATGATGTATTTCTGTGTTTTTCTATATTTGTTTAATTTGTTCTTCCGACCTGGATTACAATTCATAGGAGTATGGTGTGTATCTGTTTGATTCATTACTAACTGTACTGCCTTTAGCACAGTGCTGCATACGTGATAGGCAGTCAATAAATATTTTTTAAATAAATAAACTACTTAATACCTGTCCTATGCCAAGTTATTATCCTCACAGATCTAAAACTTAACCACCACACCTCTTATAGAAAGCTGCCTTTGAAAGTCATCAGAGAGGGAGAAAAACCATGAGACTTTTAATTCTAGGAAACAAACTGAGGGTTGCTGGAGGGGAGATGGGTGGGGGGATGGGGTAACTGGGTGATGGGCATTAAGGAGGACATGAGATGTGATGAGCACTGGGTGTTATACACACTGATGAATTATTGAACTCTACATCTGAAACTAAAGATGTACTATATGTTGGCTAATTGAATTTAAATTAAAAAAAAGAAAAGTATTTTAAAAAAAGCTGCCTTTGAGAAAATCAGGGTATGAGAAGCTCCCATACCACCTCCTTGAAGATACATAGGAGTACTTTTGATTATGAAATTGTACACTAACTTTTATTTGCTTCCCACAACTCAGTGATGTAATAGGCTGGCCTTGACTAAAAGATCCTACTTGTAGGACCATGTATTTTGGTTCATGTCTAGCACAGTGCCTGGCACATAGTTAACACTCAGTGAACATTTGATAAACGTTATAATTAGTAGTTTTTTTGAAGTGCCATTATAAAAACTTGGCTTGTTTTTATACAGGATTTTTTAAGTTCCTTGTTTTATTGAGAATGATTACATATAAGGTTATAAATATTGAACTTAAGGAATAAATTATCAGTCATTTTTGTTTAGTCGTTTATTCATGTTCTGGTCAAAGTAAGATATTTGCTTGAGATTTGAATTAGTTCTGAAAGACAAGTGTATGTGGACATGATATCTTTCCAGTAAATCTTGCAACTATTTCTGTGCCTACATATGTTAACATTTTTATAATTGGCTTCCAAATGACAAACACAGATGGCTGTAGTCTGAATTTTCAGCATGTTTTAGAATAAATGTTTTCCCAGTAATTTAAAGTGTATCATTTCAATATCAGATGATTAGCTAATTGAGTAGAGTTTCTGATTTTTGCTTATCTGCTAGCTTGCCACTTTTCAGATTTAAAATAAAAATAGCTTACATAGGTGTAAGAAATTAGACTTATGATCTTACTCCTCCCACATTTTTATGAAATGGAACTCTTGCTGAAAAGCTATTCTGGGCATTATGTATTTATTTATTTTTAAAATCAAAGTATAATTAACATAGTATTAGTTTCAGATGCGCACTATAATGATTCAACAGTTCTATACCTATACAAGTGTATTCTCATTCACCTTTATCTGTTTCATTCATCTCCGTACCCACCTCCCCTCTATAGTTTCTTCTCTGTATTTAAGAGTCTGGGTTTTTTGTCTCTTTTTTCTGTTTGTTTTGTTTTTTAAATTCCACATATGAGTAAAATTATATAGTATTTGTCTTTCTTAGTCTGACTTATTTCACTCAGTATAATGCCCTCCAGGTCTACCCACATTGTCTCAAATGGTATGCTCTCGCTCTTTCTCTCTTTTTTTTTTTTTTTGAGAGGGAGAGCGAAGGAGGGAGGGGCAGAAGGAGAGGGAGAGAGAGAATCCCAAGAAGGCTCCACTCTTAGCACGGAGCCTGACACGGGACTTGATCCCACAATCTGAGACCATAACCCAAGCAGAAATCAAGTCAGATACCCACCTAACTAAGCCACTGGCGCCATCTCATTTTTTATGGCTGTGTAATATTGCATTGTATATTGTACCACATCTTCCTTATCCATTTGTCTATCAGTGAACTGTTAGGTTGCGTCCATATCTTAGCTATAGTAAATAATGCTGCAGTAAACATGGGGGTGTATATTTTTTTTTAAATTAGTGTTTTCATTTTCTTTGGGTAAATACCTGGTAGTGGAACTACTGGATCAAATGGTAATTCTATTTTCAATTTTTTGAGGAATCTCCATACTGTTTCCCACAGTGGCTGCATCAGTATGCATTCCCAGCAGCCATGCATAGGGTTTCCATTTTCTCCACATCCTTAGCAACACTTGTTATTTCTTGTGATTTTGATTTTAGCCATTCTGAAGGAGTAAAGTGATATCTCACTGTGGTTTTGATTTGCATTTCCCTGATGATGAGTGATGTTGAGTAGCTTTTTATGCATCTGTTAGCCATCTATATGTCTTCTTTGAGAAACGTCTATTCAGAACCTCTGTTCATTTTTTAGTCAGATTGGTTTTTTTGGTGCTGAGTTGTATAGTTCTGTATACATTTTTATGAAACAGAACTCTTGCTAAAAAGCTATTGTGGGGCATTATTTTTGAGAATTAATTTTGTTTTGTTTTGCCTGATGGAGGAAGAGATGGTAAGAGGGATTATTTTGTGTTTTGATTCATTTAATTGCTGATTTTAATTCTAAGACCATGGAACTTTTCTAGATAATAGAATTAGATATGCCTGTTATATCATCTGAATTGTCTGGTTCTATGAAATAGTGCTTAAAATAATTTTTTTTAGTGGTAACTTTTCTGTAAAAAGATAAGTTACCTTTTTTTCACTTAACATGTATTTTTTTTTTTAAAAGATTTTATTTACTTATTTGAGAGAGAGAAAGCACGAGTGGGGGCAGAGGGAGAGGGAGAAGCAGGCTCCCTGCCGAGCTGGGAGCCTGACGCGGGGCTCGACCCCAGGACCCCGAGACCATGACCTCAGCTAAAGGCAGACGCCTAACCAACTGAGCCACGCAGGCGCCCCTCAACATGTATTTTTTTAGTACTGTTCCAGACTTTGAATATATAGCGGTGAACATAACAAAAGTCTTTACCCTCATGCTGTCTACCTTCTGGTTAATTGTTCTGAAAAAATAGTATGACTTTGTATAATCAGTAAAAAGCCTAAAACAATGTCTTGGTAATTTTATGTTCTTAGAAATGATTTGTTCTAAATACCATTCTACTTTTAATTCTACACCATTCTACCAGAAAACCATTCTACTTTTTAATTCTTATTTATTTATTTTAAGTAATCTCTATTCCCAAGTGGGGCTCAAACTCACCACCCCAAGATCAAGAGACACATGCCCCTCTGACTGAGCCAGTCAGGCACCCCGAAAACCATTCTACTTTTTATTCTATATCTATTAATAACTTTTTCATTTGGGTTCATTTAGTAATGGATACTACTGTCTGAGAGGTGTTTTTTAAAAAATCAGACTTTTTAAAATACAGTTTTAGTTTTCTCCTTTGTTACGTATTTGTACATAAAATAAATATTAAATATAAATTATATAACCCTGCAAGTTGGAATTTTAAACAGAATATTCATCTTTGTTTTTATATTCTCTGCTCTCTGGGTATATTTTCTAACACAGACAACATGGAATTTTAAGAAGTTTCTGAAGTTGAACTTAAATATCAAGAATGTCATTATTAATGTTTTTCTTGGTTTTGTGTTCTCTCTGTGGGATCTTTTTAAAATGATGTGCCTAGACTTTTGATTCTATTTTCAGATAATATGTAATAGTGTTTCAGTTGGTTTATTTTTAAGAATGAATTTAGTATCCTCCAAAGTAGTTTAAATGCATTCCAGCAGCTTAATAATGTACAAACAGAGGCAACTGGTCTTGCATCTGTTCCTTAAGCAGACATGAAGTAGGATAACAGGCTATTTGCTAAATAACTGGGGAAAATTTTTAATGTGATATATTTTTACATTCTACAAGGTCAGTGATTGATTAGATATTTCTGACTTATGAGTTAGATGTCTTTATTAAGTAATCACTACTACATAGCTGTATCCTTTTTTTCATCTGCAACAGACAAAATAAGTATAAAATATGCTGTGTGTTATTCTATAAGTTCTGGTATTTGTCACATATTTTGATAGTTAATGATAGCAACATCATTAAGATTGTTTTAATACTTCATATCATAAGAAATTTACTGGCCATCTTTGTGCTTGGTCTAATTAATAGTTATATAATTAATATGCTGGTAGTAGATTTCCTTTTTTTTATTT
>NC_138380.1:65195260-65226082 GCF_054177405.1 Leptonychotes weddellii | reverse complement strand
GGTTTTGTTGACTGTTTAGTAGATTTCCTATTTTTAAGGCCCAAAGGGGCTTACAGCTATTTTTATGCTTTTGTTCTTCTCTCAATGATCAAGTAGCTCAAAGTAAATTTAAGAATTGGTGGTTAGTAGTTGCTTCATATAAAATTTAGAAAATGTGTTGCATAAAAAAGGAAATTTCAGATGAGCATAAGGAAAAATACCTGAAATCTCCAGTCTAGAGAGATATCAAAGTTGTGGTTATATTCTTCCAGAATTTATATATGCCTATGTGTATAATGTTATTAAAATTCAAGCTAGTTAGAATTATTGAAGGCTGTGGGCCTGAGCCCTGCTTATCTTTGTTGAAAGAGATGCACACCATTTTCCTTTTATTAAAAAAAAAAGATTTGGGGCACCTGAGTGGCTCAGTTGTTAAGCGTCTGCCTTCGGCTCAGGTCATGATCCCAGGGTCCTGGGATCGAGCCCTGCATTGGGCTCCCTACTCAGTGGGAAGCCTGCTTCTCCCTCTCACACCCTCCCTGCTTGTGTTCCCTCTCTCGCTGTGTCTTTCTGTCAAATAAATAAATAATCTTAAAAAAAAATATTCTTTTGCAGTATTATTTTATATATACCACTGTGTCATAAACATCTTTATTATTTTTTCACGTATACTTTTTATATAAACATCTTTAATATTATTGATTATTTGCATTAACATTTTAATTGAGTTAATCCAGTGTTACCCAAAGTATGTAATGCATACTTCTGATTTTAGGTGGTGACAGGATATTTTAGGTGATAGCCTGATCCAGTATTAATTAATAGTGAATAGGGGCACCTGGGTGGCTCAGATGGTTGATCGTCTGCCTTCGGCTCAGGTCATGCATAATCCTGGGGTCCTGGGATGGAGCCCCACATCAGGCTTCTGGCTCAGCGGGGAGCCTACTTCTCCCTCTCCCGCTGCCTCTTCCCCACTCATGCGCTCTCTCTCTCTCTATCTCTGTGTCTCAAATGAATAAATAGAATCTTTTTAAAAATAAATAAATAATAGTGAATAGTATCATAAGAAAGTTAATACCTTTCCAGGTTTTTTTTTTTTAGACCATCTGTTTACAGTAAGCCAAAAGTCTGTTTGATGCTCATATATCCTTAATACTCCTTTAACACTTGCCTGTTTCTCTTATAACCTTCAGCAGTAACACCTAGCTAAAATTTTGATAATGTAGTATTAGTTTTCATTACATTCATTTCTGTTTACTATTTTATTTAAGGAAATCACAAGTGATACTGGCTTTTAATTTATACCAGGATAGAAAGTCTCCTTTTAAAATAAATTTAGATAAGTACACTAGTGAAAACATGTTAAGTTAATGATAAGTATAGATGGCATTAGGACATGGCAAAAATCCTGATGATGATATACAAGTGATTAGGGGATAGGAAGCACTATTGTTTGACATTTAAATTATTTCAAATTTTTTTCCCATTAGAAACAAGGCTGCAGTGATCGTTTGTGTAACTAAATCTTTTGCATGGACTAATTAAATTTAGTACAAATCAGTAGAAGTCCCAGAAATTTCACAAGGTAAACGCATTTAGACCTCTTATATTTTTATATAATCTAACATCCAGAGATTACACTCTTGCCAAGCTGTGAGTGAGAGCGCCTGTTTTCCCTATTCTACCTAACTCTGGGCTAATTTTTTTTCTTTAGACATGACATTTTCAGTTCTTCTTAATATTTGAATAGTATTTATTCAGAAGTACCTAATTTTTTTGCAATTCAGTAGTTATATTAAGGACTGTAACAACTGTCCTTTATTTAGTGATGGTTTGATTTTGTAAAGAAAATGATTCCAAAGATACTTGCTTTTTTCATAGTGGTGGTAAAGAAAAAGTATCTCTAATGATAAGGACAATGTCTTTTTTTCTGTAGCTTGCCCAGTTTCGACAAAGGAAAGCTCAATCTGATGGGCAGAATCCTTCTAAGAAGCAGAAAAAAAAGAGGAAAACTTCAAGCAGTAAACATGATGTGTCAACATACCATGCTTTGAATATTGAGCACTCACAGAGTGATGAAATGTACATAAATAGTTCTCAGAGGGTAGGAACAGCCGTGACTCCTGAATCCACAATAATCAAACGTGATGAGGTCTTCTCTGTTGAAGTAAGTATTCATCTAGATTTTTGAAAATTAGAAGTCTAAGTGGAAAGTTGTTGTAATGACAACACTCATTATTACCCTGTGCAGTTTTTGTGAGCTTAATTCAATAAACATTTATAGTACAACTATAATATAATACATCAAGGATTCAGCACCAAGGATACAAGGGTAAATATGACATTCTCTGCCCTTTAGGAAAGTCAGGTGGGGAAGGCAGATGTAAGATAGTCTGTGTATTCTGATTACAGCTATGGTAACAAAAATGCATATGGTACCCTAGAGTACCATGATTTGGGGGAATGCTAAATCGGCATAAGCTATCAGCAGAGAAGTAGCAAGGCAACCTCTGTGATAAAAAAGCAACATCCACAAGAACATGAAGCTATGATATGACTTGGAAACTGTAGGAAGTTTAGTTTTAAAAGCATCACAGAATGTTGGGGATGGGAGGATGGTAAAGGTGAGAGGCAGGAGATTGCACCTGGCCCATAGAAGACCCAAAATAAAGGCTGATTTTCTTCTTCTCTTTAATGGTGTGATTTTCCAGAATAAGGCGATGAGGGAGAATTTAAAAGTGGATTGGGATGGTGGATGGGTTGGAGCTACCAACTAAAACCACGAGTAGAGAAGGCTGGGATGCTTAGGAGAAAGAGTGGTGTGTGGGACAGGTAATAATTATAATTTAGAGTGTACCCTGACATATTTATATGGAAACAGAAAGATTTAGATAATATATAGGATTTGAGCTTTATTCAAAAGGTTTGGGATGTTAAAGATTAGCTAAGAGTGGATCTTTTTGATATTCTCCTGCTTAGAATTTGTTGAGCATCTTGGATATGTAGATTAGTGTTTTTCATCCAATTTGGGAAGTTTTCGGGCATTGTATCGTCAAATATTCTTTCTGCTCCTTTCTGTCCCCTCCTCAGGGTCTCCTATTATGCATGTTAGTATGTTTGATACTGTTGCACAGATCTCTCATGCTCTGTTCATTTTTCTTCATTCTTTTTTTTTAAAGATTTTATTTATTAAAAAAAAATATTTATTTATTTGACAGAGAGAGAACACAAGTAGGCAGAGTGGCAGGCAGAGGGAGAAGGAGAAGCAGGCTCCCCGCTGAGCAGGGAGCCCAATGCGGGGCTCGATCCCAGTACCCTGGGATCATGACCTAAGCCAAAGGCAGATGCTTAACCGACTGAGCCACCCAGGCGCCCCTCTTCATTCTTTTTTAATCTTTTCCTCAGACTGCATAATTTCAATTGAACTATATATTAAAGTTTGCTGATTCTTCACAGATCTGTTAAGCCCCCTGAAATGAATTTTTCATTTCAGTTATTTTACTTTTTTAAAAAATTATTTTTAAAAATTTTATTTTATTTTTTTAAGTAATCTCTACACCCCACATGGGGCTTAAACTCACAACCTCGCGATCAAGAGTCGCATGCTCCACCAACTGAGCCTGCCAGGTGCCCCTCTTTGGTTCTTTTATAGTGATGCTCTTTATTTTGTAAGGCAGTATCCTTATAGTTTTCTTCAGTATTTTAGATTTAATTTTATTCACTTATTTGACTCTATTTAAAATAGCTCAATTAAAGTTTTTGTATATGAAGTCCAATATTCCTCAGGGACCATTTCTACTGACTGTTGTTTTTCTTCTATATGGGCCATACTTTTCCTTTTTCTTTGTGTATCTTGTAATTGTTTGTTGAAATCTGGATCCTTTAAATGATGTAAAATGGCAACTCTGGTGCTTGACGTGGTTTGAAGATGTATTTGTTATCTTTTTCTGCATAACAAATCAATGTTTGGGCTTCTCACTAGAGTTTTAGCATTTCCAGTGCAAAGAGTGTCTTGTTCACCATTTCATCCTCGGTAACACAGTTTTTAGTACACAATATACATTTAATCTATAGTTGTTTAAAAGGCATAAGTGAATCAGCCATGAGGACTTAAGTCATGAAAGTATTTTAGATTTAAAAGAGGGTCATATAGGGGCGCCTGGGTGGCTCAGTCATTGAGCGTCTGCCTTCGGCTCAGGTCATGATCTCAGGGTCTTGGGATCGAGCCCTGCATTGGGCTCCCTACTCGGCAGGAGGCCTGCTTCTCCCTCTCCCACTCCCCCTGCTTGTGTTCCTTCTCTTGCTTTGTCTATTTCTGTCAAATAAATAAAAAATCTTTAAAAAAAAAAAAAAAAAAGAGGGTCATATAAGTTAGGAACCCCTATGACAGAATTTTAGGATAGGGGTAAGCTTATTTCTGTTCCTGGCATCAGTTACTACATCAGAGAGGAGGTAGACTTAGAACTTGGTATTGAGTGATGAATAAAATTTCCTTAAGTGTAGATGGGAAAGGAGACAGTGATGGTTCATATTTGTTGAATGAAAAGGTGAAATATCTAGGTCTCTTTTCTCACTTGTAAAGTGGGTGAACAGTGAAAGCAGTGAAAATTTAAGTTTCCTCCTTGAGGAAACTTCCTAGTGGTTCTGAACTGAGGGAACCTCTTTCTAGTGGTTCTAAACTAAGGGAAGCTCAGAAAAGCCACTCACTTCATACCCAAATCCCAGGGTTGTAAGAATAAAACAGGAATGTCTTAGTAAGTGTTTTATAAGCTGCAGAGGTGTTAGTAACAATGAAGATTGTTGGGCGCCTGGGTGGCTCAGTTCGTTAAGCGACTGCCTTCAGCTCAGGTCATGATCCTGGAGTCTCTGGATCGAGTCCCGCATTGGGCTCCCTGCTCGGCAGAGAGTCTGCTTCTCCCTCTGACCCTAACCCCTCTCATGTGCTCTCTCTCATTCTCTCTCTCTCTCAAATAAATAAATAAAATCTTTAAAAAAAAACAGTGAACATTGTTATTTTTCTTCAAGTTCTTACTACTTTTCTAGCATCAAGATTTGGTGGGGTTTTTTTTACCCTTTTTTTTTTTTTTTTTTAAAGTAATCTCTAAGCTCATGTTCTACCAACTGAGCCAGGCACGCTGATGATTTTTCTTTTTGAAGAAATTGAACTCTTTTGAGTAACATTTTAAGACTTTCTTTTATTTAAAAGAGACATAAGAATTAGAGGGATGATATCTTATTTGGTGCTTGTCTTACAAATGATTTGTAATGTATATAAGACCCGGTGTGAAAGTACCTCTTGATATGTTTACATTTAGAAAAATGCTTTATGATAAATGTCAGGTGTGTTAGTTAGCTATTGTGATTCATAGAGTGAAAATTTTATAGGTTTAGGGGCGTATGGCTGGCTCAGTTGGTAGAGCATGTGACTTTTGATCTCAGGGTTGTGAGTTCAAGCCCCATGTTGGGCACAGAGCTTACTTTTAAAAAAAATGAATAAAATAAAATCCACATACTTAAAGTTTTTTTTTAAAATGCTTGAATAATTTTGCTAGTTTTTTAGTGATATTTTTATATGAATTTTCTATCATATGTTACTAATAGTAATGGGTTAATGAAGTACAATGTTTGGCGGGGGAGGGGAAGGCTTTAATGTAATTGGTTTTTATTTTTGTTTTAGCCAGAAAGTGAGATTTCAACTACGGCAGATGATTATAGTTCAGAGGTAAGAATGAGTAATATTATGTAGATTAACTTTTTATGTATTATTTTTGAAACATTAATCCTTTATTTCTCGCAACTCACCTGCTTATGTATTTTTATAAATATAATGAAGTATAGCATAACAAAATACAATGTAAATGACCTAGAAAACCTGAAGGTTATGTTTTTCTCTCTGTATTTTTTTCAGATTATTAACTAAGGTCTTAAATCTGTTTGAATAGCTTGGGCCTTAATTAGAGGCCTTTAAGTTTCTAGGAAAATGATATTGAGATTTAGGATTAATTATCATCATAAGGTATCCATATTCAACACAGTAAATATTTCATTATACATATACTATTTCACATTGTGAGTGATGCTTTTTACAAATGCTTTAATTCTATATAATTACATAAATTCATTTGTTGAAATTAATGCTGCAATAGTGATTTTTAATTTAGGTGATAAAAGCTAATGTAGGCATTGGCCACATTAGGAAATACCTTCTTTATGTATTATTAATAAATATATGTCATATTGTTATCTTTTTCTTATTGTTTTAGATATCATTATCATTTCTTTGGTCCAGAATTTGAGGATATGGAAAATTATTCCTTGCTCTGAATGGTTCAGCAACTCAGTGTATTCCATAAGTTTTGATATATTGTAGGTTTCTAATACCAAAAAAAAAAAATCATGTTCTAAGTGAACAGACTACTGTTTTGAATTGCAAATGGGAGTAAAAACTCTGATACTTCAAAAGTTTAATGTGCTTAAAAGCTGGGAATATACTTATTGGTAGTTTGGTCAAGAAGATAATTAACAAGGGTTGAATAAATAAATTGGTACCTGATTTACATTACATAAAGTTGCCTATAGGGAAAGTATCTCAATTTAAAATCACGACTTGCAGGGGTGCCTCGGTGGCTCAGTCGTTAAGCATCTGCCTTCAGCTCAGGTCATGATCTCAGGGTCCTGGGATCGAGCCCCACATCGAGCCCTGCATCGGGCTCCCTGCTCCGCGGGGAACCTGCTTCTCCCTCTCCCACTCCCCCTGCTTGTGTTCCCTCTCTCACTGTGTCTCTCTCTGTCAAATAAATAAATAAAATCTTTAAAAAAATAAAATCACGACTTGCAATTCAGAGAATCTGGCCTTGTGACTTTAAATTTGGGGCTTCTTTATGAAAGCAACACTGCTTTTTTTCTTTCTATAATGGCTGTAGTCTTTTTAAAAAAATTAAGGAGGGCACGTGTTGTGATGAGCTCTGGGTGTTATAACAACTAATGAATTGTTGAACACTACATCAAACACTAATGATGTACTGTATGTTGGCTAACTGAACATAATTAAAAAATTATTTTTATTCATTATTTTTAAATTGAAGTATAGTTGATAGAGACTATTAGTTTCAGGTGTACAACGTGGTAATTTGACATTGATATATGTTACAAAATGCTCCCACAGTAAGTGTAGTTACTGCCTGTTACCATGCAAAATTATTGTAATATTAACTATATTCCCTATGTTGTGGGATATTCCACATCCCTGTGGCTTATTTATTTTATAACTGGAAGTTTGTACCTCTTACTCCCTTATGCCTATTTCACCCATCGCCCTACGTTCCCTCTCCACTGGCAACTACCAGTCTATTCTGTGCTCTACGTTTATGAGTCTGTTTCTGTTTTGTTCATTTATTTTGTTTTTTAGATTCCACATGTAAGTGAAATCATACGGCATTTGTCTTTCTCTGACTTTTTAAAAAATATTTATTTATTTATTTATGTGATCTCCACAGCCAACGTGGGGCTCAGACTCATGACCCCAAGGTCAAGTGTCAGATGCTCTACCTACTGAGCTAGCCAGGTGCCCCTTTCTCTGATTTATTTCACTTGTCCATGTTGTCACAAATGGCAAGATTTCATTTGTTTTTATGGTTGAGTAATTTTCCATCATATATAGACAGATGCGCACACACATATATATATATGTCACATCTTCTTTATCCATTCATCTACTGATTGATACTTAGGTTGCTTCCATGTCTTGGATATTGTAAATAAAGCTACAATAAACACAGGGGTGCAATATATCTTTTCAGATTGGTGTTTTCATTTTTTTCAGATAAATACCCAGAAATATAATTAATGGATCATATAGATCTATTTTTAATTTTTAGAGGGACTGCCATACTGTTTTTCATAGTGGCTGCACCAATTTACATTCCCACTAATAGTATACACGGGTTCCCTTTGTCCCACAACTCACCAACACTTGTTATTTCATGTTTTTTTTTAAATAGCCATTCTGACAAGCATTAGGTGATATATCATTGAGGTTTTAATTTGCATTTCCCTAATGATGAATGATACTGAGCATCTTTTCATGTGCCTGTTGGTCATGTTTATATCTTCTCTGGAAAAATGTCTATTCAGGCCCTCTGCTCATTTTTTAATTGGATTGTTTGGCTGTTTCCTTTTTTTGCTTTTCTTTCTTTCTTTCTTTCTTTTTTGGGGTTGAGTGCTATGAGTTCTTTTTATTAAATTTATTTTTTTATTTTTTAAAAATTTTATTAAGTTTTTTACTTTAACATAGTTAACATACAGTGTTAATATTTGGTTTCAGGTGTATAATATAGTGATTCATCAATTCTAAACATTACTCAGTGCTCATCATGATAAGTGTACTCTTTAATCCCTATCCCCTCTTTCACCCATCCCCTTCACCCTTCTCCCCTGTGGTACCCATCAGTTTATTCTCTGTAGTTAAGAGTCTGTTTCTTCGTCTCTCTCTTTTTCCCCTTGGTCATTTGTTTTATTTCTTAAATTCCACATATGAGTGAAATCATATTGCATTTGTTTTTCTCTAACTGACTTACTTCACCTGGCATTATACACTCTGCTGTGAGGTTTTTTTTTATATATATATTTTGGATATTAACTTTTTTTTTTTTTTTAAAGATTTATTTATTTATTTGAGAGAGAGAGAGCACGAGCAAGGGGGAGGAACAGGGAGCCTGACCTGGGGCTCGATCCCAGGACCTGAGATCGTGACCTGAGCCGAAGGCAGATGCCCAACCCACTGAGCCACCCAGGTGCCCCGAATATTAACCTTTTAATGGATATGTCATTTACAAATATCTTTTCTCATTTAGTAGGTTGACTTTTAGTTTTGTTGATGGGTTCCCTTAATTGTGCAAAAGTTTTTTAGTTTGATGTAGTTTCAGTTGTTTATTTTTGCTTTTGTTGCCCCTGCCTAACAAGACAGATCCAAAAATACATTCCTAAGACTGAGGTATAAGAGTTTACTCCCCATGTTTTCTTTTAGGAGTTTTATAGCTTCAGGTCTTTAAACCAATTTGAGCTTATTTTTGTATATGGTGTAAGAGTGGTTTCATTCTTTTGCATGTAGCTGTCCTGTGTTTTCAGCACCATTTATTGAAGAAACGGTCTTTTCCCCATTGTGTATTTTTGCTTCCTTTGTCATAGATTAGTTACCATATAAACATGGGTTTTTTCCTAGGCTCTCAGTTCTGTTCCATTGATTTATGTGTCCATTTGTGTGCCAGTACCATACTGTTTTGATTACAGTAGCTTTGTAGTATGGTTTGAAATCTGGGACTGTGTTCCCTCCAACTTTGTTCTTTCTCAAGATTACTTTGGGTATTTGGGGTCTTTTGTGGTTCCATACAAATTTTAAGATTATTTGTCCTAGTTCTGTGAAAAATGCTATTGGTATTTTGATAGGGATTGCATTGTATTTGTAGATTGCTTTGAGTAGTATGGATATTCTAACAATATTAATTCTTTCAACCCATGAACATGGTATATCTTTCCCTTTATTTGTGTCATCTTTGGTTTCTTTCATCAGTGTCTTATAGTTTTCAGAGTACAGGTCTTTCACCTCCTGGGTTAACTTTATTCCTAGATACTTTATTCTTTTTTGATAAAATTGTAAATGGGATTTTCTTAATTTCTCTGCTAGTTTATTATTAATGTATAGAAATGCAACAGATTTCTGTATATTAATTTTGTGTCCTGCAACTTTACTAAATTCATTTATTAGTTCTAAAGTTTCTTAGTGGAGTCTTTAGAGTTTTTATATATAGTATCATGTCATCTGCACATAGTGACTGGGCTGCAACTGCTATGGGTACACTGGTGGGTAGGGCTGGCCCCAACATGGCTGACTAAGAGGACTGGCTGCAGCTGCTTCAAGTATGCTGGTGGGTGGAGTTAGGATGCAGTGTGACTTGGCTGGGGGGCTCGGTGTCCACGGTCATGGGCATGCAGGTGGGTGGGACTCCCTAGAGCAGGAGTCACTTCGGAAGGGCCCTTGCCAGGGCAGTCAGGTTGGTTAGAATGATTCTGCAGGGGAACATCAGGGCAGGGTGAGTGGTGCTAGGAAGAGTGTCCGAATGGGGGCCCACCAGTGTCAAGCCAGCTGGGCTGAAGGAGGGCAAGAAAAATAGTGCCTGCCAGCACTTCCATTCCCAGAGAAAGTTTTGCAGATCCTTGCCCCTGTGGCACAAGCCCTAAAATTAATAAATCTCCATCACATAATATAGTCCAGGCGCTTTTCAAACTGCTATCTCTTGGCTGGGTCTCTGAGTAGATGCTGGTGTACACTTATTGGCCTTTTTAAGAGTGGAGTATTGGTTTCTTATAGCCCTCCACTCTCCCAGAGTTAAGCTGATTTAAATCCAGATACTTATGGAGGCTCATATTCCCAGTGCAGATCGACAGGAAGAGGGGTGCCCAATGTGGGGCTTAAGCCCCTTGCTCCTCAAGGAGGACCTTCACACCTGTGATATCTCTCTTGCTTGTGGGTTGCCGCATGGGAGGTTTAGTTTCTGATTGCATCTCTGCCCCTCCTACCCTTCTCGATGTGGCTTTTTCTTTCTATCTTTAGCTGTGGAAGAGCTGTTCTGCTAGTCTTCAGGTCGTTCTCAGTGAGTTGCAGTATATGTAGTTGCAGCCTTGGTGTGTTCGTGGGGAGAGGTGAGCTCAGGACCCTCCTACTCGGAAGTCTTCTCTCTCTCTTTCTAATGCCATAATTCTTATAGTTTGTCTTTCTTGATTGAAAGTTTCAGGTGTTTTTATGCCTGAACTCCCTATGTCTTTGGGATACCCCAGGACTGCACAAAGTGCCTTTTTTTCTTTACAGTAAGGTGAATTTTTTTATAAGCCAAGTGGCTATAGATCAGACCATCTCATATATGCCTTTGAAATTTGGTTAAAATTATATAGCCATTTTCTCACTTTGGGATAAGAGAGTAACTTTAATTTTTATTAATACAGATTTGAAAGGTAAGGACATCAAAAGATTGTGATTTCAAGTTCTCTTTTTGAAAACAGTAATATTGAAAAGTCTTATTACAATAAGTTATTTTTTGCCTAGATTTTTTTAAGCTGTAAAACTGGTGGGAATTATGAGGTCCAGAAGAATGTATTGAAACTATCTATGATACCTAGTAAATCTGATGTGTTTTGAAATAAGGTACAAGTAATATTTAAATATAATTCCTATGGTTAAAAGTTAGAGTATGTTGACCATGGTTGAACAAGAAATCTATACTACATGTATATGTGTGTAATTTCTACATATTTGCATATGTAATCACATACATGTTTTATTGTTATATACATGAATGATTGTGTACATGAATAAATATATATCTATACATACATATGTATTTTTTTTTCCAAACAAAAGTTTCAGGAAAGATACTTCTTTTTACTATGTGACCTATCCTTTGATACTTTTTCTTTTTACTGGAGATCACAAAAACTAAATTGATTAACTGATTTATAATTGGAAAAAACAGTTACTTAGAAGATTACACTGAAAAAAGATATTTATGAAATGACAGATAGACCTGATTTGATCATAACCTTTGTGATATTATATATTTTGGGCCTGGATTCATGATGAATTATACTGTGACGAAGTCATATATTCTCTGTGTCCGTAGGAAAACAGTAGAAAAATTGATTGTGAAATGTTTGAAAATGTCTCATTAAGATTGCTAATATGGGGACTGGTTGAATCCGTGATACTCTGGGCTAGTTTTGAAGCTTTCGCTATTCCTGTTAATGATGTTAAAACTGGTTTGACTTCGCCAAAGGCAAAGGAAGCAAGAGCAAAAATGAACTATTGGGACTTCATCAAGATAAAAAGCTTTTGCACAGCAAAGGAAACAGTCAACAAAATCAAAAGACAACCGACAGAATGGGAGAAGATATTTGCAAATGACATATCAGATAAAGGGCTAGTATCCAAAATCTATTAAGAACTTATCAAACTCAACACCCAAAGAACAAATAATCCAGTCAAGAAATGGGCAGGAGACATGAACAGACATTTTTCCAAAGAAGACATTCAAATGGCCAACAGACACATGAAAAAGTGCTCAACATCGCTCGGCATCAGGGAAATCCAAATCAAAACCTCAATGAGATACCACCTCACACCAGTCAGAAGGGCTAAAATTAACAAGTCAGGAAACGACGATGTTGGCGAGGATGCGGAGAAAGGGGAACCCTCGTACACTGGTGGTGGGAACGCAGGCTGTTGCCAGCCACTCTGGAAAACAGTATGGAGGTTCCTCAAAAAGTTGAAAATAGAGCTACCGTACAACCCAGCAATTGCACTGCTGGGTATTTACTCCAAAGATACAAATGTAGTGATCCGAAGGGGTACGTGCACCCCAATGTTTATAGCAGCAATGTCCACAATAGCCAAACTGTGGAAAGAGCCAAGATGTCCATCAACGAATGGATAAAGAAGATGTGGTGTGTACACACACACACGATGCAGCCATCAAAAAAACCCCGAAATCTTGCCATTTGCAACGACGTGGCTGGAACTAGAGGGTATTATGCTGAGTGAAATAAGTCAATCAGAGAAAGACAGTTGTCATATGATCTCACTTGTATATGGAATTTGAGAAACAAGACAGGATCATAGGTGAAGGGAGGCAAAAATGAAACAAGATGAAACCAGAGAGGGAGACAAACCATAAGAGACACTTAATCTCAGGAAACAAACTGAGGGTTGCTGGAGGGGTGGGGTGGGGAGGGATAGGGTGGCTGGGTGATGGACATTGGGGAGGTTATGTGCTATGGTGAGCGCTGTGAATTGTGTAAGACTGATGAATCACAGACCTGTACCCCTGAAACAAATAATACATTATGTTATTTAAAAAAAACTGGTTTGACTGAGCTAGAATGAAGGGGGACTTCTAAGCCACAGTTACCTTTTCAGGAGGCAGAAGAATCATTAGTAAGGTAAATTTGTAAATTGAGGAATAAATCTCACCCTGTTATGATTTTCATATTGGAAATTTTAAGGAATTATCTCTTAGTATCACACCCTCCCTGCCAAAGGAAATTCCTTTGTAGGAGATACATAGATTATAACTTCATTACAAATGCCAGATTTCCAAAGTTTAATAATGTTGGCTGCTCTTGTTTGCATTGGAGCGTTTTTAAAATTTCAGAATTACAGTTTTGAATTGTAGGCCACATAATTATCTTGTATGTTTTTAAAATATCACTGTCATTTTTCTGGTATGTAGGGAAATAAGGTAATAAAAAAGAACAGGAGCTTTGGAGCTTTGTGCTCAAATTTCAGCCTCATCACCCCCAAGGTGTATCAACCTGTGCCCATCACTTCAACTCTGATATACTGTTTTTCACCTGTAGAACAGTGAGATCTTCACAGTGTAGTTGTGAGGGTTATATTTGATAATATTTAGTATGGTGTTTGGTATAAAAAAGATAATCAACAAAGTTTGGGGTTTTTTTTACTGCTCTTCAGTAGAAATATGCTTTATCTTTACACTAAGTAAATGAAGTGTGTAATGAGAATTCTTTTAACAAATTATTCTCAAAAGGATTTCAGATCCTGATTAGTTACCTAGAACTTAGATTGGAAATTTTATGGTATGCACTTAATTTTCTTGACTTCTTTGGCTGGTATTCTCATTGGATTGAATAATGGATTCAGGCCTAGAAAGAATTAGATGATAATATCCTGTGATACCTATGATACCTAGTAAGATCTCTTCTTCTTCTTCTTCTTCTTCTTCTTTTTTTTTAAGATTTTATT
Source organism: Leptonychotes weddellii (assembly GCF_054177405.1). Classification (NCBI taxonomy): domain Eukaryota; kingdom Metazoa; phylum Chordata; class Mammalia; order Carnivora; family Phocidae; genus Leptonychotes; species Leptonychotes weddellii. The sequence continues at coordinate 65,212,293 of NC_138380.1, read as the reverse complement.
TATTTGACAGAGAGAGACACAGCGAGAGAGGGAACACAAGCGGGGGAGTGGGAGAGGGAGAAGCAGGCTTCCCGCGGAGCAGGGAGCCCGATGCGGGGCTTGATCCCAGGACCCTGGGATCATGACCTGAACCGAAGGCAGCCACTTAACGACTGAGCCACCCAGGCGCCCCTAGTAAGATCTCTTCTGTATAAATATACCCAGTTACGTATACCAGAGGAATCAGACTGAGTAAAAAATGCCCTTCTTACAAATTAAATTATACCTAATCTGTTCAGTCTTCCATGAAGGGACATTTCATATCCAAAATGCTCTATGTACATGAAATATTTTTATTGATACCCTTTGAGCAGGGTTATTTGGAGAAAGTTGCAAATGCTGGAGGCAACCTAGACACATGACAGGTAAATAAATACGCTTTGTTAAGTATGGAAATATGAAGTGACGGCAGGGCAGATACTCTCATTTTGGATTTCATGTGATTATTTAGTGCTTCTTAACCAAGTTATTTGTATGATTCATGATATTTATGAAATGACTAGCTGGAGTGGGAGACATAGCCTTTAGCCATAAAGTTATATAAACTTAGTCTTTTAACTTTGATTTTTTTTTTTTTAACCTCACCTCATTTTTTCTCACTCCCTGCCTCAGCTCTGTTGAGGTATAATTGACAATTAAAAATTGTATATATTTAAGGTGTACAGTGTAGTATTTGATAATCAGCTTTGACTTTAAATGGATGATCTTAACCTCATTAGTTACTTGGCTCCAATTCCATGAGTCACTGAAGCACATTGAACTATAATTTTCATGAACTGTTTTGAACCATCAGATTATTTTATTAAAATATCCATACAAATTTTAGGATTATTTGTTCCATTTCTTTGAAAAAAGTTGATGGTATTTTGATAGGGATATCCATTATTAATATTTTTAATGTAAATAGTACCACATTAAGTATAATAGGATAAGATATTAATAGTGAGTTAGTCTTCTATGCTTTTATTTTTTTATTTTTTGGCAGTCTTCTATGCTTTTAAACTAACATCCACTGAAAGGAAAAGGTTTTGGTGTAAAGGCCATTTTATGGTTATAAAAATTATCTTCCTCTGATTCTTTCTGAATAGCAGTATCTTTATGAGATGATACTTACCTCTACAGAACATTTTAAAATTGAAAATGTACCTTTCTTATACTTTCCCAAGTCTTCATGTTCTCTATACAGATTGAATATATCTGTGAATTCAGAAAGAATATATTAGTACTGCCTAATGGTTAAATAACTTTGACAAAATGCCACAGTAAAAAAAGGACATTAAGAGAAAGGCTTTTCTTCACCTGAGTTTAACAATCTAATTTTCCTGTTTCAGGTTATTAATTTACTTTCATATTAAGGTTTACCTGGTATAGCGTTAGAAGATTAATATAGGAAGGGATGAATGCTGTACCCTTTAGCTATCAATAAAGTAATTATCTTCATTAAAAAAATAGAATAATGCTAACTATTAGTGATCCTAGTATTCTGCTGAGTATTTCTCTTCTAACTTCAGAATATAGTTTATATTAGTTTAGTCCTGGTGAATAATTTTTTATTATCTATTTACATAGTATTTAAAAATTTTTAATAATGATTTTTATGTTTGTTATAATAACATGTAATTAAGTCTTGAAAATGGTCATGTATTTTAAGAAGCCAATACATAAGAGTGTAATTTTGATTAAGTTAGAGAAAAATTAAGCTGAACTTTGGCTATATAATGTGTTAGATACAGTCATTATAAACTGATGACTTGTATCATCTCCACTTAAAGGTGTATCCTTGCTTAATATATTTGAAAATATTCATAAAATCCATTTCATTATACTATAACTGTAAAAATTTAATAGATGCTTATCAAACTGCTTCATTTCAGAATCAAGAAAAGCTAACTGAAATTTAGGAGGATTTAATTGGAAAGTTATTTCAAGTGACTTGATATTAATAATCTTAATAGAGTTAGTACTCCTGTCTTCTGATAGTTTTCACAAATTGTAATATTGTGTTGCCATAAAGATGAATTTTTTTTTTAACTTTATTTTTCAGAAATTATCCTTAGGAAAAAAAACAAAGGAATCAAACTCTGTTACAAAACTCTTAATTAGTATCTTCACTTTTTTTTTTTTTTTTTTTTAATTTTAAGTAGGCTCCACGCCCAAAGTGGGATGGGCTTGAACTCATGACCCTGAGATCAAGTCGCATGCTCTACTGACTGAGCAAGCCAGGCGCCCCAGTATCTTCACTTTTAAGAAGATGTAGTCCATACATCTAAAACTAATGATGTAATGTATGGTGATTAACATAACAATAAAAGATAAACATTCAATTAATCAGAAAAAATAAAATAAAAAAAAATAAAAAGATGTAGTCCGTATCCTAACTCTGGGATATTCTAGTCTGTGTATTCCAACAGTACAAACTTTATTATCTTGGATTCTGTTAACGTAGAATTATGAATAATTAAGATGTAAGCAGAAGTGAAGTTTTTTTGTGCACTGTTGGGGGAAGGAAGGGTTTGTTAAATAGATTAATTGGTCTGAAATTAATCTCCCACCAGGTCAACCCAGGAGACATAGACTGTCATCCTTCTTCCTCCCATCGTCAAGTGTTTGTGATAGAGAGAGGCAAACATATGTTATGGAAAATCTCTACATCAGTCAGGGTTGACATGGCTGTCATTTCCCCCAGGGAAAGGTGGGGGACTGTTCCTCACCTATTCATCTCATACTTCTTGACCTGATTACCAACCTTTAGTGAATTTGCACCAGTAAACAATTTTACTTTAAAATGAATAGAGCTTAATCAAAAAACAGCTATTTAAATGATTATAAGGCAGGATTTTGTAGAAGAGGATTTAGTAACTTGAGGTTTATAATTACCCCTCTGAAGTCAAAACAGAAACTGCTCTTAGAACTTCAATTCACTTAAACAAAAATGTATAGTACCATGTCTTCTGCATTGTTAGCACTCAAATGTTTTGGGAATCTTTGGTATTTGAAATGATCATAATGTCTTTTATAGATTTAAATTTAATCATTTTGTCTATTTTTGCCAATGAGGCATTTTCCCTATGCATAAGAGATGCATGAATATAGTTAGCAGAAATATAATTGTTAGCTTTAAATAAAATTCTGTCTAAAATCATAATATATCAGGAAATTGTTTTTGTACAGGTAAATGGTTGCAGTTTTGTGGTGAGAACAGAAAAGCCTACAAATTTATTAAGGGTACAGTATTTAAAACTACTCACGATACTAATGTTTTATACTATTTAAAACCATCTGGCTTACTAACAGAGCTTTTTCCTGCATGTACTTCTTTCTGTGTGTGATTTCTAAATGCTTTTAATGTTTAACAAACCAAAATTAGCCACATTTTGTTATAAAAGTTCAATTGTGACAGATTTTGCGGTATCTTGTTTTTGCTTTTAAGGTGTATATCACAATAATAACAAAGTAGGTTGTCATTCCAGTAAACTCTCAGATGATAAGTGATATTTTAAAGTGGATTTTGCTATGGAATTCAGTGTTTAAGTCCCTCTTCCTGAGAAATGTTGTTAGTATGAATTATTAAAAATCTTGGATTGATTTAGGAAGAAGAATTTGGTGCTGATGATTCTTATTCTGAACATGGAGCACAGTACAGTCAGACCCACCTAGAGATGATGGAAAATGAATTGGCTGGTAAACAGCATGAAATTGAAGAGCTGAACAGAGAACTAGAAGAAATGAGAGCCACCTACGGGACTGATGGACTGCAGCAGGTATGTTATGTGGCTTTTGTTTTGTTACTGAGACAAATATAGGAAATTTGAATGATAGTGTATGTACGGTCTTGAAAGATGAGGTTTTTAAATAGTAACTTAAGTCATCTCATCATATTTGTCCTTACACATATCGCAAACAACTTTGCTTAATCTTTTATGAGATAGCTAGGCAGAAATCACTTCTGGTGTTTTTGTAATCAGCCTGAGAGAAAATTATGGTGCAAACCACATCACAATATGATGACCTAAACTCATTAAAAATGTCAGCGAGTCCTTGTAAAAGTAAGCGCTTGTGGTTAGAATGACATCTGTTGTTTGTGGAAGTCAGTTATGAAAACAAGGTGAAAAAGGCCATTGATGAGGAGGACAGAATACATTTTAGTTTCGGCCTCTCCAGAAACAAGTGAGAATTGAATATGTCTATGATGATGTTGCCTACGAACAGATTGGGGCATCCCTAAATATAAAGGCACTTGTCCTTCTGGAAGCAGATAAATGGAGAAGTTAAACCTAGTAATTTTTTTTAAGTTGATTTGGAAGTAAAGCCAATTTCTGCAAGCTAATCTTTCAGTTACAGACAAAAATGGTTAAGGTTACTTACAAATTATCATAATTCTGTCAGTGCATTTTAAATATTATATTTTTGAAGAATAGTTACCTATAGTAATAATCAGTTTTGTTTAAAAAATAAGTCTGGCACTTTTTATTTTCACTGATGTCTTTTAGTTACAAGAATTTGAAGCTGCCATTAAGCAAAGAGATGGCATCATAACCCAGCTCACTGCTAATTTACAACAAGCAAGGAGAGAAAAGGATGAGACAATGAGAGAATTCTTAGAGTTGACAGAACAAAGTCAAAAATTACAGATTCAGTTCCAACATGTAAGTATTACTAATAGAACAAAATTTATTAGATTTTTAGTAATGAATTTTTTTCAAGTGCTCTAATTTTCAGAACAAATTTAAGTTTGTTTAAAATCCATTTGCTTATTATGTATCATGTTGGAAATATGTGAATACCTGTTGTTATGATAACCAAGAGTTTAACTCTTAGTTCTTGTGTGGTTCCTTGATGTATTTTCTCTGTACTTCTTCCTTGTCTATATATTGAAAGCCTGCAAAATCTTTTAAGTCTGATTGGGCGGATTTTTGCGGAAATTAACATGTAGTCACATCCTACCTTTTGCCAACTCTGCTATGATTTTATTTTAGTTTCTAAAATAGTAGCTAGACAGAATGTGTTCCATTTATCTTTAATCAGAGCCGTAAGAATCTAATGGTATTAAAGTTTCTGATGGCAAGTACAGAAAATAATTTAAAAGGGAGGAATTTAATATAAGAATACAGGCTTATCTTACAGAATTCAAGTGAAAATGCAACCAGACTTCTGAAAGGGATAGAATCACAAACTGGAAAGTCATTTGGAATCCAGGAAGTACTGTCTTTTAGGCCCCGTCTCTTTCTGTATGTCTGCCTTAGTCTTAGCTATGTCACTAGACTTTCTCTCCTTTATGATGGGAAAGATAATCTTATTGGTTCGGCTTGGATAATGTGCCCACGATCATCTGATAAGCCATGGCAGCATGTTTACTGGAGTTTCAAGCCTATGAATCTAGCAGATTTCCCAGAGAGCAACTGTGGGCCGAGCAATACCCCAAAAATATCTCTTCCTTAGTGCAATCTCTTCAGAATTTAACTTGGAGGTTTCTTTCTGTTTTCAAGTTACAGGCTAGTGAAACTCTAAGAAACAGCACTCACAGTAGCACAGCTGCAGATTTATTACAAGCAAAACAACAGATCCTCACTCATCAGCAACAGCTGGAAGAACAAGACCATTTATTAGAAGATTATCAAAAAAAGAAAGAAGACTTCAAAATGCAAATTAGTTTCTTGCAAGAGAAAATTAGAGCATATGAAATGGTATGTTTATTTTAAGGAAGTCAGCCAGTGTATAACAGCTTTATAATTGAAGTGTTTTATACAACTGTTTATCCTTTTTGTTATGTATATGAATTACAAAATTTCATTTAAGAAAAGCTCTGTAAGTATGCAAAACAACTTCTTTCAAAAGCAATTGGGAGTCTCACAATAATAGTTTAAATGAATAAAAATTCATTACTGAGTTCCTTTGGTAGTGATCAGCCATGTTAAAGTGAGTTCTCAGGAGAATCTAAATTTGTAAACAGAATTTCCATTCTTTTTTTTTTTTTTCACCTAAAGGTATTTCTACTCATTTCTACTCATAGCAGTGGTTATGAAATTCTGAAAATATTTCCATGACAAAATGAAATTTTATGGATTTTAATTAGAAAAAACTACAATAGAGTCTCTATTTATAGTAGTTATGTTTTATAAAGTTGCTTGGAACACTTACTTAACAATATATGCTCATGGGGAAAAAAAGGGAAATGTATATATTTCATATGTTTATATTTGTTTATATGTACATACATACATATATATGCATGTATGTGTTTATATACATGCACACATATATCCTAGGGACTATATTTACATATATACATACATACACACATAACATATCTCATAGATTATAATCTTAAAAACTAAAAACAGCTCATCCTGGTAGATTATATTTTGTTTATTTTTCAAAAGAGAAAATGAGGTTTACAAGTGTTAAGTGACGCCTGAGCCTGCCCTACTGACACTTGTAAGAGTTGTGATTCAAACCCATATAGCTGGCCCAGAACCATGCTTCTTGTGCTATACTGCACTGCCCCCTATTGTCTCCATCCTCTTCTTCTCCATCCATGCTCTCATAATGAGCGAAAACAAAGTCAAGTGTAGTTGCCTTGTTTGGTGTCAGCTTTGGAAGCATGCATATCCAGCAGCTCAAATTTTTTGCTGCTCTGTGCATTTCTGCAAATGACTATGAGTATTGATTTTGGGATTACAAATAAATTTTAGCAAGAAGATGGATTTGCAAGTAGGGAATCTGTGAATATTGAGGACAGACTGTACATATAATATGGTACTTTTTACAACTTAGTAAGTTCTTATGCAAGAAGTTGAAAAATAACCAAGACAAGAATATTGTTTGGATAATAATAAAATTATTAGCTAGCATTTATTTTTGTTTACGTGGTGCCAGGCAATATTCAAAGCATCTTACACATATTAACTCATTGAATCATTGTAATAACCTTATGAGATGGAGATTTCTGCCATCACCCCCATTTTACAGATGAAGAGATCAAGCCAAAGCAAGGTGAGGTAAATTGCCTAATCACACAGGTAATAGTCGGCAGAACCAGGTTTCAAACCTAGGTAGTCTGATTCCAGAGACCATACTCTTATGAAAATAGGAAACATACAAATTTAAGCTACTGAAATTATGAAACTATGCTTTACAACCAAGATAATTTAAAAATCATTAGATAGTTGTTTACAGAACACCTATTTTGCACCAGGCCCTTGCAAAAGATAATGATGCCTAAAATGTGCCCTTTCTTCGCTGAACCTCATGGTTTAATAGGGCATGTACACAAGATAGCACAAAACAAGGGTAAGCGTAGGTAAAAAGTGTTTTGAGTAGTCTGGCTTCATAAGGGAAGTCACTCAGAGTAGGCTTTAGGGGGAGATGATATTTGAGGCCAGTCTGTAAGTTGGAATAATTTCTCTATAATTATATTTTGTTTTCTCAGCAGTAGGCATTATGTGTGGCACATTAGCAGCTAATCAATATTCATTTGGTAAATAAGCAAATATATTATGAATCTGAGCTGATAGATAGGAAAGGATATTTTCTTTTCTTGTTTTGTTTTGTTTTGTTTGTTTTGTTTGTCACCGTACAGTACATCATTAGTTTTTGATGTAGTGATCCATGATTCATTGTTTTCATATAACACCCAGTGCTCCATGCAGTAGGTACCCTCCTTAATACCCATCACCGGGCTAACCCATCCCCCACCCCTCCCCTCTAACACCCTCAGTTTGTTTCTCCGAGTCCATAGTCTCTCATGGTTTGTCTCCCCCCTCCGATTTCCCCCCTTCATTTTTCCCTTCCTTCTCCTAATGTCCTCCATGCTATTCCTTATGTTCCACAAATAAGTGAAACCATATGATAATTGACTTTCTCTGCTTGACTTAGGAAAGGACATTTTAGATAGAGGTTGTAGTATATATAAAGATTCAGGCTGAAACATGTTAAAAAATGTCTAGGTAGCAAAAAATAGTTTAACCTAGAAATAGTTTTTGAAAGTGAGTCTTTACAGGAGGAAGTGTAAATAGTCTAGGCCTTAGTTAGAAGAGCCTTTAAGTTGGATTTTGTTGTATTTATTATATTCAGTGGGCAGTATTATTTGAAAGTATTTAAAATTTAAATAATTCATTTTCATAGGGGGAATTACCTTTGTTTATTTGAATGTTAGCAGAATACTTGTTATCATCAGTCTCTTCTTTGTTATATATATATATATATATATAAACTTCTCCTTTTTTTTTTTTTTTTTTTACTTTGCATGAATACCGCTGAGTAGTAGTTCCACAAGTGTCAGTAGGGCAGGCTCAGGCACAGCTGAGGGACTAGAGCATTAGGGTCATAGTTGAAACTGTCGTGGTTCCCTAGACACCTACACTTGATTCCAGCCTCATTCTTGTTGCCCCTAATCCTCAGAACTTCCCATGGTAGAGTGGTCACAGGCAGGAAGTCTGTTACTCCCCACTCCCGCAGGTCTGTTTCCAAAAATAGAGGGATTTTATCTTCGATCGCAGAGCTGTCTTTTGCAACACAAAATAAATGGTTTAAAACCGTATATTTTGAAATAAACAGTACTAAGAAAAATGAGCCATGAAATTGTATTATTTAAGAGTTGAATGAAGAATTGTTGTTTGCAGTTATATCACATGTTGGACAGTTTTGAATTAAGTGTTTTATGAGGGTTCCTCCCCCCAAATGAAAATCAGGAAATAGAAGTATTACAGATTTTGTAACAGTGTTAACATTTCAAGACTAATTACTTACTTAACAATTCAACTGAAGTTGACCTTCTGAACTAATTTTACTTTTTTATAGGTTCCAAATTCCTTATAGATACTTTCTAGTATTTAAATGTATTACATTTGTACATAGCACAGTGAGCATAAAACACATTAATATATTTATTTTCTTTTAGCTTCAAACATATTCCATGACAGAGAGAAGAAATACTACATTTATTTTACAGATGAAAACACTGAGATTTAAGAGATTAAACTGATTTAAATGTCATATCGTAGTACAGAAGTTAAAGTCAGAAGGCTCAGCACTTGGTAATAACTTATGGTGACATTGGATGGAATATGTGATACCAAGAAAAATGCTGATAGGATTTTGCTCAAGAGGCTTCACAGAATGACATTCATTACCTTAGTTAATTTATATAGTGCAGAATCTGGCCTTTGACTTGTAGGCTGAGAAGTCTGGTTTTTATCTTCTATCAACTGAGACTTGAGCTATCTCAGAGATAAGCTCAGATTTTTCAAGTTGAAGAGTCTAATGTTTAAACCTTGAATATAAGATTATTAATTTATAAATTTATATAATTTATAGAAATAATTATCACAGGGACCTGTATACTTCAAGTTCATTGGATTTTACTTTCTTTCCATGGGCAAATGAATTTGAAAAGCTAGATAATAATAATAGGAAGTTGTTTATTAGTGAGCGTGAGATCAAAGGATATTGGAGTCAAATGTTCTGTAGCATTAGGCTATGATAACTTGATGTATCATCTCACAGTAGGAAAGTCATGCTTGTGAATTAAAATTCTTAAATTCTGCTTGCTACAACGCCTTACATTGCTTTGTACATTAGATATGGTTTTCCCAGAGGATCAGAATTTCAGTCTTAAGGTACCTTGGTTCTCTTCCCCAGACTCTGCTGAAATGAGTACTGCCAACCCTCTGAGGCTTTCCTTTCTCTAGGCTTTGACATTTTTTCTTTAGATATGTGAATACATTCATCCAAGGTGCCTTTAAGTCCTCTTAACCTGGAACTCCTGTCTCAGTAAGGTGATTTTACTTACCTACTTATATTCTGTTCCACTCAGTGGATTGTACTTTCTTTGTACTTGGGACCTCAGCCCTGAACTATTTAGGCAACTAAATAACAGAGTCAAAACTTGGTTTCTAGGGCTTCTGCTTGACGCTGTTATGCTATAACACTCTTAAGAATGATTGTTGTTACAGATGTGCCTTGGCCTATGTCCTCGATTTAGGCTTACATACAGTTCCAAAATAGAGGCCCAAGTCAGAACTGGAAGAAAATATCTGTCCTGCTTTCAAATTTCTGTTCAAGCCCAAAGTCTAGGATCAAATTGATGTGCCATAAATGGTATAGTTGTCTTGCATGTTGTTTGAGGTTTAGCCACTTATGCGTTGGATATCCCCAAATTTCTGATTTACTTAGCCACAGGAATGAAGTTAAGGCAGACCCATAGGAACCTGTTTTGTTGTTTTAGTCTTTTCATAGCACTTGCCCATCTAACACCTTCAAGTCACTAGAATACATGGAAAGAATCTTGAGATGTATTTAAGACTTTCTTCTGGAATTATAAAGAGTACACAGTACTATAGCTGCAGAAAATATTAAGTTCTTAGAATGTTCACCAGTTATTAAGAAAGATGAAAATGTAATGGTCTAGACATTTTAATCCTACTAATTTTGAAATTACTATTTTTAACCATAGCCGTGTTAGAATTTCTTTCTTCCAAGAAGACCAACACTGCTGTATTGCTCACAAATAGTGTTGGGTACACAAGTCTTGTCTCATTGACTTGGGAAAAATTAAGGGGCAAGCCTTGCAGTTACTTTTTGTAGAATTATGAACAAAACAAAACCAGACTTCTCTCAGTCTTTTGGTATTGAGTTTAAGCAGTCTAAGTTGCCAGGAACTAAAAATGCCATTTTTATGTATTTTCATTTTTTCTTTCTAAAGGAACAAGACAAAAAAGTAGAAAGCTCAAATAAAGAAATACGGGAAAAGGATACAATCATTGAAGAATTAAATACAAAAATAATAGAAGATGAAAGAAAAACTCTAGAGCTAATGGATAAAGTCACAGCTGCTGATAAATTACTAGAAGAATTACAAGAACAGGTTGTACAAAAGAACCAAGAGATTAAAAATATGAAATTAGAGCTGACTAATTCCAAGCAAAAAGAAAAACAGTGTTCTGAAGAAATAAAACAATTAATGGGGACAGTTGAGGAACTTCAGAAGAAAAATCATAAAGATAGCCAATTTGAAACTGATATTCTCCAAAGAATGGAACAAGAAACACAAAGAAAGTTAGAACAGCTCCGGGCAGAGCTGGATGAGATGTATGGGCAGCAGATAGTACAGATGAAACAGGAGTTAATAAAACAGCACATGTCACAGATAGATGAACTTAAAATACGACATAAGGGAGAAATGGAGAATGCTTTAAGATCATATCCAAGTATTACAGTTAATGATCAAATAACGTTAATGAATATGGCAATAAATGAACTGAATGTAAAATTGCAAGATAATAACTCTCAAAAAGAAAAACTCAAGGAAGAACTAGGAATAATTTCAGGAGAAAAGTCTGCTCTACAGAGACAGCTTGAAGACCTTTTTGAAGAATTGAGCTTTTCAAGGGAACAAATTCAGAGAGCTAGACAGACAATAGCTGAACAAGAAAGTAAACTCAGTGAAGCACACAAATCCCTTAGTACAGTGGAAGATTTGAAAGCTGAGATTGTTTCTGCATCTGAATCCAGAAAAGAACTAGAATTAAAACATGAGGCAGAAGTTACAAATTACAAGATAAAACTTGAAATGTTAGAAAGGGAAAAGAATGCTGTATTAGACAGAATGGCTGAATCGCAAGAAGCTGAATTAGAGAGGCTGAGGACACAGCTTCTGTTTAGTCATGAAGAAGAACTTTCCAAACTGAAAGAAGATTTAGAAATCGAACATCGAATAAATATTGAGAAACTAAAAGATAATTTAGGCATTCACTATAAACAGCAGATAGATGGCTTACAGAATGAAATGAGTCAAAAGATAGAAACCATGCAGTTTGAAAAAGACAGTTTGATAACTAAGCAGAATCAATTAATTTTGGAAATTTCAAAGCTAAAAGATTTACAGCAGTCCCTTGTGAATTCAAAATCAGAAGAAATGACTCTTCAAATCAATGAACTTCAAAAAGAAATTGAAATACTCAGGCAAGAAGAAAAGGAAAAGGGTACACTTGAACAAGAAGTTCAAGAATTACAACTTAAAACTGAATTATTGGAGAAACAAATGAAGGAAAAAGAGGATAACCTTCAAGAAAAATTTACACAACTTGAAGCAGAGAATAGCACTCTTAAAGATGAAAAGAAAGCCCTTGAAGACATGTTGAAAAGGTATACACGTGTTAACCAAGAAGAAAAATTAATTTTCATAGACTCCATTAAGTCCAAATCCCAAGACTGTAACTGGCAAAAAGAAATAGAAATACTTACAGAGGAAAACAAGGACCTCAAAAAACAATGTATTGAGCTAACTGAAGAGATTGAAAGGCAAAGGAACACTTTTTCATTTGCTGAAAAAAATTTTGAAGTTAACTATCAGGAGTTACAGGAGGACTATGCTTGCCTTCTCAAGGTAAAAACTGACTTAGAAGACAGCAAAAACAAACAAGAAGTAGAGTATAAAAGTAAGCTTAAAACGCTTAGTGAAGAGCTTCATCATCTGCAAAGAATAAATCCAACTATGGTAAAAATGAAAAGTTCAGTCTTTGATGATGACAAAACTTTCATAGGGGAACCATTGGAAACTGGTGATGTTGTTGAGAAAGATACAACAGAACTTATGGAAAAACTTGAGGTAACCAAGCGAGAAAAGTTAGAACTGGCGGAGAGATTGTCTGATCTTTCTGAACAATTAAAACAGAAACATGGTGAGATTAGTTTTCTGAGTGAAGAAGTGAAGTCTTTAAAGCAAGAGAAAGAGCAAGTTTTATTGAGATGTAGAGAGCTAGAAATCATCATTAACCATAAACGGACAGAAAATGTAAATGTTTGTGATGCTCAGTTAGTCTCTTTAAAAGATGGTGGTGTGACTATGACAGGCAAGGATTCTGGAGAGTTAGTTTCTAAAATAAATAAAGATTTTGTTGAAGAATCAAAAATAATGGAGGAAGATAAAATTCCTTTTGAAAATAAGACTGTTGGAAAAGAAGGCAAGCAAGAACAGTTGTTTTTGGATCATTTGCCATTAGTGACAAATGGATCATCACTTGGGACAACTGAACCAAGTAGAAATGATAAACTTCAGTGGGAACTTAGTGTACTTAAATCAGAACAGGTATGTTTACTTACTTATATAGATGCTAAAGCATAGTGAAAATGTACAATTCATACAAAAAATGTTTTCATCTACCTAAAACACATAGAATAAAAATTGAACCCTATAATGTAATTCTCATTTGGGCCTATCAGCTGTCATTGCTTTTTTTTTTTTTAATATGTTATTTATTTATTTGTCAGCACGAGTGAACACAAGCAGGGGGAGTGGCAGGCAGAGGGAGAAACAGGCTCCCTGCTGAGCAGGGAGCCCAATGCGAGACTCCATCCTAGGACCCTGGGATCATGACCTGAGCCAAAGGCAGACGCTTTGACAGAGCCACCCAGGCATCCCAGCTATCACTAGTTTTATCTATTTTTTCTTAAACACTGTTGCCTTTCTTTCAGTTAATTTATGTTATATATTCTGTTAAGGAAATAAAAACATAGGAATGGTTTCACTTTCTTTGGAAAGGCAAGAGTTTCAGTAACTTTGTTGAGAATCTGAACTTTAAAAAAGTTACTTTATAATATTTTGTTGTAATTTCAAAGCTTGGTTTCAGCATTTTGTTTTATATTGGCATTTTCCAAGTTCCACAACTAAAAATTAACACTTAAATTTTTCAGTACTTTATACTTACTTATTCAGTAGTTACAATGCTGTATTTCCTTGAAAAAAAATCTCAACTTAAGTCCTAGAATTTTCTCAGAGTACTGTGTAAAGCTGAAGGGGTAAAAAGTATTAATTCTAACTATAACTAAAGAATGCATATAATGAGTTATAATAAATCATTCTTGACAATTTATATTTGTTGGATAGTGATATTAGAAATAACTGGAAAATTCCACTAGGTATCTTGTATAATGCCGCTAAGTAAAACTTTGTTTCTTAATTTATGCAACAGGTATTTATTGAATCTCTAGCCGGGTATAGGATTATACTGGCAAGCAAGAGAGCAGGAATATATTCTAGTGAGGGAGGCAGAGAGTAGACAAGGGAACGAGTAGAGTAGTTAGAAGTAGTGATAAGTCCTATAAAGAAAATAAAACAGATAACATGATAGAGAATGATGGGTTAGTGGTGGTGCCAGCATTCTATAGGATGATCAGGAAAGGTCTTTTGGAGCAATTGACATTTGAACTGAGATCTAAAAGACTAAGAGGGAGCCTACTACATGCAAATTAGAGCAATTGTGAAAACATAGGTGAGCTTGAGAAATTGAATGAAGGTGTGTTTAGTTGAGTTTGAAAGCAGGAGAGTGAAAGAAAAAGAGTTTGAAAAAGAAAGAAGAGACAAGATCTTGGAGAGCCTTACAGACTTTGTAAGAAGTTGAGATTTTATTCTGTATACAGTAGGAAGCCTTTGGAAAAATGTTCTCTTTTTATTTCTAATAAATTCCGATCTTAGGATGAAGTTACATTACAATAAACCTATTGTAAAGTGAAATATCTTAAGTTGAAAATGAAGTTAATACACTTAACCTACTGAACATCGTAGCTTAACCTAGTAACATGCTCAGAACACTTACATTAGCCTATAGTTGGGCAAAATCATCTAACACAGAGCCTATTTTATAATAAAGTGTTAAGTATCTCGTGTAATTTATTGAATACTATACTGAAAGCAAAAAACAATGCTTGAATGGGAAGAATGGTTGTAAATTTATTGTTTGTCATCCCCGTGGTCATGTGGCTGACTGGGGGCTGTGGCTCCTGCTGCTGCCCAGCATCATGAGAGAGTATCGTACCACATACGTAGCCCAGGAAAAGATGAAAATTAAAAATTTGAAGTATAGTTTCTACTGAGTATGTATCACCTTTACACTTAACACTGTAAAGTCAAAAAATCCTAAGTCAAACCACCATATGATGGGGACTGTCTGTATATTCACATTTATGATATTATATCAAATGTAAAGATATTTTACATTTTAATAACCTACATAGAGTTTAAAAATTCAAATTGCATAACTATTAATGTTTTGTTAAATATCTGAAATTGTCTTCAAAACCATAATGTGGTTTTAATTTAATTACTCCTAAAAATGCCAGAGATCGTTTAGATTTTTTAAAAAGACATTATTGACAGAGGACCTGAATTTGAAGCCCTCAAAATGGTCAAATTTTCTCAGTAAGAATTTTATTTTCTCCGCTAAAGACATTTTCATTGACGTTCAGATGCCTTCTCCTTGACATTAATTTATATAAAGTAAAGGGAGGCAAACCTGTAAACAGTCCCTTCCCAGTTGTCACTACCAGGACAAACCCCCTTATCGGTGGAGAGGGGAGTAAAGTGTGTGTGTGTGTGTGTGTGTGTGTGTGTGTGTAGAGGGAAGCTCACAGAAGAAATCGAGTGATAATTTATACAGTAATAACATCTCAGAGCAATCTAAATATGCTTAGAGATAATGCTGACTCCCTAAAAAATACTTTGCTCTTACGACCAACCTAATTGGCTAATGAACATGGAAGGATACTTGCACCCTTATAAATTGATATAACAATAAGGTAATACTTTATACCCATCAGATTGGCAAAATGAGTCCCACAATAAAAAGTGGGGAGATGAATACTCACATATGCTATTAATATCAATGTTTAGCACAATTATATAAAACATAATTTGGTAAAATTTAATACATTTAATGTGTATTACCTATGACCCAGCAGCTATATTTCTAGTTGGTTCTCACTATGGTCCCTGACTAGCAGTATCAGCAGCACTTGAAACCAGGGTAAAATTCATATTTGGGGACCCCCACCAGACTTCCTAAACCAGAAACTCTGGGGGAAGGGCCCAGCAGTCTGTTTTAATAAGCACTCCAGGTTATTCTGATGCCTGCTAAAGTTTGAGATCCACTGTACTAGGGAAACACTAGTGTATTTGAATAGGGACATATCTGTAAGAATTTAGCGCAGTATTTCTGAAATATCAAAAAATTAGAAATAATCCAGTTGATCTCCAAGAAGGAAGTTGACAAATTTTCATGTATTCATAGATACTATACCACAGTTAAAATAATCTGTATCTACATGGATAGATCTCAGAAGTATTTTGAATGAGAACAGTTTGCAAAATAAATACCATTTTACACTATTTATGTAAATTCTTAGAAACATAAAATATAATGTACTGTTTATAGGTACTGAAAAGTGATAGTATAAGAAATGCAGTGGACTTGTTGCAAATTTGTGATGTTTGCCTCTGGGGAAGGAGGAATGGGAACATAGTGGATTAAATTTTATTTTCTTTCTAAACCAAACATGTATGTAGAGAGAAATGGAAAAAAAGAAGATAAAATAATTGTATTTGTTAAATTGGGGTATGAGTACATAAGTGTTTATTACATTATTCTTTGCATTTCTCTATATTTAAAATATTTTTATTTTTTTAATGGTACAATTTTATTTTTTTTTAAATTTTATTATGTTATGTTAATCACCATATATTACATCATTAGTTTTTTTGTTTTTGTTTTTTTAAAGATTTTATTTATTTATTTGACAGAGAAAGACACAGCGAGAGAGGGAACACAAGCAGGGGGAGTGGGAGAGGGAGAAGCAGGCCTCCTGCTGAGCAGGGAGCCCGATGCGGGACTCGATCCCAGGAACCTGGAATCATGACCTGAGCCGAAGGCAGACGCTTAACGACTGAGCCACCCAGGCGCCCCACATCATTAGTTTTTGATGTAGTGTTCCATTATTCATTGTTTGCGTATAACACCCAGTGCTCCATTCAGTACGTGCCCTCTTTAATACCCATCACCAGGCTAACCCATCCCCCCACCTTCCCTCCCCTCTAGAACCCTTAGTTTGTTTCTCAGAGTCCATAGTCTCTCATGGTTTGTCTCCCCCTCCAATTTCCCCCCCTTCATTTTTCCCTTCCTACTATCTTTTTTTTTTTTTTTTTAACATATAATGTATTAGTT
>NC_138380.1:65109048-65194760 GCF_054177405.1 Leptonychotes weddellii | reverse complement strand
TAGAGCCCACTCACCATTCCATAATTTGTCCTTGTCTTACAACCCATAGAGGAAGGGAACTGTATACCCCAGTCCTGGATTCATTTGTTCATATAATCATTGCACATTTTTTTAAGTGCTTGAGAAATCTAAAATCACTGAATCATTTTCCCCCAGAAGTTACAATCAAGTGGGAAAGCAATAGGACAATTTCTGTAATAGAAGAATGACTAGAAAGAATGGAAGAAGAAAGGAGAAAAGTTTCATACTTTCTGGGAGGATGAGTGGGGTGAGGCCGCAGTCAGGGGGAGGGAGATTGGGTAGGGAAGGCTCCTGAGTCTTGAACATAGAAGTTTGAAAGATTGTATCCATTTTGGGCAATTGAGAGTTCAAGTTATGTGAGAAAGTAGTGGGGGATAAAGCTGGAAAGATTGGCAGGAGTTTGATCAGAAAGGGCTTTATATACTCTGACTGAAGCCTGTATAGGCCTTATGCTATTGGTGATAAGACCTGTAGGATTTTAAGTAGTGGGAGTAACAGTAAAATTTTAAGGTAACACCATGGGGCAAAGTGGGGGAGGTGATTAGTGATGGGAAGACCAGTTAAGCAACTTCGGCAATAATTCTGCTAATAATATTTGTAACAGTTAAGTTTAAGAGGTAAAAGAGGTAGGCTGTAGTCTGCAGTTAATATGAGGAGGAAAGGGGCAAAATTGAAGGTGATCCCTAAGTTTCTAGCTTGGGTAATTGGATTGAAAATGACTGTAGTCACAAAGAGGATGCAGAGCAGATCTGTGGGAAAAATAATAAATTCAGTTTGGTACATATTGAGTTAAAAGTACCTATTGACTTTATTAAAAGAGTTGTCTAGAAGGTAGTTAAAAATAGAAGTCCAAAACACAAGAGGGAGGTTTGGGCTCACGATAAAGATTTAGAAATCAAAAGGTCACTTGAGGCCAGAGAAAAGAATGAGATGTCCTGGGAGACTGCAGTGTGGGCCAAAAGACTAAGATGGCACTGTGGCAAGCAGGAACATATAAGGAACCTGAAATAGAAGACTAGTTGCAGTTAAATTTTATAATTATTTAATCACTCAATAAACTAGACTTCCTCTGTTCAAGGCATCTCTAGGCTTTTACCCGTGACAGATCTGTTTTTGAGACTGAGATTGTTATGTTTGTCCAATTGCTCTGTTAAACTGAGTAGAATTTAAAGAGTGACTTAAATCAGAATATCATACTTTTCACTAAAGGAGTTCTTTGGGTTTGAATGTAATAAGATGTTAAGTGTGTGTTGTTTTTATTGATATCCTCTTCAGATAGAATCTGTCCAGTGATTTTCAACTACAAGTTAATTGGTCTGCTAATGGTTGATGAAGTTAGTAATGACCAGCATTTTTTTAAATAAATAAAAGAGTATAGGAGAACAGAAAACAACAGAGTGTATAGCATGTAGAAAGGGCAGATAATGATTTGTGAAATTCTTGTTTCAGTTTTCCATGGATGTATAAATAGGTTATAATGTATGATGTATTTCTTGTGTTGGGTAGTAATAAAAAAAAAATTTGTAAGTCACTGCTTTATACCAGTTTGTAGGATATAAACAGAATTTTACAAATTATCTGAAACAGTTAACATTGAACAGTGGAAAATAACTTAGAAAGAAATAAAGAATTTAAAACTAATCTTATTGTAAAGGAAGCTTCCAGTTGATACAGGTTTAATATGATAATAGTACTTAAGTATACGAATTAAATGTTTAATGCGGTATCTGTTCTATTAGGTGGTGAAGCGAAGCCTTTACAAATGCTCATTGGAAAACTACGCAAGGCAGTGTCTGAAGAATGTTCTTATTTTGCACAGGTAAGATAGTGGTTAAAAAGTACTTTTAGACAAGAAATGCTATACTTCAGAACTGCACTTAGAAAATATTCCTGAGTTTTTAAGTTTAAAATGAACATTTAAATGTTTCCTGATAATCTTTTGAAACAAAAGAAATTGAAGTAAATTATCTTAGCAGTAGAACAGACAAAAGGTATACCTAATACAAAAAAAAAAAAGTGGACCAATAGAACCCCAGACAGGTCTGTTTCCTGCCCTTGCCCACTTACTGGTTGAGTGTATCTGATTACTAATTTGGGGAGGTTGCACAAGACCAGTGAGATACAATTTCACAGTTCAGATTGCCAAAATCTAAAAACCCTAATTATGCCAGGTATAATTATATTTGTGAAGATGGGGTGAAATAGAAGCTCTTATATACTGCTAGTGGGAAAGTACTACCTTGAGAAGCATATTGGCAAGGTCTATTTTTGAAGTTATATACATCCCATAGCCCAAGCATTTGTGCACAACCAGATCTGTTCATTGCTGAAGTGTCTTTAAGTTAAAAATGGGAAACAACTCAGATTACTATGAATAAAGGTAATAAATAAATTGTGTTACCTCCATGCAGTGGAACTCCATTTAGCAGTGTTTGATATCTGTATCAATATCAATAAATCTCAAAAGAAAAACATATATAGCATGTATGCTAGAGTAATTACCTTTGGGTGAGGAGAAAGGTGAAGAAAATGGGTAGGCAGTACTTAAAACAGAGCTTCAAATCTCTGTGTAACGTTCAATTTCTGTAAAAAAACATGGAGATAATATGACAAAATATTACTATTTGTTTAAGGTAGGTAGTTATTTTTTCTGCATATTTGAAATAGTTCAGAATTTAAAATATATGCTTTGGCTTATCCCAGGCTTTTGTATTTATAAATTGAAGGGGGAGGAGGGTGGTATTAGTTGGGACAGGTAGAGCTACCTTACTGATTCTTTTTTTTTTTTCTTTTTAAGATTTTGTTTATTTATTTGAGAGTGAGAGAGAGACCGGGGGTGGGGGGGAGAGAGAGAGAATCTTGAGCAGACTGCACTGAGCAGGGCACCCAACCCAGGGCCCGATCTCATGACCCTGAGGTCATGACCTGAGCTGAAACCAACAGTTGGACACTTAACCAACTCAGCCACCCAGGTGCCCCTGATTCTGATTTCCCATAATATTGTTCAAAAAATGTTTTGCAAAAAACCTCAAAAAGTGAGATATAACCACACTTAAGGCTTCTCTTCATTCAGCTACTCAGCATTCTACACCTCCACCTCTGCCAAAGGGTTCAGGCATTGTCCTTTCATATCTATTGTTGATAGTCAGTAAATAATGGAAAGAGGGCCCAAGTCACAGTAGTTCATTTATAAGCTGACATTATATGTTCTTTCCTTTTGTTACTGTCTTTACCTGATCACTAATCTCAAGTTGAAATATGAATCAGCTTGTTCTTATAGAGGGGTCCTCTGGGATTCTTCATGAAACCTGGTTTTGTCACTAATTTTTGATGTTGCCAGAATCAGACGTTTAACCGACTGAGCCACCCAGGCATCTCCATATATTATAATTTCTGTAGAATTTATAGACTACTTTCTAGTCACTTTTTTTTTTTTCCCCAAAGTAACTTGCTCTATGCCCAACATGGGGCTTGACCTTATGACCCCAAGATCAAGAGTCACATGCTCTACCAGCTGAGCCAGCCAGGCGCCTTTATAGGGGTCATCATTTTTTAACTTCTGCCCTTGTTTTCTGGTGTTTTTTCAAGGGTAGTTAACATTACAGAGATAACGTCAATCTAGGATCCAAGCTAGAAAATGGTAGATTAAAGTACAAGCTATATTCATTATTAGAAGCAGAAAAAATAGTTTTGTGCAATTAAGATTGTCAGTATTTTCCTGCTGTAAGAAGAATTTCATGTCCTATATAAAGAGAGGAAGATTTAGACTTGACTGTTTCTTTTGCAGACTGATAGGGTGCATGGAAGAGTGTTTTCTTACTGATTTTTCTCTGCCATTTTGACTGTCTTTTGCATTTAGGAAAATAATGTTTAATGGTTTTCAAAGGCAGACATCAACATTTTAATTCTGTAAAATACCTGATTTTGTTGTTAATAGACTTTTTGCAATGTCCTTGGTGAACATTATACTCCTGCTTTAAAATGTGAAGTAAATGTAGAAGAGAGAGAGAGTTCTGGTGTTCACACTTCTGAAAATCAAGAACTAGAATTGCAAGATTATAGATATGAAGTTCAAGGTAATAAAATCTGACCACATTATCTTCTTAAGTCATTTAATGATAAACTTTTACTTTAAATCATGATTCAATCACTTAATATCTTTTTGGATTCATGCAATCTTATATTTAATACAGATTTTTATTTTTGTAATGCAGTAATTGTGATATAAAGAGAACCAAAGATGTCTGCAAGTTTCCTTGTCTCTTTATCCTTTATTCCTCTACTCCCATGTTTTTCGTTGTTCATAATTCTATCCTTAATTTTACACCATAGATCCAAAACTTTGAAAGTTATTGTATTTATTAAATACATTTATGTCAGTGATTTTTTTTTAAAGAATAAGAAGACCTACATTATCTTTCTTAATAAGAATCCTGTATTAGTTTATTTTTACAAATTATGATCTCAATTAATTTTTTTAGAGGTAAAATGTCTTCTACCCCTGTCCATTTATATGAATAATGAACAAAATGTATACAAATTAATGAATACCAAAAGACATTAACATATTTTAATATGAAATCATCAAGTTATCTTTGTAGCAGGTCTTTTACATTAATGAGATTGAACTTTTTGGTAACTAAATATATGAAATTTACTTTTAGCAGGCAATTTTCTAAAGTTATGAATAGATAAATAATACTTATTGAAAGAAGCAGACTTTTACTATGAAATGAAATTATTATAATTGTTTATCATCTAGACTTGCAAGAAAATATGCAAACTCTTCTCAACAAAGTAACAGAAGAATACAACAAACTCTTGGTACTTCAAACACGATTAAGTAAGGTCTGTGAAATGGAAAATGTATTATATTTTCATTTATTGTATTATGTGCTGTTTTGTAAGCTTCACCAGGAATTCTAAAATAAGTGAACATGATAAATTGGGGGGAAAGTGACGTATTTATAATATCAATGAGCTAAAGGAATTTCTGCAAGTTGAATATTTATTTACCCCTTTAGAGAGTTTTGGAAATCCTGATAAAATAAACATAAAATGTCAGATTGTAAACTTGGTGAAACAGTTGTATTTAATTTTACATTTAACAGTTTTTTTGTTGTTGTTGTTGTTGTTTTTTTAAAGATTTTATTTATTTGACAGAGAGAGAGCACAAGCAGGGGGAGCAGTAGAGGGAGAGGGAGAAGCAGGCTCCCCGCCGAGCAGGGAGCCCAATGTGGGACTCGATCCCGGGACTCCAGGATCATGACCTGAGCCGAAGGCAGCTGCTTAACCAGCTGAGCCACCCAGGCGCCCCTACATTTAACAGTTTTAAAGTAGTGGGTCTGTTTTAGAGAAAAATGAAATTAGTGTAGTTGTTTAGAACATAGCTAACGTGTTATATATGTCAAATTTCTTTCAAGTAGTTGTTTTAGAAATGTGTGCATATAAAACTCAGAGAGTATAGATGGCATAGTATGATTTATTAACTATATCAGGAAGATAAACAGCATATATTGGCAAAGATAAATGTTGTAATCTTCATGTTGTAGAAGAAAATCCAGAAGGATCTCTGTGTCTGTTTATTTGCGATACTTTTGATGTCATTATATTAAATTGGGTGGATTTAAAAGATTTAACTAATAGGGAGTGAAAGTTCTCTCAGTGATGAGATCAGGATGCTGTAGCTGAAATTCTTGTCTTTTTCTTTCTCTTCCCCTCCCTCTTTCTTACCTTCTGTCTTCCCCTATTTTTCCTTCCCCCTTTCCCTCGTTCCTTTTCTCTTTCTCTTCCTGTGCAAGTAAGCAAACTTTATCTTGCCTTTTCTAAAACTTATGAACCTACCCCAGTATCTTACAGATGACTTTGTAGGAGGGAGGGTTAAAGAATCCTTCTTTAACTCTACATTTCCCTACAATAATTACTTTTCTATTTCCCTTCATAGCCAAAGTGTTGAACCCTATTCAGAATCATCATACCATTTCCTTACCAGTAATCTTAGCAGTTTGGATTTTTTGTTTTTCTGCTGCCCTCATCCTGCTTCCAGGGAACCTTTTTCTCTACTCATACTTGGGTTACTGAGGGCTGCTAAGAAAATTAGATGTGGATGTGGTTTAGTGACACCACGTAATCATGGTCTGACATTAGCTGGACCCTGTGGATCACTTGACAATTCTGGTCATTTATCCTCTCATAGTCCCTTCAGTATTTCCCAACTTCACAGCTTCTCCTCAAGTCATATATTCCACTTCTACTCCCCTTTTTGTCTTTGCAGTTGGCCTTATCTCTTATTTCTCTGCAAGTATCAGAGCTATCAGTTATAAATTATCTCAGCCTGCTGCCTCTAGACCTTATGTATTTCTTTAAATCTGTGAATACCCTAATTTATTTTCCTTCTGTCTGAGAAGATGTTACTCCTTTTCATAACCAAGGTTATTTTATTTCCTGTGCTTTTGTTAGTATCCCCTTCTACCTCCTCTAAGATTGATAACCTGTCCCTTCCCTCTCTCCTGTGATTTCAGCTCCTTTGTCTCTGTTTTTTCTCTGTTTCTGTCCTTTCCCCTAACACATTCCTCACATCTCTCCTATTTAGAACATAACCAGTCTTCAATCCTGTATCTTCCTTTGTGGTCTCTTTCTCCTTCATTGTCATCTTCTTTCAAAGAAAGAATAAACTGAAGCCAGAACTTCCCATCTCTTCTCTCTCTTCTACCCATTGTAAGCAAGCTCTTGACTTACACTTCACTATGCTTTCTTTGGCAAAAGTCAGCGGGGATTTCCTTTTTTTTTCTCCCCAAGTTTTTACTTAAATTCAAGTTCATTAACAGCAGTGAATTCTTGTCAGATTTCCTTTCTGTTTTCTTACTTCCTTGTTTTCTTTCTTTTAAAAATGTTGCTTTTCCTATGTCAGTACACAGTTGAAGCTATTAAATAGTGTAGGAGGGCTTATAGTAAGTAATCCACAGTGACGGATTTGTGAGTGAGTGAGTGATTTGTCATTTTGCCTCTTTCCTTTTAGGATGGTGAGTGGGGAGCAATTTGCTTTGATGAGACACACACCTCCCTTCCCCAGTGCCAGAATGTGGGAAGCTTAATCTGGAACACAAACACCCGCACTAACTTCTTTAGCTCTCCCCAGAAAAAAAAAAGTGAAAAAGTGAATTTCACCTTTTAACCCAGTAAGGTAGCTACAACCACAGAGGTATCCCAGAGGTTGGTTGGGATCACACTTGGCACTACCATACATTACTGCCTAACCTGTTAGCCTCATCTTCCAATCCTCCTCCTCATTTTAGCCCTACTGAAATACTTAGAGTGTCCCAAATGCACCCTGATCTTTCACACCCCTATTGCATGTTGTTTTTTCTGCTGAACAGTGTGCATCTACCTCCAGTCTGCTTGGTGTGTTCCTACTTGATCTAGTTGGTTCAAATGTTACTTCCTTTGTGTCCTCTTTACCTATCTTTCTAGACTTCACCATTTCTTCCTCCATTTTCTTAGTATCTATACAAGCCTTTGCTTATTACACTTATCTTTTTCTGTTATTTTAAATATTCCATGACCCCCGTCTTTTTTCCCTGTTCCCATAGCTCCTTATACAAATTTGCATTTATTACTTTTCTTGTTATTATAATTATTTATTTACTCTTTTCCTAGCTTTTAAGCCTTTCAGAATGAGAGAGTCTTCTCTTTATTTTTATTTCCTCTTCTTAGCATGGTGCTTGGTTATGCACATGGTAAAGGCTTAATAAATGTTTGCTGAATGAATTAAGTGAAGGAATAGAAAGGTTAGGCTGGGGTGCCTGGGTGGCTCAGTTGGTTAAGCGACTGCCTTTGGCTCAGGTCGTGATCCTGGAGTCCCGGGATCGAGTCCCGCATCGGGCTTCCTGCTCGGCAGGGAGTCTGCTTCTCCCTCTGACCCTCCTCCCTCTCATGCTCTCTGTCTCTCATTCTCTCTCTCTCAAATAAATAAATAAAATCTTTAAAAAAAAAAAAAAGAAAGGTTAGGCTGGAAAGTGAAGAATTTACCTGATGGGCTTTATTTTCTTTGGGAAGTAAGAGGCAAGGTCCTCTGTTGAAATGTACTCAGGCAGTTAGGCATGGGGTAGAGGACTTGATAAAAGTAATAACCAACTGAAATAGCCTTCATCAGAAATAGCTTTTATCCTGTTGCTCACCTGCTTTTTGTGGTATCTTTGTTCATCTAGTATAGCAAGTCCAGACTCTCCTCTTGCTTTTTAAAGTGCTTTGTAGTCTAGATCTTTCTTATTTCTAGTGATCTTCCCCCATCCTTATCCAAATTAAACCCCTCTCAACAAGATCATTGTTTTCAGTAGTTATAGGATGGCTGTTCTTTCACAAATGCTTACTCTTTCTTCCTTACAGCTTTTCCTAATCATTGCCCAAAGCGATTGAGGCCCAAGTCATGTTTGACTTACTCTGTAATTACACACATCAGTCTTTCTGTTACTGCCCTTAAAGTAAATTATAGTTTAGTGCTTCTTGTTTTTTTTAAGAGACGGAGAGAGGGATGATGCAGGGGGTGAGGGGTGCAGAGGGGGAGAGAGAGTCCCAAACAGGCTCCACATCCAGTGCGTAGCCTGACGTGGTGCTGGATCTCATGATCCTGAGATCATGACCTGAGCTGAAAGTAAGAGTCCGACATTTAACCGACTGAGCCACCCAGGTGCCCCTCTAATTGTTTAATTTTATTTCCCCCACTAGTTGATAAATTCTGTGAGGGCAGATACCGTATTTTTTTTAACTGATTTTTGTCTTAGTTTCCCTTGTCACAGTGCTAGTCGTGTAGTAGATGATTATTAAGTATCTGATGAATAAATTAATACACATACGCATCTGGCAAATTGCTGCCTAATTTTAATAGTAAGGAAACAACTTGAGATTTATCTGTTTTCATTATTTTCCTTACTTTTGTGTAAAGAACAGCATACCAATTGTCAGTTTCCTGGAGGTACATAGGTTATAGCCAGAAATTCATAAAGTTATATTATCAATTTTTTGTTTTTTAAAGGAAGCTTGATTTTTTTTTTAATATTTTATTTATTATTTGACAGAGAGAGAGAAAGAGACAGCTAGAGAGGGAACACAAGCAGGGGGAGTGGGAGAGGGAGAAGCAGGCTCCCAGCCCAGCAGGGAGCCCGATGCGGGGGCTCAATCCCAGGACCCTGGGATCATGACCTGAGCCGAAGGCAGATGCTTAACGACTGAGCCACTCAGGCACCACTCAGGTGGAATACTTTATCAAGTATTGATAAACATAAAATTTACTGGGTATGAGTTGAAATTCCAAAGCCCAAGTCACATTATAAATATTATATGAGCTTTATACCAAAATTCTGTGCAGTTTCTGTTTTTCTATTAAAATGAACTTTCTGGGTATGACTGAACAATATACTTACTAATATAATTGCAGTGCTGTGAAGGGAATGTGAATCACTGTCAGAAGAAAGCAAAAAATAAGTTGGAAGGGAAAGTATTTGTATCAGTGTGTTAGAATTCTGAGTGATTTTGAATGAAAACATTTACAGTGTAAAGCTGCTTTAATACAGTTTTCAAAATGCTGGATCATATATTTATGTCACTCCTTTTCTGTTATTTTCAATAGGTTCAGGGACAGCAGACAGATAATGTGAAACTTGAGTTTGCAGAAGGAAACCTACCAAAAGAGGAAACAGAGTTATCAGCCTCTCAGATGACCAGTTTGCAAGACATTGGTAAATTTTGATTATCTACCATGGTGTAGTGTTTTTATATCAAATATTTGGTCTTTTGATTTTTTACTTTAAAATTTGAAACAACCTTGTGGTCTTGGGCATTTCACTATAATTCCTCTCATCTCAGCTTGCTCGTTCTCATGTGGAAGGTTTGGACTACTCCTCTCTCTGACTCCTTTTCACTTGTTCTGTGAGTCGCAATTGTTTTCCGTTTAAAGACATGCTATTGGTACATTTAGGGGCACTACAGACGTGAAGATAGAAGAAATGATCTTGAATTGCACTGTTCATTTTTTTTGTTTTCATCAGTCAAAATGAGTCTCAATTGAAACTTATTACTACTAAAAAAGCATTATTTTTTCAAAGAAGAATGAATAATCTCTGCACACACAAAAAAAGTGATTGTGCTATTTCAGTAAGAAATTTATGGGGTTTTATTTTGTTTGTTTTTTGGGGTTTTTTTTTTTTTTAGATTTTCTTTATTTGACAGAAAGAGACAGTGAAAGAGGGAACACAAGCAGGGGGAGTGGGAGAGGGAGAAGCAGGCTCCCCGCTGAGCAGGGAGCCTGATGCAGGGCTCAGTCCCAGGACCCTGGGATCACGACCCGAGCTGAAGGCAGACACTTAACGACTGAGCCACCCAGGCGCCCCTCAGTAAGAAATTTGCCTTGAAATGTGTATTTTCTTCTCTTCCTATAACTTAGATGTCTGTCATGAAAGCAAGTTATCTCTGCAAGATTCTGAAAAAATTAAACAACTTGAAGGACAAGTTCAAGAATTAGAAAACCTCATATCCTCTTTGCAGCAACAATTGAAAGAAACTGAAGAAAACTATGGGGCAGAGATCCACTGTTTGCAGGAAAGACTTCAAGCTGTCACTGTATCCACAGTTCAGCCAAGGTACCCATCCATTTACAGTTTCATTCAGCAGTATTTATAGCTTAGTAACAATCATAGCATGATTGTTTTTCAGTAGAAAATGTAACTTAAGCAAAGTTGCTTGAAAGAGACAGCATGCCGCATTATCAAGAAATAAGAACAGAAGATAATTCTTTGAAATGTCTGAAGTAAATGCTGTTATAAACCAAAGACATTCTATTATAGGGATTTTACTTACACCTTTATTTTATAAAGATTCTGGTTGTTGTTAATCTGTTGGATTAAATCAGAGAGTGTGCATGTATTTGTTACTTATCACATGCCTGGTCTTTACTACTTGATGTGGGGCATACCCAAGAAATATAAGATATGATCATTTCAGTCATGGCTGGACTTTCTCCACCTAGTTGTCTAATACTCAGATTCACTGTGTCCAAAATAGAACTCCGGATCTTTCCCTGGAAATTTGCTCCTTCTGCAGCCATCTCCATCTGAGGTGACTCTTCTTTCTCTCCTACTTCACTTCCAGTCTATCAAGAAATCCTGTTATCTCTGCCTCCAAAATACATCTAAACTGGACCACTTCTCACTAGCCCCCTGCCCATCATCTCTCACCTGGGTTACTACAACAACTGATCTCCCTGTTTCTACCCTAACTCTTTCCTAAAGTCTGTTCTCAACTCATTTCCACAACTTTGCTTTTAAAATTTTTAAATTTGCTTTTAAAATTTAAGACTGATCATGTTAGTCCAGTGCTCTTCTGTCCTAACAATGCCTTACTCAGTCCTTCATGATGGTTCCTTGTTATCACTTGGACTTTATCTCCCACTGACTTGCCTGTCACTATTCTCACACCACACATTCTCCTTGAGATCTTCAGACCATCAGAATCCTCCTGCTTCAGAGACTTTTCATTATCATTTCTTCTACCTAGAATGCTCTTTCTCCAGATATTTACATGCCCAGCATGCTTTGGGTCTTTATGCAGATATCATGTTCTCATGAGGCCTATACTGATCACCCAATTTAAATTAAAATTGTTCTTTAGAACTCTGTACACTAATTTCCTGCTTTATTTTTTTTCTGTATTACTTAATAGTGTCTGTTTTACATATGTAAAGCTGTATATGTATAAAATAAAAAAAAAGTCTATATATATTTGTAGGGGACTTTGTTTTGTTTGCTTTATTGTCTGCCTTTTATGAAAGACTTAAAGCTTGGTAATGGTGGGGATTTTTGTCCATCTGAGTCAATGATGTATCCCACACCTTGTAATAATTCCTTCTGCATGGTAGGTGCTCAATAAATGTTTGTTAAATGAATGAGAGAACAGCTCATAACTTAGGAAGTATGCTTTAATATTTAAACTACCTCTATAAAATGTTCAGAGATTTAATCTAACTTTGACTGGCTCTGCTGTTCTAGGATTGATATCTTCATAGGCACTTATTAATGGAACCTCAAGCCAAAAAAAGATTTTTTTCCTTTGAGACAAAATACTAAATGTCCACACTTCGTTGGAATTAGTTTGTTTCTCCTTCTTTTATTCGGAGTCTGTATGTAGGCTTTGGAATTATTCACCCAGCCTTGGCACAGACTTACAAAGCTTTCATCTTATTTGAGATTAGTGGCTCTTAAACTTGGCCATGCATCAGAAACACCAGAGGTTTCTGAATACTTAAAATTAGATTACTGGATTATACATTTGGAGAGTCAGACTCAGTAGCTTTGGGATGGACCCTGGACATTTGTATTTATAACAAGATAATTCTCTTGCAGATAGTTTATGGATTGACATTTAGAAACTACTACTTTGGGTTTTCTGATATGAAAGAAAATAAGTAGATAGCAGGAAGTCTCTAATAATCAGCTACAATGTTTCAAGTAGCCTTCCTTTAATTAGTGATGCTTTCTCTCTAAAGCATGAAGAAAAGGGAGTTTTCTGGAAATGGAGACTTATTTGGCAATTATTGCATTTGAGCTTTTGTCAGCTTACCACCCTCTCTCAGAGTTTCTGTAATGTCAGTGGAAGTGTGTTGACAGTACCTTTCCACTAAGACCATTAGTTTTCTACCCCCCCCTCCCAAAAAGAGGTTTACTGACCCATGTTCACTCCTACTAATAGTGATGAATCAAAGTTATTTCTTGTAAACGTCATCACATTTTTGGATACAATTATGATACTTTTTGAATAAAGAATATGTGAATAAAGAGTTTTCTGTTCTTCTAAGATAGATTTGAGCTAGTTTAAAAAATAATTGAGTCATTCATTTAACATATATTTGGAGCTGGTATACTAAAAGCCTTTTAAAGGTCTCTTAGAGCCTCTTGGAATGACTATTGGCTTAAGAGTCAGATCTGCATTTGACACCTGATTTAACCTTTTACTGGCTATATGATCTTGGGCAGATTATTTTAACATATCTAAGTAATATTAGGAACAATAAAAGTACTATCAAGATTGTGAGGAATAAATGAAATAGTGACAGAAATAAGCCTTGGCTAGATGTCATGGAGGAAGCTTTAGATCTATATAAAGTGGCCTTTTCCCTCAAGGGACTTCTAATCATTGAAATAGTACTTACTACAAAATAATTTTTAAGAAGTAGTAGGTTAAGGAATATAACATAGTGATAGAACCGAAGTGCTGGAATTTAAACCCATGTCTGTGTGGCATCTTTAACTGCACATTTTTGTAGTAATTGCCTATTGGAGTGGTTCCAGGGGAAATGGAAATGAAGGGATGAATATCAGATATTGGGATAGAAGGAATGTTGAGAACAAAGTGAAGGGGAAAAACAAAGATGACCCTGTGTTGTTTGAGCTAGAGAATATGGAGAATAATGGTATGTTAATATAAATAGAGAAGTAAGGCCAGTGGGGAGTAGGACCTTAATTATAAGAGGGGAGCAGTGAGTTTGGTTTTAGCCAGATTATTTTTTGAATTTGGGATAAACAGTTCCAAATTCTGTAAAGCTATAGAATGGAGTCATTGTGGACTAAGTACCATTTTTTATTAGAGTTTGGGTCTTAACAGCTGGATAAATAATTAGGAAGGCTTTCTAAGCTATGAAAAAAAGAATCAAAACATGGAACCAAGGATCAGAAGAGTGTATGCAAGAAGCAGTGAGGAAACAGACAAAATTGTGAGACAGAAGAACCAGGAAAGGGCAGAGAAGAAACAAAAGGGAGATAAGTTTTTACAATCATTTTAACATGAACCTAGAACACAAATAGGCAGTTCACAGGAGAAGAAACATACATGGGAGTAAAATTAATGTAACTTTTTGGAATATGGCATTATGTTAAAATTTTAAATATTAAGCCTAACAGTTATTTATAAGATTTATCATCATAGAGAAAATCCACAAATGTGTGCAAGATATATTTATGAGGATTTATATTGTAGCATTATTTGTAATAGTGAACATTTGGAAACAACCAAATGTCTGTCAGTAGGGGGTTAATTATGCAAGTTATTAAATGGGTTGATGATAACTTGTATCTGGCCAGTTTGGGACAGAATGAAAGAAGAGGATAGAAGAGAGAAAGGAGGAGCTGGGCAAGAGGGGGTGGAATAAAGGCAGCATGGGTGCACATGAAAATAGAAGTGAGAAATTGTATTAGCCAGAAAAAATTATAATTTGCCCCTTTATTCTTTTTCCCATGGTTGCTAAATATTAATCTTACCATGTTTTTATGACCCAAGTTAAGCATTCTAAGAAAACTTTTTTTCAAAAAATAATGCTTGTAAAACAATACAGAATAAAGACACGAATACCAAAAGACAAATGAATAGATTAAAAACAAAATCTGGAAGTGACTGTATAAATTAAGAATCTTCCTTTTCTTGCCTCTGGTCCCCAGTTCCGCTAGAGGTAATCATTGTTACTTTTGACATACATTCATCCAGAGTTTTTTCTGTGTCTGTGTATAAATAATTTTTTAATAAAAATGAGATTTTACAGACTTCTACTCAGTAATACCATAGATATTTTAAAAATGTCTGTACCTGTAAATAGCTCTACATCATATATTTGTAATACACTTTATAAAATGGCATAAAATTCAATGGTGATCTGTTGAAATATTCTCTCATTCAATTGTGTTAGTTTAGTTTTAAATGGAAAAATTAGTCAAAAATACGATTTAAGTCACAATACCTGTAACTCTTGATCTGTCATCTTTGTTGCCCCTGCCCTAATACACATTTTATGCATGCTGTAAATTTGGACTAACAGTAAAACTCACAACTCTAATTCCTTCACTCTCTTTTATTTATGTTTAGTTTCTCCATTGATTCAATGGTAATTACTGAATCTGATGTCCGGAAAACAATATATCCTGGAAGTTGTCTAAACCAGAACATTGATGGTACAATAGAGGTATTATATCTTTAAACTGTTGTGTGCACGGATTTTATTTTTCTTACTGTCATTTTTATGTCTATAGTATTCAATTAATAGCTGCTGAGAGGTAAGCATAATAAGAGGATAATACCTTATATAAAAGACCCAGAAGAATATATAAAGAAATTTAATGTATTTTCATAGCATAGGACTAACACAGTTAAAATTGAGAGATTTTTTTTTCCCCCTAAGTATGTTCTAATTTTAAAATGTGTCTTGTTTTGTATAACATTAGCTGTGTAACAAATTAGTTTCAGTGCCCTTGCCAACAACTTTTCTTGCCACCATAGGAAGTTGAGCCAGACCACCTCTAGAATAGTATTTAGGAATCCTCAAAATT
This sequence comes from Leptonychotes weddellii, assembly GCF_054177405.1. Classification (NCBI taxonomy): domain Eukaryota; kingdom Metazoa; phylum Chordata; class Mammalia; order Carnivora; family Phocidae; genus Leptonychotes; species Leptonychotes weddellii. Next base: position 65,179,377 of record NC_138380.1, on the reverse strand, counting down.
CAAGATGCTATGGCTGGGACAATAGACAAGGCCTCCTTCAGCACAGGCCATCTGATATATAAAAGCCCCTCATCTTTTACAGTATGGGCCAGCTGGCTAAGCCACATTCTGCCTGTCCTCAACATTGTATATACTCCCAGTTCATGGGCACTTTTCTGAAACTTACAACTACAAAACCCTGATCTTAATTCAGTAGATTTTTAATTTCTTAACTCCTATAGAAAACAAAGATCATTGCTTTCTCTTGTTTTGGATACAGAGGAGAGATGTTGGCTACGTATCTTGATTCTTCTACACTCATCCTATATGGAATATTCAGATAATTGGTAAACAATGAAATGCTTTGATGCTGAGAATATGTTTACATTTTTTAAAACTTTATGGTTTTTTCTAGTTATAAAGGTAATTTGTATTTGTAGAAAATTGGATAGTATTAAAAGATATTAAGAGGAAGATAAAATTTGCTTATAATTTCATAGGCAAAGATAGCCACTGTTAACATTCTTAAAATTAGATACTTAATTATATTTAAGAAGTGTCTTTATCACACCATAGAACTATATTAGTAATTAAAATATGTAAATATATTTCTCACTTAGCATCATTAAGTTCAGTGTAGTAAGTACATTATTTAGTAGAATTATACACTAGAATTATTCACCAGAATTATTGTTTTTAATTAAGAGCAGAACCAAAACTTGTTAAAACGTCTCAGAAGTTTTCTAAGAAACATTGATCTTTTGAGGATATTTGAGGGTAGAAGTTTAAAAATAAGTGGTGTATAATTAGTATAAACAAGTATGTTATATTTTGCTTTTTAATTTAGTTTTCTGGTGACTTTGGAGTGAAACAGGAAACAAATATGGTTAAGTTGCTGGAAAAACAATACCAAGAACGATTAGAAGAAGAAGTAGCTAAGGTAAGTTTATAGTTTGTTAGGTTATTATGGTTTATATTCCCTTCAAGCCTTCAAAAAACATAGATTTTATTGATAGTGCACCTTTTTTTTTTTAACTGTTTTAGTAGTTTCTGTATCCAGCATGGGGCTTGAACTCCTGACCCCAAGATCAAGAGTCAAATGCTCCACTGACTGAGCCACCCAGGCACCCCTGCACTTTCTTTTTTAAAAGTTTTATTACATAGCTTATCTTTAAATTGTCAGTTACTGGTATCAATCTCAGTTGCCTTTAAGTGGAATGTTCTGTGAACTTTTCTTTACGAAAAACATTTTTCTTGATATGGAAGAGTAATTGGAAACTTTTCAGGGGTGCCTGGGTGGCTCGGTCGGTTAAGCGTCTGCCTTCAGCTTAGGTCATGATCCCAGGGTCCTGGGGAGAAGTCCCACATTGGGTTCCCTGCTCAGTGGGGAGTCTGCTTCTCTCTCTCCCTCTGCCCCTCCCATGCTTGTGAGCACTTGTGCGCTCTCTCTCTTTCTCGCACTCTCTCAAACAAATAAAATCTTTAAAAAAAAAAAAAAACTTTTCAGAATGCCATAACAAGTCTTTATAAATTTGTTACCTTGTGAGTAGTACCTTGTAATGGAGTTTGGCCTCCCTTAAAGGTGGGGAATATGGTAGGAAATGAGATAGAAGGTGGTTAGTCTTTTATATATTCTCTTTGTCTGTCTCTTCCCAGAGAAGTCACTGTGATGTTAACTATAGATACTTTTAGCTGCTATGCCTAGAGATATTTTTTTAAACACTCTCTTTCTCTCTCTCAAATAAATAAATAATCTTTAAAAAATGCATATACCTGGGGTGCCTGGGTGGCTCAGTCGGTTAAGCTACTGCCTTCGGCTCAGGTCATGATCCCAGAGTCCTGGGATCGAGTCCCGCATCGGGCTCCTGGCTCGGCGGGGAGCCTGCTTCTCCCTCTGACCCTATCCCCTCTCATGCTGTTTCTCTCTCTCTCTCTCTCTCTCAAATAAATAAATCAATAAAATCTTTAAAAAAAAAAATGCATATACCTGATTGGGTTCTTATATTGGAACAGTTGAATTCTGATTTTCTCTGCTTTTTTATAATATTTCAACTGTTCTAGTATAACAATCCCAGTGGATATGTGCACTTTAAAGGAGGAGAATTGATAAGGTATACAGGATATACATAAGGAATTAGGTTAAACATAAATTAGGAGAGGAAGTCAAGACCCAAGGAAATATACGAGCCGTAGAACTTAATCACTTCTGTATTTATATTGAATGTTTGGTTCCTAGAGAACAAAGTAAAAAGTGAGGCACCATTGCTTATATAGCTCTCATTATCTGGTTCTTTAGAGAAATGCAGATTTTCTCTTGCACTTAGCTCTTAGAAAAATTTCTCAAGTGAAATGTGATAGCAGGGCATCATAGCAATTAAGAGCATGCGGTTTGGTATAGGATATACCATGCTTTAAATTTGTGTTCTTCTGGCTTACTAGATTTATGATCTTAGGAAAGTTACTTAACTTCTGAGTCAATTTTCTCTGTGTGAAAAGAGGGAAAAAATAGGAATAAGTGATTTTTATAAGGATTCAGTGAACTAATCTAAGATAAACCACCTAGCAGATGATAAAGACTCATAAATGAAATTTTTAAAGTAGTCATTACTGTGATAATGGTGATGTTATAAATATGGTTTTTTTTTTTAAAGATTTTATTTATTCGAGACAGAGAGAGAGAGAGAAAGGATGAGCAGGAGGAAAGGGAGAGGGAGAAGCAGACTCCCCACTGAGCCAGGATCCCAATGGGGGGCTCAGTCCCAGGACCCAGAGATCATGACCTGAGCTGAAGGCAGATGCTTAACCATCTGAGCCACCCAGGCGCCCCATAAATATGTTTTGTAAGGCATCAGTCATCTAAGCAGATAGCAGAGCAACCAAAGTGTGTCGGTCATTGAAAACTGTTCCAAAGACATCCAAGGTACTGTGGTCCAAGAGACAACGTTTGGTGGCCCAGCTTGATCCTTAGAATAATGTAGATTGTTGACATTAACTACCAGTACTGATAGGATTAAGCTCTACCCTATACTCTCAGATAGGATGTTGGAAAAAGATTGAGAACCCTTGTTTCAAAAGCACAGGGTGTATAGAAGAAGCCCAGTTAGGAGTACTGATTCCCAATATAGATCATATTAGATTCAACCTGTGATTTGTGTGCTTGCTACTGAAAATAGACATTTTTTTACGTTTCATTGCCAGACAGTATTCTAAGTATTAGGGTATACCAGAGATAAAAAGAGATGAAGTGTTTGCTCCCATACACTTTATATTTTAGGTTGTGCAGATAGACCCCGTATAGATGGTGTTAAGTACTGTAAAAAGAAAACAAACCTGGGTAATAGAACTGTTAGGAAATTCCATGCTGTTACTTGTATAAGGTTCTCACAGAAGACCTCTTAAAGTGGTAAAAGAAGAACCTTGAAGGAAGTGAGAGAGTAAATCATGAAGGTACCTGGTTGAGTACCTTTTGAGAAAGTGGAATGCGAGAGAGAAAGTCAGTCTAATGAATGTTTCAAAGAGGTGGCCAGGAAGAATTGGTAGGAGTGTGAAGACTGCTTGCCCAGCTTCCAGCTCTGCTGAGTTAGAAGACGATTTGATTCAGTCCTGCCACCCCCACAGTCAGGGGACCCATTTGGTGAAATATTGTGAGATCCTGGCACAGATTTACCTTCTCAGCAGATGTAACTGGATACAGGAGGAAGAAATAAAAAGGAAAAAGGGCAAGGGCTTGCCCTTCAGGAGAAGATATTACTCTAGGTTATTTGACATAAGCAAATGGAAGAATGGGTTGCTATTAGTGTCAGAAAAGACTGCAAACGAGTAGTTTTTGGAGAGGAGAGGTAGACCTTCAACATAAGGATCCAGACCCATTAAATGCAAACACTTCATAAATGTTTAAAAATAAATATTGAGGAAGTGGTTAGATATATATAGAGTTCAGGAAATAGGATAAGACTAGACATGAAAATATGGTGGCCTGTAGGGCAGTGTTTTTCAAACTGAGTTGTAACTCATCTTTAAGTTGTAAAATCAATTTATTGGTTTAGGTCCAGGATTTTAACATAATAATGTAATGGGAAGTTCAGTTATATGAATATACACACATATAGGGGTGCCTGGCTGGCTCAGTTGGGAAAGCAGGTGACTCTTAATCTCTGGGTTGTGAGTTCAAGCCCCATGTTGGGTGTGGAGCTACTTAAAATTTAATAACAACAATAATAATAATAAACACACATGGATACCTATGTACACTTTGGGTCACAATATAAAATATTTTTTTATTGTTGTGTGTGTATGTGTTTGCCGTGGTTGCAGTGAAAAAATTTGAAAAACACTAATGTAGTGACTGTAGATAGAGCAGAGGTCTGGGGGCTGAGCCTGGATAATGCCAGTGTTTAGAGATCAGAGAAATGAGGAAGAACAAAGAAGATGGAGAAAAAGCAGTAAGTTAAATATGGGAAGAACAAAAGACTGCATCACAGTAGCCAAGTAATAAAAGTGTATCAAGAACACAATGTATTAAACTGTGTCAGAGGTTTCTGATCCATCAAGAATGATTAGAACTGCAAATTTATTATTGGATTTTACAATGTGAAATCATGGGTGACTTTCACAAGAACACATTTGATGAGGGTGATGCAGACAAACTGATTGGATTTGAGAGAGTGCAGGGGAAGAATGAAGAGATGAATTAGTTTTACTTGAAAGGGGAGCAGAGAAATAGAGTGGTAGCTCAGGAATAATGGAGTCAAGCAGTAGGTTTTTGTTGTTGCTGTTTTGTTTCTGTTTAAGAAGAAAAATATCATATTTCTTTGTTAATAGAGATGATTAAGGAGAGAAGGAAAAAAAAATAGCTAATTCAGGAGAGAGAGAAACAGTTGTTGGAGCAGTGTCCTTGAGGAGCGGAGAGGAGATGCAACCAGGAGGGTTGCCATTAGATAGGAGCATGGCAGTTTAATCCATAATAACAAGAAGGAAGGCAGAGAATATTTGGTTCATGATTCAGGATGTTTTCAGATGTGATATTTGGACCTTTGGAAGTTCTCTTTTGGTTGCTTCTATTTTCTCACTAAACTAAGAAGAAAGGTCAGTACCTGAGAATGAGAAAGGAAGAGAAGACATTGAAGCTTTAAGGAGAAAGGGCTGTCTAGGAGAAGGAATAAAAAATGGAAAAGACCAGGGAAATTGAGATTTGCCCGGTATCCTGAAGGGCTCATGCAAGGGTAATAGTTACAAATTTAAAATAAGACCATTCAGCTTGGTTGGATTTTTTTTTTCTTTTCAGCTAAGCTCAGTTTACACAGGCAGAGTGTCCACAGAGTCATCTGTAATCACAGGTGGGATTTGTTAGATAGGATAGTGAAATGGGAAGGAGAGAATAACAAGGTAGTTGAGTCTTTAGTTGAGTTTTTTAGTTTCCAGACCTTTTAATTTAATTTTAATTGTTTCTTTTAATTGTTACTCATTTCTAGTCTAAAGAAAGTGATCTTCATGATACAAATTTTTCAGAATTTCAAAAGCTTCCTTTATGACCTAACATATGGTCAGATTTTTATTGTTTATTACCATCTTTACTGAGGTATAATTTACATATAATGAAATTCACCAGTTGTAAGTGCAAAATTTGGTGAGTTTTAACAGATTTTTAGTTATGAAACCAACGCACAATGGAGATATAAAACATTTCCATCACCCCCAAGTTTGTTCATGTTCATTTGGAGACAGTCTCCTTCTTTTTATATTGCTGGATTCTGTTTGCTAATATTTTGTCAAGGATATTTATGTCTGTTTTCATGAGGAACATCATCCATAGTTTTGTTTTCTTGTAATATGTTTGGTTATGATATCAGGATAATGCTGGCCTTGTACAGTGTTGAAATATATTCCCTCTTCTGTTTTCTGGAAGAATTTATGTAGAATTGGTTTTATTTTATTTTATTTTATTTTGGGGGAGAGGGGCAGAGGGAGAGGGACAAGCAGGCTCTGCATTGAGCACGGAGCCCGATGCAGGGCTTAATCTCATGACCCTGAGATCATGACCTGAGCCAAAATCAAGAGTCAGACACTCAACCAACTGAGCCACCCAGGCACTGCGGTATTATTTTATTCTTAAATATTTTGTAGAATTTGCTAGTGAAACCAACAGGGCCTGGAGGTTTCCTTGACAGAAGGCTTTGTTAAACTATGAATCCAATTTCTTTAATAGATTTTGTTTTATTCATGGAATCTATTTCTTTTAGAGTGAGCTTTGTTAGTTTGTGTCACTCAAGGAATTGGTCCATTTCATATAAACTGTTGAATTTATGTTGGTGAAGTTGTTTATACTATTGCTTTATCACTTAATGTCTGTGGGATCTGTAAGTTATCTCTACTTTCTCACTTTTTTCTCTCTCATTCTGGCTAGAAGTTTATCACTTGTATTGATATTTTCAAGTGTCCAGCTTTTGGGTTTTTAAAAAATTCCTTTTGTTTTACTTTCATTGATTGCTTTCTTTATTTTTTACTTGTTTCTGCTTGCTTTGGGTTTAATTTGCTTTCTTTTTCTGATTTCCTAAAAGACCTTTCCTCTTTCCTGATACATATATTTACTACTGTAAGTTTCCCTTTAAGCACACCTTTAAGCTGCATTCTAGGGATGCCTGGGTGGCTCAGTCAGTTAAGTGTCTGCCTTCAGCTCAGGTCATGATTCCAGGGTCCTGGGATCGAGTCCCACATTGGGCTCCTTGCTCTGCAGGGAGCCTACTTCTCCCTCTGCCTGCCACTCCCCCCGTTTGAGCTCTCTCTCTCTTTCTGACAAGTAAATAAATAAAGTCTTTAAAAAAAATTTTTAAACTGCATTCTACACATTTTCATTCAATCTGAATATTTGATTTCTTTTGTGACATCCTCTTTGATTCATGAGTTACTTAGAAATGTGTTGTTAAATTTCCACATTTTAGGGGTTTTCAGATCTCTTCTGTTAATTAATGTATAATTTTTAATTTCTTTGTGGTCAGACATACTTTGTATGATTTCAGTTTATTTGAATTTATTGCCCTAAATATGTTCTGGTTGAATGCTCCATGCATACTTGAAAAGAATGAGTATTCTGCTGTTATTCAGAATTCAGGTTTTCCTCTGGTATTACTTCCCTTCAGCTTGAAAAACTCCCTTTAGCATTTCTTTTAAACTAAAATAGAAAAGCCAGTTAGGGACAGGCCATAAGTTCTGTTTTACCTTCTTCATACAAATTTTTTCAAGTTTTAACACCCTCTGCAGTTTGCTTGTTTTTGTTAACTTTTCAGAGTTCTCTGGTAGTTGCTTTTGTATTTTGTTCAGTTTTCATGTGGGAAAGAGAGGCTGTAGTGGGTTTCACTTATGCTAACTAGAATTACAAGTCTCTGTCTTACATCTTTTTATTCCACAATTTAGATAGAATTATTGCTTTATACCCGTCAGTGTTTAGATTTATCTTCATATTTACAAAAAGAAATTTTAATGCTCTAATCCTTTTTGCATGTAATGCCTTCCTTCTAGGATCATTTTCTGCCTTTTGAGGGACATCCTTTAGAAATTCTTTTACTTACAATCTACTAGGAGTAAACTCTGTTTTTATTTCATGTTTTTATTTTGCTTTTATTCCTGAAAGATGGTTTTATTGACCATTCAAATCTGGGTTGACGGTTATTTTTATGTCAGAACTTTAAAGATAACCTTTCATTGTTTTCTGACTTCCTCTTGTTTCTGCTAAGGAAGTCCTTGTCATTTTATTTATTTATTTTTTTTAAAGATTTTATTTATTTATTTGAGAGAGAGAATGAGAGAGAGAGAGCAGGAGAGGGGGGAGGATCAGAGGGAGAAGCAGGCTCCCTGCCGAGCAGGGAGCCCGATGCGGGACTCGATCCTAGGACTCCAGGATCATGACCTGAGCCGAAGGCAGTCGCTTAACCAACTGAGCCACCCAGGCGCCCGTCCTTGTCATTTTAATTGTTGTTCCCTCATAGGTGATACACCTTTTTATTATGCAATAATAGAACTTTTAAGAACTTTTTGTTTTTGGTGTTCTCTATATTTGTCCTTCCAAGATTCATTGGTCTTCTTGACTCTTAGGAGTGCTACCTAATGTATTCTCACCTATTACCCATGAAATAGTTCCTTTCCGTTATTCTCTAATATATCCTCCTAGAACAATGATTAGATGTTGGTTGAACATTCTCACTCTATCCTTCATATCTCTTTGCTTCTCTTTCATATTTTGTCTGTATTGCATTCTTAGTATTGAGAGACAAGCAGATCAGGTTCAAGACAGGAAATTAAAGTAAAAGCTAGTCTTGAGATCTTGAGTACTAGTTAGAGAATATTAAAGGCATGTAAAATAGAGATTATCTCTGTCACTTTTTGTAGGATTTCTTTTAGTTTAAAACCATTTTGAGGGGCGTCTGGGTGGCTCCGTTGGTTAAGAGTCTGCCTTCAGCTCAGGTCATGATCCCAGGGTTCTGGGATCAAGCTCCACGTCAGGTTCCCTGCTCAGTGGGGCGTCTGCTTCTCCCTCTCCCTCTACTCCTCCACCCCCCACCGCCTGCTCTCTCATGCTCTCTCTCTTTCTCAAATAAAATCTTAAAAATAAATAAATAAATAAAACCATTTTGACTAGTAACTTGCTTTTTAAATTCCTGCTGGTATGATGTGGATGGAACTAGATGGTATTATGCTAAGCGAAATAAGTCAATCAGAGAAAGACAATTACATATGGTTTCACTCACATGTGGAGTTTAAGAAACAAAACAGAGGATCATAGGGGAAGAGAGGAAAAAATAAAACAAGACAAAACCAGAGAGGGAGACAAACCATAAGAGACTCTTAATCATAGGAAACAAACTGAGAGTTGCTGGAGAGTAAGGGGGTAAGGGGATGGGGTAACTGGGTGATGGACATTAAAGAGGGCATGTGATTTAATGAGCACTGGATATTATATAATACTGATGAATCACAGGCCTGTACCTCTGAAACCAGTAATACATTATATGTTAATTAATTGAATTTAAATTAAAAAAATTTTTTTTAAATAAATTCCTGCCAGTATTTATAAATCTAATCCTTTTCGTTTATTTTTTTAGGTCATTGTATCAATGAGTATAGCATTTGCTCAACAAACTGAACTATCTAGAATATCTGGGGAAAAAGAGGATACTACATCGTCAAAACAAGCACATGCTTTCTGTCAGCAAGAACATTTAAATAAAATGAAATTATCACAGGGTCAAACTTTTGAAGCAATGGACATGAAATTTAAAGAAGAATTTAAACCACTCAGTAAAGAGTTAGGAGAAAATGGAAAGGAAGTTCTGTTATCAAACAATGATAATCTTGGTGATAAACTAGAATCGAAGGACCATGAACTGACTATTTCAGAAGAAATGTTCTCCAAAGATAAAACATTTATAGTCAGAGACCCTGTAAGTGTGCTTCTTTGTATAAGAAATTGTGACTTCCTTCACTATAAAAATATTACCAGTAATTAATATTCCTTAATGGGGAAGGAAGGTATCTAGTCTTGACTTAGGGATTAGCATTATGATTGTGTTTTATTACTTATATATGAATAAATGATTTAATATTATTATTAAATAAAACAAGTCTGGTTCATAGTATTGTTAATCTTGTACATACTGTGCATGGTAAAATCTCATTGTAAGTTATACTTGCATTAATTTTGTTTCAGTCAATTTAAGATTAATTATCCTGTAGTTTAGCAGTATGTATGAATAAAATATTTGCTTCATTTAATGTGATAATAACATCACAAGGAAATAGCTACCTGTTTAAGAAGATAATTTGAAATATTGTACTCTGTATATACTAATTCTTTTCTTCTTTACTTATCCATTAATGGAGGATCTCTTCTGTGTCTATAGCACAACTGTGTGTTTAACAGAAAGTAATAAATCCTACATTTAAAAATTATCTAAATTCAAATTTTTTATTAATGTTCAGGATGGGTTATGTCTTGTTTAGAGGCATATTCAAATAAAATTGTCAACTTCTTCATGAAGTGCAAAACTAAGGTATTTGTGAAAACCTCTTTAGTTTACCAGCAACTGTTCATTTAAGTAGTAGCTCTTTGGGAATTGAAGTACTTCTGAACTTCATTAAGGAGTTGATTTCTTATGAATTTGAGAAAGTGGAATATAAAGCTTTTATTTCCAAATAAAAATTAGTGAAAATTGTTTCTTATCAAGCAGTTCTCTGTAGTACTATGATGACCACTGCATAATATAAATTAAATAGGTAAAAATTTTCACGTTTTATAAATTTAATTTTAATTTTAAATTATAAATATTCCATTTATATTATCTCCCCGTCATAAAATGTCAAGAGGGATAATGGAGTTATAGCTTCATTAAGAGCAGAAGGTATCCTGAGGATTTTTAGTCTTTCTTCTTTTTCTCTCTTAGAATCAGATTGCCTCTAAACTAACTGCTAAACAACTATTTTGCTTTTAGAAAATAACCTATGTAATAATAATAAACTAACTTCACGCCAGACTTGGAATTACAATTAAGACAAATTTCTTTTTTTTTGCTTTATTAGTTTAGTAATGGGGATAAAAAATCAGGTGCTTTGTGGGGTTAGAATTGCTTTCATATTAGTTCCTAATGATGTTGACACTGAAAAATTGCCACGAAATGTTTTATGATTGCTGTCTTTTTTTTTTAACTATTGTAGATCCATGATGAGATTTTGGTGTCAAGTATGGATGCTTCTAGACAACTAATGTTAAATGAAGAACAGTTGGAAGATATGAGGCAGGAACTTGTACGGCAATACCAAGAACATCAGCAGGCAACAGAACTGTTACGGCAGGCACACATGCGCCAGATGGAGAGACAGCGAGAAGACCAGGAACAGCTACAAGAAGAGATTAAGAGACTGAATAGACAGTTAGCCCAGGTATGGGACTTAGAGTCCCTTTTCTCCCCAATTAAAATAACAGTATTCTTTATGTAGCCTTTTTTTAAAAGTCAGTATTATTGCCACCATCTGAATAAATACAAACCTTTAACATCAGGAACGGACTTCCATCAGCACAGCAGCCTTAGATCTTGTTAGGAACACCTGACCCACCCTTGGAGTGCCTTGCCTCTGTGCCATTTTATTTATCTGCCCTTTCGCCATTGGAAAAGTGGCTACAAGGTTGTTTGTATGTTTTGAATCGTTCCATTGACCATACACAACAAAAGCACTTTGACAGTTTTGGAAATTCTTTGTGCTGAGATGCAGTTGACAGTCATTTTTCCCATATTCATTTCTAGTTTTGTGAGTCCACCAATTAGCATCTCCAAGGTTTACCTTTATCTATCTATAATCTATCTTTTTAATCATGAATGGGAATCTGAAGTAGTATGTTTCTGGAACTTCCTCCGGGGAAACATCTCTTCTTGATTTGAGAAATGCAGATTTACGTAACATTCTTATCCCTTTCCTTACTCCTTGGTATTTGGGAGCTGGATTCTTATCAATTGCTGTATATAGACTCACAAAATCATTACAGAAAAGCAAGAAATATTTATATAGACGTTCCTATAAAAACAAATTTATTCCATTTATTTTGAAAACTTAAACAGATTAAAAAAAGAAATCTTGAAATATGTTCTTTCAAATATAGAATAATAGGAAAATTGAGAGTTGAACATAAAACATATCATTTGGAAAAATTGATACTGCTTTTCTTCATTGCATTTTGTGAATTCAAACCTCTGAATTTTCAATGCAAAATTGGCGTATAAAAATAATATTAATTGAGGGCGCCTGGGTGGCTCAGTTGGTTAAGCGACTGCCTTCGGCTCAGGTCATGATCCTGGAGTCCCGGGATCGAGTCCCACATCGGGCTCCCTGCTCGGCAGGGGGTCTGTTTCTCCCTCTGCCCTCTTCCCTCTCATGCTCTCTGTCTCTCATTCTCTCTCTCTCAAATAAATAAATAAAATCTTTAAAAAAAAAAAAAAAATAATATTAATTGAGCTTCACCAATTCCGGAATTAGCTTTTTTAAGTTTGATATTTTGCATTGAACTTTATATATGCTTTTAACCCCTAATCATGGGATGTAACTCATAGGTAGAAAAGGCCTCTTGGTTCCAGGGGGTTAAAAGAAATATGCTAATTATTTCTGCTTTTTTTTTTCTTCTGTCGCAAACAATATTCTCTCATGACCTTTTTTCTTATTTAGAGATCCTCAGTAGATAATGAAAACCTGGTTTCAGAGAGAGAGAGGGTGCTTTTAGAGGAGCTGGAAGCACTAAAGCAGCTGTCTCTAGCTGGAAGAGAGAAGCTGTGTTGTGAGCTGCGCAACAGCAGTACGCAGACACAGGTAGTATGGACTTTGGCCCACCTAGGAGCAGTGGATCAGCAATGCAGTAGGATCTGTTTGTCTTTGTTGTTGGTGTCCAATGTATTTTTATAGGCGTTGAGCTTAATGTATTTGTGATTGTTTACATGCAAGGTAGGTGGAGTCCTTCTATGTAAGCTAATTTGCATGGGACATTGCTATAGCAGCACCAGCGGTTGCACCAACTTGATGTCATACTAGAGCCTGCATTAGCTAGAACCCATTCAAGTTCTTTTCATCTCTGTGTTAGGTTGCCTTATCTTTTTTGATAATGCTAATCCCTTGATAAAATGTAGTTAAATATTATTTCAAAGATTATCTCTTTTGCCTGCAGAGATTTCTATTTCACCTCATAACAGTATAGAAGAATGACATGCTGTTTCCAAGATGACAGGTTTTCTTTCTGTTTTGTCCTCTCTGCCTTTATACAAACTTAAGCAGAATGGAGATGAAAACCAAGAGGAAATTGAAGAACAGACCTTTAAAGAACAGGAGTCAGACAGAAAACCTGAAAATGTGCCTCCTGATATTCTGACCAATGAAAGGTATACAGAATGTGTTTGGTGTTTTCTGTTTTTTTTTTTTGGTACAAAGGGAATTAAATAGTTGTTTCAATGTGGTAAACTTTATTTGTCCTTATTTTGATCTTGTACATTTATTTGTCCATTTTACTGTGTATGTAAGGAACTGTCAATTTTTGATAAATAGACAAATTTATAAAAATCTTTTTTATGTAAGGTAATTTTTGTTTGGATATTGATCATGTACTTATCTCAGTAAATGATAAGGCATTATTTGATTATTGAACCTTAATTTTATTCTGCTCATATGCCATTTTTTATCCTAAAAAACATAATTGCACTTGTGAGTGTATTTCTTCAGTATATGGACATGCATTCCCCTTGCTTGTGATGAGAAAAAAAATGAAGTGTGATAGTCTACAGTTAGCTTCTTTCATTCATTTACTGCATATAAGATGAGAACTTTTAATCCATATCCCACTTTTATAGAGGAATAAATTAATGATCCGATGTTAACAAAACTTCCCCTGACTTGATTTTGTAGATGTTAATATAAAAATGTAAAATATTAAATGAGAATTCACCCTCATATTAAGGACTGTAAGCAGAATATTTTAAAATTTGTTTTGTTCAAATGAAAATAATTTCTTTAATTTTAAATTAAATTAATATCTACTAACTTAATTTCCTCCTTTTCCAATTTCTGTGACTGTCAACCCTCTGTGTCCTCCTAACCTCCTTCCTCAGCTTGCATGGAGGAATTTGGCCCCTAAGATTTTGGCTTCCCCATTGGATCATCAGTATGGAACACAGTCAGTATGGAACTCAAACAAGAAAGACAGTGTATGAAAATTAGAGTTACCATGGCAATATAAAATAAACATTTTGTTTATTTTATATTATTTATCTCTAATTGGTATATTTTTAAAACTAGTGTTTAATTTTTAGGAATTTTTGCAGTGAGTGCTAATAAATGAGTATTCATATTTATTTCTCTTTACCATCATATTAATTTTAATCATTTCTCTTATTTATAAATATTTTTTTAAAAGATTTTATTTTTTTTATTTGACAGAGAGACCCAGTGAGAGAGGGAACACAAGCAGGGGGAGTGGGAGAGGGAGAAGCAGGCTTCCTGCCGAGCAGGGAGCCTGATGCAGGGCTCAATCCCAGGACACTGGGATCATGACCTGAGCCGAAGGCAGACGCTTAACAACTGAGCCACCCAGGTGCCCCTAGAAATATTTTCAAATTATCCTAATCCTGAGGTGTTTGGGGCTTGAACAAAACCTAAGAAAAAATTAAATAAAACCCTTAACTGACTTACTACTAACTAAATTACTTAGAGTTTTATTTTTAATGTCCTGGTCTCATGTAAGCAGAGAACTTGATCTAGGTACAAAAATAGAACTCTCTCTTTCACTGGACAAATACTGAAGGAAAACTTGTCCGTTTATTACCTTGTCTTAAAATAGTTATGTCATGTGCCTGTGAAAACAGATATCCTTTAACCTGATTGTTGGTGATCTCCCACAGTGTGAAGTTGAGAGAGCAAACTGTCTTAAGGCAGAGGACCTTTACCATAAAAGTCTCTTATTTTATATTAAATATAAAGTTTGCCACTATAGTACTCTTATTGAATTAAGCTATTAGGACAACAGAATTGTATAGTTATTCAGAAGATTAATCAGATAATCTTCTGAATCAGCATTTATGGGAGTATATTTCTTGACATGAAAAGATGTTGTGTTAAGCAAAAAACAAAAAAAACTTACAAAAACTCTTTGCTCTGGATAATTCCATTTTTGTTTTTTAAAATGTATATATTGATGAGGTGGAGGGGAAGCCTAGAAAAATAGATCTTAAAATGTTAACAGTGATTATTTTTGCTGAGATATTTAGGTGGGTGGTTAGCACTGTTTTCTAATTTTTTTTTTTTGCAAATGAAAATGACATCTTTTTAAAAAGACAGATGCACTATTAATTCCATTTGGTTGAAAATAAGTTCCTTCTGGCTGAAATGAATGTGGTTTATGTAACTTGAGAAATTTCTGTCTCTGGAGCAGATATAATAAAGAATGTCCTATGATATTCCCTCTGGTGCTGGCAGATAGTGATATTGCACAACAGACCTTTTTAAAAATAGGTCTCTGCCTGTTTTTGTAATTTAATTATCTAGATTATCACCAGGAAGTTGTAGAAATATGCATTTTTCTGATGGAATTTTTAAATTATATTGTTTGACACATAAAAAGATTAAATGTGATTTTCTTCCAAGTTAGAAACTTTACTAACCTAAAACTTATATGATTTATTTAAGGTCAGTAAAGTATTGCACATTTGTAAAAAAAATGTTAATAGTTTACTGATGGACCAAAATCTTTTTAGAAGAAAACAAATTTTATAATGTAATTCTTAAATAAAAAACAAAAGCACTTCATTTTAAGTGCGATTGCATATTATTTCAGTAGAGAGGGTCGTATAATATTTTTCAAGTCAGATTTTTTGTGGGACATAAGCTAAGTGTTTGCTTCAAAAAGATTAAGCATTTTAATAAATGTTTCTTTATCTATACAGGTTTGCACTCCAGAAAGCTAATAACAGACTTCTGAAGATTCTCTTAGAAGTTGTGAAGACAACAGCAGCTGTTGAAGAAACAATTGGTCGCCATGTTCTTGGTATTCTAGACAGATCTAGTAAGGTCCAGTCATCTGCCAGCTTGATTTGGAGATCAGAAGCAGAGGCACCTATAAAGTCAAATATCCATGAGGGACACACAGGAGGTACTAGTTTGAGACTATCATCATTATCTTCAATAAATCTTTCTTAGTTCAAGGCAGTTTTGCTATGTGTTGAAAATACAGAAGAGACAATATTGAAGTTTTTTCCAACAAGAAAATCTTGAGACACAAATACTTTGGAGCCAGTATTCTCGAAACACCATTATTGTATAGCAGTTGCAAGTGGGTATCTTGGAGTTGTTGTTGTACATACTCAGGGTTTTAACTACTTTGCTATATAAACCAGAGACTGTTTAATTTCTCCACCATAAAAGAAAAATTCCACATCACTTCTCAGGACACTTACCAGTATCCATGAGGTATTGGCAACATCCTGAAATCACCCTAAAGATTAGAAATAAAGAGCTTTTAAGAATCAAGCATCAGTTTCACATATCTGTTGAGGTGGTTAGAAGAAAGTCTTGATAAGAAACCCAAGACTTGATCTTTAGACTATCCTTTGCTAGCTCCTTTCTTCCTTTCGGAAAAGTGGTTTGAAGTATGACAGAATATGTGTGGATCCAGAGGTTAGATCCTGACATGACGTAGCTCTCTTCCTAATTCTCTCTTCTTCCAGCTGTGTGGGCTGGGCTCTTCTTTGAATTTCTTGCTTTCACGCTGCTGACGTCTACCCTCTTGTTTTATAATTCCTTGTTGATGAGGAAATCAGGCAATCAAAAGGTGAGAAAGTTTGTCAGATGGAGAAAGATAGGGTCTGGACTCTTGGATCAACAGATCAAGTCCCTACTTTACTACCATTCCACACCCAAGCATTTCTCTCCAGTTAGAGGCCAACCTTCTAAAAATGCCAATATTTGCAGTGTTTGAGAGCATTCTGTTTAAGTTTCAAGTGGAGAAATGAGAAGAAATTATCCCACTTACAGAAGGTTTACCTAATTGCAAGTTGGCCAGTAGTCTGTTTCCAAGTGCAGAGAAAAGCTTGATTTGGAATTGTAAGTAAAACTCCCTCAGTTAAGTACAAAGATAATTTTAAAAACCTCTTGGGGTGCTTGGGTGGTGCAGTCGGTTGAGCATCCAACTCTTGGTTTTGGCTCAGGTTGTGATCTCAGGGTCATGAGATCGAGCCTTGCATTAAGCTCCACCCTTAGCATGGAGTCTGCTTTGAGTTTCTCTCTCCCTCTCCCTCTGCCCCTCCCACTCGTGCTCTTGCTCTCTCTCCCTCTAAAATGAGTAAATAAATCTTAAAAAGTTTTTGGAAAAAAAAAAACCCTTTTAGTAAAATAAGAGCTGAAATAATAACTGAATTTTTAAACTTTCAAATTCATCTTTTCAAACTTTATAGAAGTATTTTGTCAAATTAATTTCACTCTCTGTTAAGCTCTCAATCAAGGGCTATTTTATTTCTACATATAGATCTTGATGTATAGAAAAGAATTAAGTAATACTTTCTTGGTCTTATTGTAGAAGTGTTTATCAAACTAATTAGGATGACCACTAATACCATTTGGGGACACCTAGATACACATTTTGTATCTTGGAGGAAATACTGAATTAATAGAATTTATCATTTAAAACTGAATTTTCTGATAAACTTTGAAGAATATATTGGCTTAAAAAAAATTGACACTGTTCCATTTATAAGAATTTTTTCTGATGTTCCTTCATATTTTTTCATGGAGCCTTATTGTAAAAACTAAAGGAACTTCTGAAATATTTCTTTTATGTCTTATTTAATATGACAGAAAAAGTTCAGTCTTATTCTGATTATGAAACATTTGCTTTTCAGTTTTTATATATGACTTTTTATTGTCGGTAGTAGTACTTGTGATCTATTTTCAGCTTTCAAGTCCAAACTTGTTTAGATTTTATGCATGTGTGGACTTGTTAACTCTCTGAAGTAAATAATTGATTTGCTAATGTGTGCCTCCTCATAAGAATAACCTCGTTTATGAAACTAAAGGGAGATTTTGAGCCAATGTGAAATTATGTTGAACTTGAGTGAATATTAAAGTAGTTCATAACAATGAGTTCTCCTAGGATATGTTGAAAGAAAAGTTCTTTGAGGCCTGCACTGTGATGGCTCAGTGGTAGAATGCTTACCTCTGTTACTTTTGTAATAGGAAAATCAATAAAGTTAATACATTTTTTAAATCCTAAAGGAAGGTGACATCAGAACTTAACCATTGACAATAGTGTGCTTCTTGCTAGACTGACCCCCTTGGGAAGCCTTCCACTTTCAGGGGAAACTAAAGTATGTGAATACCTCCTGGGAAACTGCCTTTAGGACCATCAGCCCAACCTTCCAATCTCCTCAATGACTGCATATCTTAAATATTCCTATTGTTTCTAGGATAAAGGCCAAATGTCTATAGCCAACAGTAGTTATTTCCTAGAATACTCTTTAATGCTGCTTCCTCAGAGAGGTCCTCCTTGACCACTCTATCTCATTTAGTCCCTCCTCATTTTCCCCGATGACCAAGCACTGAATCTCATCTGCTGCAGTGTCCTTTTGGAGTAGTGTGATGTGATAGAAAGAATGCTGGGTTAGTAATCTAACCAGGCTCTTGATTCTTACTCTAGCTCTCTGCAACTCTGGGCAGATCAGTCTCCCAGGGCTTCAGTTCACTTTACTCATCTGTCAGGTATAAGAGGCAAAGTAGAGTCAGTGTTTCCATTTGGAGCTTTAGAGATCTTCAGAAGGCCATTGGGCTAGGGGATGCTCTGTCGGATCACCTACCCTGCTTAATCTGGGAAGATAAGGAATGAACATGGTATAAATCCATAAAGTAAATGACTAAAGGACTTTTGAATAACCATCATCTGCTGTGTTTAAGACACATATCTGAGTGCTTCACCAATGTGAAATCATGAGTCTCTTCACCAAACTGACAATTCTGAGATTTCTGTTGGCATTTTATGAAATTGCCCTGCCAATTTATGTTTTCGTCTGGTTTTTCTCCCAAAGACTAGTTATTATAAATACAATGTAACCTTGATGTCTTTCTCATTCTTTTATTTCATTGGAATAAGCAACAATAGAAGTTCTGTTTCTTCATTGGAACGTATTCACATTATTTTTGTTTGTATCTTCAAAATGTTACCAATAAGATACATTAAGCTAGTTGACATCTTCACCTTTTCTAGATACTTTAATATATATTTTTTCATTAACATTTGAAAAAATTTCAGTGGCTTTTTATAAGCCATTTTGTTTTATGTATCTTTTGTAGTTTGTGCTTGAGATTTGTTCCCACGCAATATACAGTATCTTTAATTTTTTTCCCTCACCATTGATTTCTTTTTTCCCCAAAGCATGTTGATATCTTCATAATATGGGGGGGGGGAAAGTGCGTTCATTTTTCTTAACTTTGCTCCTCACTCAAGGTAAACCTTGACCAACTCAATGAGAGATTAGACCAACTCCTACTTTTACCAGCTTTGGTTTCTCTTCCTACAGTACCACAGCTGTTCTCTCTGGACAACAGTGACTTCCCAGTTGTCAAATCCAATAGCATCTTCTCAGTCCTCGTCCTGTTTGAGTGTCTAAACAAATAACATTACTGACATCTCTGCCTTTTATGAAATGTTCTCTTGTCTCCTGGAACATCTTCTGTCTTTCTGTGACTTTTTTCCACACAGGTTCTTTTGTTAGTTTATATTATGGAGGCGCCAACTATGTTTGTCCTCCTTCTCTCCTGAAACAGGAAAGCAATTGTTTACTGCTCATGAAATAAATGTATCCACTTTCAGGATTTCGACTCTCACCTTAATACAAATGACTTCTAAGGCTCTGCAGACCGAAATTTCTAAGAGTTGACTCATCTTCTCTACCTAGTCCATTAACACTTCCAACTTCATTTTTCATGCCTGCTCTATACACTTTCTCCTGATTTTTAAAGTATTTCTCTTAATCACTCTTCTGTCACCTAAGAATGATTTATGCTTAAACCCCAGAGTCATCTTTTACTACTTTCTTTCTCCCTTGTCTTATACATTTAGTCTTCTCCGACCTGTCCCCAACCCCCCACCTTTCAACACTTCTCACCTAGGCTATTGAAATACTCTTCTTTTTTTTTTTTTTTTTAAGATTTATTTATTTATTTGAGAGAGAGCTCACAGATGGAGAGGGAGAAGCAGACTCCCTGCTGAGCAGGGAGCCTGACACGGGGCTCGATCCCAGTACCCTGGGATCATGACCTGAGCCGAAGGCAGACACTTAACTGATTGAGCCACCCAGGTGCCCGGATTGAAATAGTCTTCTAACCTGTCTCTTCTTCAGCCCTTTTTCTGCATTGCTGCAGTTTGTTTCCTGATTCCTAGATTTTATATCTTCCTGTTCAAAAAATCATTTACTACCCATTCTTTATAGCAAAACCCCAAGATTCCTATAAAAGTTAAAACCATTCACAGCCTCCTTTCCAGCTACTTTCTTTTAGCTCCAGCTACCTGCTTTTAGCTCTCCTCCCATCCCATCCTAACTTCTCCACATACTTTCACCCCGTAAAGCCTTGGCTCCGCATTGTATCAAACTATTCTCTTTCCTCAGGTTTGTCAAATTGTCTGTATTTATTAGAAAGAAAAGGTCACTAGAGTGCATTTAATTTTAAAGATGCTATATAACATATATTTTTAGTTTTAAACACCAATTATAAAGTTAATATTTCTTGCTTCCATAGCTTCTTCAAAAATATTTATTTTCTAGACTACATTCATTTTGTTTAGTAACTTTGTAATATATACATTGTATTATACTTGATATGAATTCATTTTGAATTCCAAGATCCTTTTGAACTCATGAATACTTACGAAATATTAATCCCTATTACCAAGACATTCAGTTTTGAATACATGGAATAATATAAGTAAATATTAGTCTGGTTGCTGTCTGTTTTTAAGTGTTGAGAATAAAAATACAAAGTGAAAATTGTATTAGCTGTTACACTAAGAACTTAGTGTAACTAACTGCAACTGGAATGCAGTTTTGGATTCTCTAGCCGTGACTTGTACAGAGGAGGTACTCAGTGAATATTGAATGTGCTGCATTCAGATATTTACCTGATATTGTTAATACATGAGATTGAGAGAAATACATGGCACCAGCTACTTTAGCTTAGCTAGACATTTTAATAAATAGCTCCTCTTCTCCTGGATGACTAGATCAAAATGAATATCCTTTTTTTTTGTTTTAAAGATTTTATTTATTTGACAGAGAGAGTCACAGCGAGAGAGGGAACACAAGCAGCGGGAGTGGGAGAGGGAGAAGCAGGCTTCCTGCGGAGCAGGGATCCCGATGCGGAGCTCAATCCCAGGACCCTGAGATCATGACCTGAGCCCAAGGCAGACGCTTAACGACTGAGCCACCCAGGCGCCACCCAGACTGCCTAGTTTTGTTTTGTTTTAAAGATTTTGTTTATTTATTTGACAGGGAGAGATAA
Source organism: Leptonychotes weddellii (assembly GCF_054177405.1). Lineage (NCBI taxonomy): Eukaryota > Metazoa > Chordata > Mammalia > Carnivora > Phocidae > Leptonychotes > Leptonychotes weddellii. The sequence continues at coordinate 65,158,338 of NC_138380.1, read as the reverse complement.
ACAGCGAGAGAGAGAACACAAGCAGGGGGAGTGGGAGAGGGAGAAGCAGGCTTCCCGCCGAGCAGGGAGTCCGATGTGGGGCTCGATCCCAGGACCCTGGGATCATGACCTGAGCCGAAGGCAGATGCTTAACGACTGAGCCACCCGGGCGCCCCTCAAAATGAATATTCTAAGTTCTTTGGAAATTAAAGTTTGCTGTTAATTTGTTCACTTTCTGATAAGTTACTGATAAGAAATAAGCACTACATGTAATAAAAGCATAGGTCATTCCTCTTCAGGATATTTCATTGTTGGGTTGTAGTATGCTGCCACAGATGAATACCGTATTCCATGACAGCAATAAATAAGCTATGCTTTTATTTCAGTTTAGAGAAAACACTTCCAAAGCTTATTCTCTGCTCATGTAAACTCAGTTTTTTTTTTAAATAAAAAATAAGAATAGTGTGGATACATACATTCATAGTTAAATTAGTACTGCTCATCAGTCTATTAACCTCTTTGTAATATACCTCTTACAAAATTTCAGGCTGCAAAATGGTCTTAGTCCCTTTTACTGTCTGGCCTGAGCTTGTGATGCTACCCAGTATAGTGCTCAGAAATCAGAGGATCTGTGGGGTGCCTGGGGGGCTCAGTCAGTTAAGCATTCGACTCCCAACTCTTGGTTTCAGCTCAGGTCATAATCTTGAGGTCCTGGGATCAAGCCCCGCGCTGGGCTCCATGCTCAGCAGGGAGCCTGTCTAAGGATTCCCTCCCCCACCTGTCCTTCCCCCTGCTTGCTTGCTTGCTTGCCCTCTCTCTCTCTCTCCCAAATAAATAACTCTTTTAAAAAAAATCAGAGGATCTGTTCTAGACAAAATCTAGCACTTCTTCTATCCTTCCATATACCTGGAATATCCCATTGCACAGTGTTTTTCTTTTCATATCATTTATGTATTTATTTTCTCATTATACAGTCCTTGAGCATAGGAACCAGATCCCACCACTTATGTGTCTCTATTACTTAGTAAATCCTGCACGGTGGGCACTTAGTAAATATCTGTTGGAAGTTGTTTTAAAAGTTTTTATCAAAGAGGGGTGCCTGGGTTTCTCGGTTGGGCGTCCGACTCTTGATTTCAGCTCAGGTCATGAGATTGAGCCCTGCAAAGGGCTCCGCACTCAGCAGGGAGTCTGCTTGAGATTTTCTCCCTTTCTCCTCTTGCCCCTTCCTCCTTTGTGTGCATGTGCGTGTGCTCTTGCTCTCTCTCTAAAATAAATAAGTAAATCTTAAAAAAAAAAAAAGGTTTTTGTCAAAGAAAAATTACTGAATAACCCAAGTATTAATTTCTGCAAAGCCCTCTTAGCACAGCATTATCCTTCTCATTCTGCCTGCTTGGTTATCAAATAATATTACATTCTGTATTTCCCTATTTGTTATATTGCAGTGTTGTTATTAAAAGGCCTTAACAAAAGACCTGTAGTTCAATGATTTCAGCTTTTAACTGATTTTATTTTGTAACTTTTTTTACTGTAACTATTATTATAATAGATTTATGCCTTTAAAATACTGTTATTCCGGGGCGCCTGGGTGGCTCAGTTGGTTGGGCGACTGCCTTCGGCTCAGGTCATGATCCTGGAGTCCCGGGATTGAGTCCCGCATCGGGCTCCCTGCTCGGCAGGGAGTCTGCTTCTCCGTCTGACCCTCCCCCCTCTCATGCTCTCTCTCTATCTCATTCTCTCTCAAATGAATAAATAAAATCTTTAAAAAAAAATAAAAAAATAAAATACTGTTATTCCAGTTACAGATGAGTCTATACCCTCTTATTCTGGAAGTGATATGCCAAGAAAAGACAGTAGTATGTGGTCAAAAGTAACTGAAGAAGGGACAGATCTCTCAGAACGGCTTGTGAGGAGTGGTTTTGCTGGAACTGAAATAGACCTTGAAAATGAAGAACTTATGCTGAGTATCAGCTCTCGACTACAAGCAGCAGTTGAGAAACTCTTAGAAGCTATAAGTGAAACCAGCAGTCAGGTAACCTCCTTATGTTGCTAATCTGTACTACATTTGTAGGTTTTCTTTTAAGCCAGTGAACAACTAAGTGTTTTCTCTCTATTGTCTCACAGAAATTTAGTCATGTTCCTCTTTATAAATGATTGGATTTGTAACAACCAATATTGATATCAACAGGTTTCTTTTCAGGTGGTAAGTGTTAATGTCTTGACGGACTCTTCAGGTTCTAAAATTCAGTGTTTTAATTTTAAAATTTTCTAGACCCTTACACATTACTTTTTTTTTATATCAAAAGAGATTTTAACTTTATCATTGACTGAAATATTCCATTATAATATATGTTATTTATTTGAAGGAATAATACAAGGAATATCTTAAACCATATGCTCTAGTATGTCCTAACACACTGCTATTGTAATATGATAACAAATCAAACCTACAGTCCTTCACAGAAAACATCCTTTTCATGAATGTTAATAGATTACCTCACTTTACTCTCTCTTGGTAGGGTTAGATGAGGGATACTTTCTACATCGAAGTACTGTTTTTATAGAAATTTTAAAGGGGTATAATCATTTATAACCTAAAATGCAATTTTCTCTGTCTCTAACATTTTTACACTAGTATGGTAAATGTCTCTTAAGTTACTGTATGTAGAATTTAAATAATTGTTGCTTTAAAATGAAGCAAATTCACTTATTTATTTTAAAAATGTTTAAAACAACTGTAGAATCATAGCTGTATGTTAATCAAGTGAGTACTCCATTGTCATCAGTTACAGGGCCAATATTATTAACATTTTCATTGATACCTTTATTCACAGTATCCTAAATCCATCTGTATTTCAGACAGAAGTTGAGAAGTTGAAAAAGTGTCTTTGATGTCTTGTTATTTCTAATGTCTGGCTTTCATTGATGCTACTTTTTTTCCTCTAAGAAATTATTCTGTTATGGAATCTTTTTGCAATAGCAGTGACTATTGGATTTACCATATTTGACAAATACTGTTATATATTTTGTGTTTTAATGCCAAATTCAATTACTTTTAGGTTAAGTTAGTGATTGAGTCCTCTCTTGGTTAGTGACCCTTGAAATCACTTGTTAACCACCTCCTATTAAGTTAATTTTTCATTATCCATTTTTTTTTCCTCTTGGGAACTTGCTATTGGCATTTAACATAGACGGCATTATCAAAACAGCATATATGTCCAGTGAAATATTTGTCTTCTGGATAGTCTTCAGACAACAAATTTTCCCCAGGTTCATTCTTCCTTGTAGGGAGACAGTTTAAATTCTCTTCTGTGCTAGAGTGGGGACTGTATCTTTAAGAGCACATTACCACACATTGCAATAATTCACTATCTGGCCAGCAGAATATATCACAATATACCTACTGTTAATTTTCTGAATTGTACCTTGATTGACTAGCCAAACTAAGGTATTCATATTTAGTTAAATATGTTTCAGAAATGTTTTCATAGATAAAGTGCTGTCTTTGGGCAATTCTTATTTCTCTGAAGCTTTCTTTTACAGCAGGTGCAAAATGATTGAAAGGCTTTTGCTTCAGTTACTTAAAGATTTCCTTGAGCATTGTAAAGAACTAAAAGAAGTACAGTATTTTTGAAAACTCACATCTTTGTGTATTTACTAATACACAATAGAAAGGATAACTACACAAATAATAATAGCGGTCTCATCTTTTGCTAAAACCACAGTGAGTTATTTTTCATTGCCAACATCCTAAGTGCTGGTAGGAAAGGCACCAATAAAAACCAGCTTCATTTGCGTTATTAATTTAAGACATTATACTCTTGGATCAAAGAACTTTAATGTTTACCGTATTTTTCTTCAGCCTCAGGTAGACAGCTTAAGCTCAAACATTGCAACTATGAATGCTATGTCATAATATGAAATTCCATAGCTATTATAAGAAAACATATTTTCTATAAGATTTGCTATTTTTTCAAGTTTTTACTTTTCTAATTAACATAAGCCCTGGATTGGCTTTCTTTTAGAATGTTTACACATAAGCCACTTTAACAGTATGCTACTCTACTGAGTGAGCTGGGCCAATTCAGGCATTTTCAGCTGTTGCTTTTCAGCACTTTTAAAGTTTGAATGCATATGCATCCTAATTATCCCTTTTATTCTATGAAAGTAGTGTAAATAATTCTGTATGGAGTCTCAACATAATCCTGCCTTTTTTTTTTTTTTTTGCTTATTTCAGCTACATTAGTATTTAATTTCTGTGATTTGTACTCTTTCCTACCATGAAAAAACTAGTAGTATTTTTCCTTTCTTAGCCACTATTAAATACTTTGATCTGGATCTTGAACGCTGTTAATACTGTTTGCTGCTACTTGATACCATCGTAAGTTACAGACAGTCCTAGTTAATGCAGTGTGGTTGACCTTTGAACAGTACAACTAAAGTGTGCCGCTCCATTTATATGCAGATGTTTTTCAATATATACAGTACAGTACTGTAAATGCATTTTCTCTTTATGATTTTCTTAATGCCATTTTCTTGTTTTAGCTTACTTTATTGTAAGAATACAGTATATAATACGTAATACATATAACATATAAAATATGTGTTAATCGACTGTTATGGCATCAGGCTTCTGGTCAACAGTAGGCTATTAGTAGTTAAGTTTTGGGAGAGTCAAAAGTTCTGTGGATTTTTTTTTTTTTTTAAAGATTTTATTTATTTATTTGACAGAGAGAGAGATAGCAAGAGCAGGAACACAAGCAGGGGGAGTGGGAGAGGGAGAAGCAGGCTTCCTGCCGAGCAGGGAGCCCAATGTGGGACTCGATCGCAGGACCCTGGGATCATGACCTGAGCTGAAGGCAGACGCTTAACTACTGAGCCACCCAGGCGCCCAGTTCTGTGGATTTTTGACTGTGCATGGAGTCAGCACCCCAACCCCTGCATTGTTCAGGGGTCAACTGTATAATATTTGTCTTCTGACAAGCACCATGGAAAATGGTAAATAAATCAGAAGTGATCCATGGTTTGACTTATTCCTGTAGGCTACTATAGAGAAATTTCCCCCAAAATCCATTAATACTGCCAACAGACAAGTGTGTGGAATCCACCCGAAACACTCATTTTCCCCAGGCCAAGATCACACCTCATCACATCTGCTTGTGTGACCAGGTTTTGAGGTACAACAGGAGCCTGACCATGGCATTTTCCAAATTATTCTCAATTTGTTAAATACTAATATAGCAATATGTTATTTAGCTTTTACTGTATTTTAAGTATCAAAGAACAGGTCACAAAAACTTTGCCTAGAGCACTAAACAGTTTTCATACTGCAGTCTCTAAACCAGCAGCATCAGCATCACTGAGGACTTGTAAATTTAAATTCTCACTCCCCACCCCAGACCTACTGAATGATGGAGCCCAGCAACCTGGGTTTAAACGGGTTCTTTAGGTGATTCTGGTACACACTGAAGTTTGAGAACCACTCATCTAGAGATTATTAGTACATGTTCACATTATTCTAGCTGAATTTTGAAGTGTTCTACCAATATCTTAGATAAAAGGTTAAAGTGGTTGTTGCCTTTTGGTATAAAAATCAGGTATATCTTAGGTGAATTGTATTTTTAAAGTAACGAGAATAGGAGTCTGTAAAACTTTCTTTTAATCCAAATTTAGTTCACCTACTACTCTTCCATGGATAGATGTTTAAAGCCATTGACTGCTTCAGAATATTCTCATTAATAACTAAAATTATCTTGAACATGATAAATATTTTTAACAGTTCATTAGATTGATACAAAACAATGTGTAATCACCTTTGTGAAATAACTTATATTCCATTTTTATTTTAATGTGTCATTATTTGGTTCTTCATAATGGTATAGTTCTCTTTTACCTTGATTTTTTTTTCACTTGTTATAAAAACTAGAACAGAACTGAGAGACACTGCTATAGTCTATTTGTGCTTGCAATGACAGAGAAGTTCAGCTAAGTAGCTCTGCACAGCATACCCTGAGACTAGGAAAGAGAGTAGCATCTCATACTTTGGAGTCAGGTGGGCCCAAGTAAAGCTTATTGGAAGACTTGATGCTTGAGATGAATCATTCATTCATCATATTTATTGAGCACCTACTGTATAATAATTGCTATTTTACATACCAGAAGTACAGCATTGAACAAAATAGACAAAATCCTTGCTCTTGTAGAGACCAACAATATGTAAACATACAGTATGTCAGGTGGTGATTATCTGCTGGGAAGAAAAATGAAATGGAGATAGAGCATAATGGGAGAAGGGGACATGTTTATAGGAAAATCAAGGAAGACCCCTCTGATGAAGTAATATTCAAGCATATTTCTTGAGGAAGATTAGGAGAGACAGTCATATAAGTAAGTAGGGGAAGAATGTTTTAGACAAAGGACTAACAAGTGTGAAGGCCCTGAGGTGGTCGAGTGCTTGTTCTTTGTGTGGCTGAGAAAGAGGCCAGTGTGGCTGGAGCAAGGAGAGTGAGGAAAGTGGGAGATGAGGTCAAAGTGCTACCTGGAAACCAGATCACATGGAACTTGGGATTTAATTCCTAATGAGAAATGGAGCCATTGTGTACAACTTTTTAACTTTTTATTTTGAAATAATTTTAGAGAAAAGTTGTAAAATAGTCCAGAGTTTCACTCAACTTCCCCTAATGTTAACAGCTTGCATAATTGTATTATAATTATCAAAACTTGGAAAGTAAAACTGATACAATACTATAAACTGAAGTATAGACCCTTTGGATTTCACCATTTTTTCCCACTAAGGTCCTTTTCCTGTTCTAGGGTCCCATGTTGCCTTTAGTTGTCATGTTTTTGTCAGCTCTCTTCTCCTCTTCATTTAGTACCTGAGTCTTTGTCTTTTATGACCTTGACACTTGAAAAGGAGTGGCTAGTTATTTTATAGAGTGCCCCACCATTTGGATTTGTCTGATATTTTTTCATGATTACAGGAAGCTTATGTGTTTTTGACAAGAATACCACAAAAGTGATGTGCCCTTCTCAGTGTATCATATCAGAGGGCACATGATGTCCATATGTCTTATTACTGGTAATGTTAATCTTGATTTCTTGTGGTATCTGCTGGATTTCTCCACTGTACTATTACTATTTTTCCCATTATAATTAATTTCTTGAAGGAGGTACTTTGAGATTATGCAAATATCTTGTTTCTCCTTAAACTTTCACCCACTAGTTTTATCATTCATTGGTAGATCTTGCCTGTACGATTATTACCATGGTATTCTGATGGTGATTTTCTATTTTCCTCATTCCTTCATCTATTATAATTACTCTGAAAGAGCTATTTCTTCACTCTCATTTGTAATCAGGATCTGTACAGACTCATAGCTATTTATTTTTTTCAACGGATTATATTCCAATACTACAGTAATTGGTTTTGTTTCAGCTTTGGCATTGTGAACTCTTTCAGGCTGGCTCTTGTGCCTTTTTGAAGTGCTTACTTTTTTGAGCATTTGCACTATCAGAGGCTCCAGACCCATCTTACGTTATTCCTGCCCCAGCTCTAAAATCTACCACTGCTCCAAGGAAATTAGGGTCCTCTTATTAGATAATGATATTTAGAAACCAAGATCTGGATGCTGTATGAGCTCTTTGTTACTGAAGTGTCATGACTTGTAGGTCCTCTTAGTAGACAGTTTAAAAATATACGGGGTATCTATAAATACATACATTTATTTGTGTATCTCTATGTATATATAGTAAAAACATGAGTTCATACGTTACATCTAATTCTGATCCAGTACCACAACATTCATTCTACCCTTCCCCCCTTTCCTTTGTAACTTTGTTCTCCATCAGTGAGAAACCAGGCTCTCATTATCTGTATATTTTTACTTATTTGTTTAGCCCTAAAAACACATAAAATAACTTCACAGTTGCTAGCCTATATCCCTGTGAAGAACAAATTTATTAGAGTACAGTATTTATGTACAGTACTTTCTGTCTTTAGCCTTATACAGTCAAAAATACTGTTTTTCAAAGTATGGTAGGTTAACTCTTCTCCCTCACCCTCTTTAATGTGGTTTTATTATTCACTTTTAATATAGTTACAATCATTTGTTACAGTTTTTATTCCATCTTGAGTTTCCCCCTTTTCTAAAAACTCGCAGATGGTAAATTTCACTCTTTGTATGGGTAGTTCTTTTGGTTGTGACAGATGGGTGGTGTATATATACCACCACAAACATGACACAGGATTGTTCCATCCCCCAAGATACCCTGCTGCTGTCTTTTGCTGTCAGCCCTCCTGCCTTTGGCAACCACTGGTTGCTTTCCATCCCCCATCCTTATAATTCTGCCTTTACCAGACTGTTGTAAATGAAATGACACATTATGTATTCTTCGGGGTCTGGCTTCATTGTCCTAAAGTACATGTAAGATTTATCAGTTTTGTTGCATGTATTAAAAGTTTGTTCCTTTTTATAGCTGAGGAGTATTTTATCATATGGATGTAGCACAGTTTATTTAGAGGACATACAGATTGTTTCAAGCTTAGGATCATTAGAGATTTTTGAGTAACTGACCTAACTTATATTTTTCAAAAGATCGTTTTGACCACCTTTTCAAAATAAATGGGGGGAGGGGCAGCGGGGCGCCTGGGTGGCTCATTCGGTTAAGCGTCTGCCTTTGGCTCACGTCATGATCCCAGAGTCCCAGGATCAAGTCCCATGTAGGGCTCCCTGCTCAGCGGGGAGTCTGCTTCTCCCTCCCTCCGCCTCTTCCCCTGCTCGTGCTCGCTCTGTCTCTCTCTTTCTCACTCACTCTGTCAAATAAATAAATAAAATCTTTAAAAAATAAATAAATAAACTGAGGGGGTGGAGGAGTCTAGGGCAGAAGCACAGAAACCAGTTAGAGAAGTTACTTGCCCAGATATACAAGTTAGGTGGTAGAATCAGAATTCAAACCCAGGTACTGTGGCTTCAAAGTCTGTGCTCTTAATTAAGCTACTTTTACTGTCCTTTGAAAATGAGTGAATCACTTTGTCAATTACTGCTGACTGCTCATGTTATCCACAGACTAAGGAATAGATTTTGAAATCTGGGGTGTCACTGGTAACCTTACAAGAGCAGTTTGATGGAGTAATGGAGATGAAATTGTAATTCAAGAGAAAATGAGAGGAAAGGAGGTAAAGACTTAAAAGACGAGTAGAGACTAGGTAGGTAGGTCAAGAAGAAAATTCGTGGCAAAAGGCATAGCATATTACTGTAAACCAGCATGGTGTGTATGAGGACAGTGGATAGTTTTGTGTTATAAACATATAGGATGGAAGGTGGGAAACTGATAGAAGGTGAGAGTACAGGAATAGCCAGTGGTCACATGTCAAAGTCCCATGTAGGCTAAGTTAAGGAGTTTTAACTGTATTATGCTATAAAGTTTGGAGAGTCTTTGCAATATTTTTGATGAGAAAATAATATCAAATTTGTGTTTTACGTTCCTCAGGCAGTAGTATGATAGATGGATGGGCAGGAAGATGGTGAGGAGAGATACTGAATGCAGGGAAACAAGAGACACTTAGAATATTCCTGGTAAAAAGTGATAGAGATCAAGTTAAGGCAGGGGGGAAGTGATTTTAAACCTTTTAGGAAGCTGAATTTGATAGAAATTGGTATGACTGATCAGATATAGGGGATGAGGAAGAGGGAAGGAAACCAAGCGTAAATCCTCAATTGACTGAGTTGCTGGTGTATTTCATTTACTGAGATACGGGATGCAAAAGAAGTGAGTGATGAGTTCAGTTTTATATAATCTGAATTCAGAATGCATAGAGGCAGTATCAAGTAAAGATATTCACTAGAGTCTAGAGTTTTGGTAGAACTAGATTGGAAATTGTTATCCCTTTAAGACATTTGAAACCATCGTGTTTAGAGTGTGTACAGAGCTATTTTTTGTGCTGGTAGAATGCTGACATTTAAAAGAGAATAAAGGTAGGTATGTCTACAGAAGACATGGAGAATGAGAAGAGGAAAATCAAGAGAATAGTGTCATAAAAGCCAGATAAGGAGTGATTTTTCCAAAAGTTGTCAGTTACTATGGAAAATCATAGCTGCTGAGGATTTAGTGTCCATTGACTATTTCAATGTGAGTGACCTTGATGAGAATAGTGTCATAAAATTGGAAAGGAAAATTCAAAATTCAGAGAGTTGGAGAAATAGAGACAGCAAATGTTATGCCTACTAGCCATGAAGAAAACAACGCTAGCTTGAGAAGGGGAGGGTGTTTTTTTAAAGGTTGGACTAGTGTACATTGAGTAGCAGTGGAGAAGTTGAATATTGTAGGTCAGAATGGATGAGCTTTCTGGAGGCCAGGTCCTTGGAGTGGGTTAAGATGGAATCCAGAACACAGGTGGAAGGTGTGCCATTTGGATCAGAAAGACCTTCCCTCATTTAAGATTGGAGAAAGAGATTATTGCAGGTTATTGTGGGTTTATGTTTGAGATGAAGGAGGAGTTTCATTGAAGTCTCCATAGTCTAAGTAAATATTGTCAAATATTCAAGTTTCTTTCTTTCTTTAATGACATCGATTTATATGTTGTGTGATTTTAGTAGAAGATGTATGATTAAGCCTTGTACTTAGTTTTAAGGTTTGGTTTGCTTTAGGTTCTATAGATACATCATGCTTCAATAAAAGAACTAGTGGGCATTTTCTTTGCTAAGTATCAGGGTATCTTCTTATAGACTGATTTCATAGTATCTATTAAAGAAGCATTTTACTTTATGTATTTGATTTGACAAGTGATTTGCCCTAGAGTATGTCCACATCCATGTAATGATACACTTATTATGATGAATTGTATTTATCATTTGCCCAGACAGGCTACCATAAAAATCAGGCTTATATTCAGCCTACTGCAGTTTCCTGTTGGTTGAGAGAGCTTTCATTATGATATGAGGAAAAGAGCTTAGAGACTACCTGCAAGCCCTTAGAAAGGTAATGTCTTTAACATAGTCTGTATTCAGTAGTCTCTTTGTGATTCTGCAGAAAAGCTATCTTTGAGAGTATGGTTTCAGATTCTTGATTCTTGAATCAGGTAGAAAAAGAATTCATTCTGTTCCGTGAGAGTAGTCTTTCAGCAACTAGTTTTCCAGAATTCACAGGTACTATCAAGAGATACCTTTAGGCCTTGGAAAAAATTCATGAGGAACTTACTCCCACAGAATGATGATTATTATAGACAACTCTTATGAGTTTATTATCATTTTTGAGAATAATGGAACCTAAGCTGCATGTTCTATATTTTCTCATACAGGGAGACTTTTCCTTAGAATGAAACAGTAGTTTAAGATTTTGTCATTGTTAAGTTTTAAGCATAACTGTAATCCAAGTGTTGAATTGTATTTTGCCATTAGGTATTTCTTCCAGTGTGCTTATTATATATAATAAGCATTGGTCAGGACTTGTCAGTTTGAGAGAAATGTTTATGGGTGGAAAAGATTAAATATCTTGACATTGTATGATTAAAGTAAACCTATTTAGTTTGGGAAACATAGCTTTATACCCCAATTAATAGCCTTCAAATATGCACTAAAATCTTTATTATCTGGAACCTGGGAATAATGAGCTAGTCTGGATAATTAAAAGGGTGTCCTCCTAAATATTGAAGTCATTTTGCTTTAACTGCTTTTGATTGTAAAAAGTTTTATCTGCTTTCTAAAATTAAAAAAAAATAGAATGCAATTTGAATTATTCTAATGTAATCTGTCTGAACATCAATTAATATACCATCAGTTACTATACTCTTACAGGGGAGGTCTTTGCCCCTATCTTAAATCATCTTTACTGCTATTTTGAGTCCTTTTTACTCTCCCTAATTTTACTCTCTTTTCTTTGTGGTTAGTTTCTTAACCTTGACTTATGTTCCTAGTTGTAAGTGGATATACTCTACTCCTATAGATTTTGGTTTTACATGGATGGAAACAAGTTTTACATGCTTTCAAAAATGGGAAAATATAATTTGGATTATTTTAACTTAGGGTCACCTTTTTTTAACATGAATCAATATAATATGCCATCAGTTAATATACTGTTGTCCTTTATAAGGACTGTTTGCCTCATTCTAAATCATCTTAATCTACTACTTTTTTGAGTCTTTTTCTCCTCCCTAGGTTTTTCTTTTCTTTGTAGTTAATTCTTACCTTGACCTGAATGTTTCTCTTTATAAAGAGATACTTCTTACTCTCAGAATTTTGTTTTTGCTTCAAATAAGAGAAATTGGATACTAGATTATCAAAATAAACTGTAACTCCCACAGGGAGCCAGGAAAGAGTATTTTGAGAACTATATGATATGGTTAGCATGGATCCTGTCAGTTCATAAAGCTGAGCAGCTAGGATATGGATGATTTTGTATCTGCTAAAGATCCAGAAAAATCATATTTAGCTGAACCAGTGTAGGGTTAGGCCTCCATTTTGTACAGATATTCAGACTTATTAATAGACTAACTGGTGGGCTCACATAAAAAAAACACAATAAACAGAAATTTGTCATTGCCTAATCCAGAATTATAATAGGTAGCTGTCCCCCCCACCCCCACCCCAAGCGTCTACCTGTAGATTCTGGGCTTTATATAGAAAATTGCATTTTCTCTTCCCTAATTATTAGCCTATTATGAAGGCTTTGAGTGTTGACTCCTTTAAACAATTTTGTGTAGTGAAAGTGGCTATAAAACAGATTTTTGTTGATATCACCTGCTTGCCTTAGTATGGGTTTTTCCATAGTAGATAAAAGGTTTTAGTTTTATGGGTTTAGGATATTTAGTTACTGGACCAAAAAAAGGCACCACAATGAAAGCTCTTTCATTTATTTGAGGATCTTTTGCTGTTAAAAAGTAAGTTGTTCATCTTTTAAAATTCTGAGTGTCTAGTTTATTCAGTGTTGCCAACATTTCTGGAGCTACCAGAAGATTATTATATGCAACTTGCGCTTTTTAGTTTTAGTCAGAGTTCCTAGGATACCTTAAGTAATGATATATAATTACCAAACATATTATATATAATGCAGCTTTTTAAAGAGCGTTTTTTTTTCCCCTTAACATTCACTCTGAAAACAATTCATTGTGGGAAATAGGTTATAACTGAACTATCTGTATTTACTTCTAGTGACTGTTCAAAAGAATGAGTATTATTTAAGGAAATATCAAAAGGAAATACTAAGTCTTCCAGAAATAATTATGATTATTTGATACACTTTAAGAACTCTTTGGTAATGTGGACTCAAACCTACTTGATTTCACATTTTCAAATTAAAACAATTTTTTAGTAGGATGGAAAAATACTAGCTTATCTTAGAAACATTATAAACTTGTCTAAATACCCTTTTCAAAGCTCTGACGTGGAACTTGGATCCTGTTAGGCAGGCTTTTTTGTGGGCGTATTAATTCACATTCCACCTGTCAGTACCTATAGGTAAAGACATGAAACCACACCCTCTGTTCTGACCTTTTCCTCCAGGGACAGTGACTAGAATCCTTTGGCTCAGGGTGAGAGGCTATTTGAATAGCTCAGTTCAGAAGAGCTTTTACTTTTGAATTGAGTGAAGCAGCAAGAACAAGGGAAATAATGTTGCAACTACATTTCTCAAGACTGCTACTATGGAGATTTCAAACTTGACCTTCCCTGCCAGGTTCTGTTTGGAAGGCTTACTTATTTCCATAGATATATTTGATACCGAAAGCAGTTTTATGGCTCGGCTACTTAGATATTTATATTTTCATTCTTCCATTCTTTAAAGAATTAATTATTCTAGTTAAAAAGGAGTTTTTCTGCTTTTATTTTTGTTGTCTTTGTTTTTTGTTTTGTTTCTGATGAAGACTGGTAGAAATGTAGTTTTTTTATAGATCTGTGTGTTTTTTCTTTTGTTGTTCATTTGTATGAATTGATGCTTATTTGATAGTACTAAAAAGAAATTTGCATACTGCTGTGGTCTATCTTGATAAACTAAAAAGAACTTTTAATGTAGTGGAAAACTGTTAAAGCAAGTGAGGGAAGTTGGCAGCTGAATCTACTAGCATGGATTCTTACCGTACCTATTTGGCAACTGTCAAACTCAGCGGCTCATGGTTGGAAGAACAAGATGAAGACATTTATGAGGTTGAATCTCGTGTGCCTTTACCACATCCTTTTCCTCTATGTGAACATTTGGATGAAAATAACTCTGTTATTATTAATACTTCTATTTTTCATTTTATTCATAAAAGAAATGGGCACATATTAAAGCTTATTTCTAAAATTTCATTGCCTACCCCTCCTTATTCAGTAAGTATAAAAAATTTGATTTCTTATACTTTTAGTTTATACTTTCACTTTTTTATACATTTAGTTAAAAAACCTGTATAAATGAAAAATGAACTTTAGATGTCCTTAGTAAGGGTAAATGGAATAGAATCTTGTTTTGTTATTGTTTCATGTGTTACTACTTATTTATCCTGATATATTGAAGAGCTAAATTTGGTCTAAGAGCCCCAACTTGGCTATGTTTTTGATTCCAGAAGGCAGAGTGAGATAGTATTACAGTTTTCCATGCCAGGCAAGCTGTTTAAAAAGATCCTGCTTGTCCTTAACAATCTTGCTTTTATATGTTTATGATTCCAATCCTGAGTAAAAATGGAATGATTATATTTGAGGGAATGAGCATTGTGGTACTTAAAACAGCTAAGTCCATTGAGCCAATTAGGAAATGTTTACAATCATATGGTATATTGGCTGTAGTTCCAGACAGGGAAAAAGAAAATATGGATTCTAATTTTAATTTTCTTGTTAACTCGTAAGGAACTTATTTTTAATATGCTTACTGATCCAGTGAGGAAATACTGTTTTCTACTTTTTATGTGAAATGTATTTTACAAAAATTAAGGGTATTTAGCATAGTTAGTATTTCAGGTTTATTTAACATGTAAGTATGTTTTGAATGATTCACTACAAGTTATTCAGTATAACTACAAGTTATTCAGCATTTTTTATGACTTTCATGGCTTTAATTGTAATACACTAGCTAATATTTAACAGGCCAGATGGTTTTCAGAATAGTTTTGTTACCTCCTCTGAAACTTTTATATTAAAGTGACAGTTTATTGATGTTTTATACTTACTTTTAATGTAATAATTTTCTTAACTTACTTAGAAATACTGAATATGAAATTTTTATATATTTCATATTGTTAGGTATTAGGTATTATACATATTAGGAATAAATCAAAGCGGGTTAGAAGAGGCTTTTTAAAGTATAGAGTATTTAGATGAACATTTGAAGGGAATCTCTTATTCCAGTAAAGTATGAGCGCCATTTGCTATAATAAATGAAATTTGTTTGCTAGCTTTACTAATTTGATTCTTCTAACTTTTTAGTTTTGTTTTGTAAAACTGAAGTTATTTCTTCTGGTTTTATGGTACATATTTAAATGCACTTTAAGGTTGCTTTAGATCTTGTCAAGAAGTAGTACATTAGAAGCAAAAACTTAATTTTCTTAACTAAATCAAGTATTTATTTTGTTGTAAATGCTAAATGCCTTGTTGTGTTTGTACAGTAAATTCGAAAAAGAAAAAAAAAAACTCCTGTTTTTTTTAGTGAGAGCTTTGAACTCTTAGAGATTTCATGTATTTACCAACCATTTTATAATATACAGAAAAAAGTGACATACTTACATATGTGGAAGCAGTTGATATGTTTTAAAAATATAGGCTGTGACTGTAAATTCAGAAGAGTAGCTATATATAAATTAGTTCTTTATGGTTATGTTTTTTTACTATAAAAAACAGGGGCGCCTGGGTGGCTCAGTTGGTTAAGCATTCGACTTGATTTCGGCTCAGGTCATGATCTCAGGGGCCCTACCTCAGGCTATGCGCTGGGTGTAGAGCCTGGTTAAGATTTTCTCTCCCTTTCTCTCTGCCTCCCCACACCCCCATGCTCGCTCACATGCTCTCTTTTAAAATAAAAATAAAAACGGATAAGGAGATGCTGGCCGTCAGAAGCTCAGAAAACTAAGACAGAAACAGTGCTTTTCTGTAATTTCTTGGAGCTGGTAACAGTGATCACTGTTTTCTTAGAGCTTTGGCCTGAGTCTGTCCTTGACCGTCATCTTTAAAAATTGTGTAAGAATATAGTCATGCCAATAACAGCATATTAAGGAGGCTGTATTTATGAGTAATTATGGGTAATGCCTCTGTATTCTAAGGTTTTGAAAATAAATTGAATATTCATAGAGAGTCCTGTAGATGTTTCATAGATGGACAGAAATATAAAGTTTTTAGTTAAAAATGGGTTATAATAATTTCATTTGGTTGTGCCACTATGATTTTGTTAATTGATGCCATTACATTAAGCATATATTAGTTCCCCATAGTGTATAGCAGGGGTCCACAATCAATAATAAATGTTAAATATAAAAGATACTAAGTTTTTCATAGACTACAATTACAGAAAATTCTTCAGAATTTTCAGAGCCTATGTGTCATTAACTTTATACCTCTCTTTATGTGACAGAATACAGAGCTACTGTTGGAAGTGGTTTATTTCCAAAAGAAGCATTTTTTTTTGTTTAATAAAATTAGAATACATCTCTTATGTAAAGTTGTATGTAGCTAATCTACTTGTATAGTGACTTTTTCCAACTACTAATGTTAGCATGCACTAGAAATATTAACTGGCTACAGTTCAACAGTATGCCTTTATTTTTATTTAAAAATCTTTTTTTTTTTTTTTTAAGCTTTAGGGGGGAATGACATTGGCCTTCCCACACTTCAGTTGTCTTATTTCATGTATGCTTTCCCTCCTTGTTTAGCTTGAACATGCAAAAGTTACACAGACAGAGTTGATGCGGGAGTCATTTCGACAGAAACAAGAAGTAACCGAGTCCCTTAAGTGCCAAGAAGAGCTGCGAGAGCGCCTTCATGAGGAGTCCAGGGCCAGAGAACAGCTGGCTGTGGAGCTCAGTAAGGCTGAGGGTAAGCAACTTGCCATTGGCAGCTGAGGGTGGAAAAATTTCAAGTTTAAAAATAGAGATTTTTGATGCAAGCCAGATTTGGACATTACCAATCTACTCTAATTTAGAGTGACCACTGAAACGTAGTTGTAGTCGATCTTCAGAATTTCTCCAGGCAATTTTAAGAACTGTATATATTTTTAATTATTAGAAAGAATTTAATAGAGGAGCGCCTGGGTGGCTCAGTCGGTTAATTAAGCATCTGCCTTCAGCTCAAGTCATGATCCCAGAGTTCTGGGATCCAGCCCCACATGGCCTCTCTGCTTAGCGGGGAGTCTGCTTCTCCCTCTCCCTCTGCCGCTCTACCTACTTGTGCTCTCTCTCTCTCTGTCAAGTAGGTAAAATCTGTAAAAAAAAAAAAAAAAAAAAAAGAAAGAAAGAATTTAATAGAATTACAGAGCGCATTGAAAGTTTTGGAAAATATAGAAATAAATGATAGTGGGCACCTGGGTGGCTCAGTCATTAAGCGTCTGCCTTTGGCTCAGGTCATGATCCCAAGGTTCTGGGATCGAGCCCCGCATTGGGCTCCCTGCTCCGCGGGAAGCCTGCTTCTCCCTCTCCCACTCCCCCTGCTTGTGTTCCCTCTTTCACTGTGTCTCTCTGTCAAATAAATAAATGAAATCTTAAAAAAGAAAAAGAAATAAATGATAGTGATTTGTTACCATAATCCCACATTCCTAAAGCAAGTCTTGTAATTTAGTGATGAAAAGACTGACGCTAAGAGATGTTAATAAATTGTTCAAGGCCACCATTAAATGGTGATGCCATGCTTTATGCCTCGAAAGCCTCATGCTGTTTATATTCTGCCATACTGTTGTGGGTTTTGGCCTTCTAGAATCACTTAAAATATCAGCTTTCTCTAGTATATTTAAAATGTGATTTGGTTCAGAAGCATCTGATTTATATTAAGCTTTCCAGAAACCTATTTATATCTGTGTAATAAAGTGAGTTACACCTACATGATGCAATACATTAGTATAGCAAAATAATGGAAAGTTCAAAGGAACTTCAGATTTAGGCACAAAGGTTAACAAGAAAAAGATTGCTTTGAACGTACCTACTATCAGCAGCAGCAGATTCATTCAAAACATTTAAAATGCTGGAATGAAGTTTTGCTAACAGTACACCTTTTATTATTTATATAACACCAAATGGTAAGATTTGAAATAAGTTATAATCCCATTCCCTGTTAATTTTATCTTATAGGTGTCATTGATGGCTATGCAGATGAAAAAACTCTTTTTGAAAGGCAAATTCAGGAAAAAACTGATATAATAGATCGTCTTGAGCAGGAATTGTTATGTGCAGGTAGTAGATTACAAGAGTTGGAAGCAGAGCAACAGCAGATCCAAGAAGAAAGAGAATTACTGTCCAGACAGAAAGAAGCTATGAAAGCAGAGGCAGGCCCAGTTGAACAACGTATGTATTTTTGGACTTTGTATATGAAACATTCCTTAAAAGTTCAAGGTGGCTCTTTTCCTCTTTCATTGCCTTTGTTTGTGTATTTTATATGGGGATTGAAAAATTACAAGAAAATCTACCTCTCTGGTAAATGTTCATTAGCCAACCATGTAGAGTCAGGGGTGTTTTGTTTTTTTTCTTTTTTTACTTTGGCAGATTTTAACTGGAAAAGATAATCCTTTATTCTTGAACTTCTCCCTTAAAAGAAAGCTACATATAATGAGGCAGGATATTTTTTAAACCATGTAAGATTAAGTACTTTTAATAGCAGAAAGGCAGCAAAAATGTATACTTGGAATAAATAACTAAGAGCACTGATCCAGCACTCCCAGCAAGCAGGTAGGGGGGTAGATTTCGGCCTGCAAGAGAATAGATTTGAAAAGGTCAGTGACTGTTAGAAGCAGGCTGACATCTGGTTTAATCTGTGTAGGAGTTCAAAGAATATACAATTTATAAATAACCTTTAATCTTTTCTTAAATGAGAAATTAGGTGTGATATCTTAGTTTTTTTGGCAGTAAAAAATGCCTGTCATTATAACAGTGGAACTTTAAATCCTTTTGATCATATCCTCTCACTTTTATAAATGTGTAGTTTCAGTGGTTGAATTTTACCAATTTAGAAATATAGCATACATTTTTGTAATATGGTATGGTTGTTTCTGATGCTCAAATTTGTTTAAAACGGGTTTAGAGTTGGACTTTTTAATGTGCAAAGCATATATAGATCATACATGTAAAATATTCAAGAAATACTGGGACATCAAAATGTTATCAATGGTGTCAAGTTTTACTTCTAATTCTTTTGTGTACGTATTATCCTATTTTAGGAAATAGACATGTAAATTATATCTTTGTTCTGTATGTGTGTGTTTTCTTTCTATTCTTATAGGACTAGTAGATGCTGCAGTCGATGCAGCACCTGGAGCAGGTGTGTTTATACAGTTGCATGGCCAGTCTTTGGGTGGTAAACTTACAACTGCAAATATTGGGTGACCCTTGAATTTTCAGTCACATACCTCTACTTTTCCAACTAACGTACCTCTAATTTTGCTGTTGTGTTTCATACTTAACGGTTTTTCTCTTTAACAAAAAACTTTACTTACAACAAAATACATATTTATATTTGAAATTAACAACTGAGATTCATAGTGATCATCATCTTATATCTGTTTTTCCACAGAGCTTAAGACCATTTCAATTTTTACAGAAACAAATACATTAAACTCCTATAGCCTATAACTTTTCAAAATGCTCTTTCTAAACCAGGAAATATAAGATGATGGTAACAATAGG
Organism: Leptonychotes weddellii; assembly: GCF_054177405.1. NCBI lineage: Eukaryota > Metazoa > Chordata > Mammalia > Carnivora > Phocidae > Leptonychotes > Leptonychotes weddellii. The sequence continues at coordinate 65,138,585 of NC_138380.1, read as the reverse complement.
ATCAATGAAATTTAGTAAGGAGACTCTGGTTCATTTACTTTTATATTAACGTCTAAATCAGTATTGTTTTAAAAGGAAAAGCTATTTTCTCTAGATTCCTAGTCCTGAGTACAGTGTTGGCAGACTGGTTAGTGTAAAGACTCTCAGGCTGTGTTCCTTTATTTTTTCATTAGAGGATTGTTTTACTTTGCTATTTATACTTAATAATTGTATTATTAATATTAATAATAGCTAACACTTACATAGTGCTTACCATACTCTAGGCACTATTCTTTATGTATATTAACTCATTTGATCCATATAACTGTTAGAGCTCACTACTGTTACTATCCCCAGTTTACATATATGGAAATTGGAGGACATCGTATTGAGTTTCACATAGGAAATACACGGCAGAGCTAGGATTTGAGTCCACAGTCTCTGCTCTTAAGCACTACACCATACTGCCTCTCATACTTCTCAGTTTTTTCTTGATACATATATGTATGAGCATGCAAGACTAACTCAGGAATATGGATCTAATAAGGAGAAAGACTAACAGGAAATTCTGATTGTAGTTATATTTTTTTTCTGTGACTCTTACTTGCCTTGGTTAAAAATTTACAGGATTTGATCTTCATGTGTATTGTGTAAGCATATAAAAGTGATTTTATTGGTTTGATTTTTGCCTGAGGTGAGTTATTTCTGTGCTTAAATTTAATTAGACTTTGTTCTTTTCCTTATAATGAAAGTGGATTTATTTTTTTTTTTGATCATTTGCTATGGCATTTTCACAAAGTATTGTTTTTAGTGACAAGATGATTCTTTTTGTTAATACAGTGTAAGTTTTTGATACTAGCTTGCTTACTTATATAGGAATATGATATTTTGATATTTTCACAGGAACATTTTCCTTTTTTACATGAGTTTGAAATAAAACTCAGATCTCTTATTTCATGAAGGTAAAATTTGAGCATAGTTATAGGTGATTTCACTATTATTAATTATGATTTAACTTAGAATATTTTTATATTTGTAAACAGAATTACTACAGGAGACAGAAAAACTAATGAAGGAAAAACTAGAAGTACAGTGCCAAGCTGAAAAAGTGCGTGATGACCTTCAAAAACAAGTGAAAGCTCTAGAAATAGATGTTGAGGAACAAGTCAGTAGGTTTATAGAGCTGGAACAAGAAAAAAATGCTGAGCTTATGGATTTACGACAGCAAAACCAAGCACTGGAAAAGCAATTAGAAAAAATGAGAAAATTTTTAGATGTAAGTATTCTCAACTTGAATATTGATTTTCTCAGTGGAATGCTTACTTGCTGCTACTCTAGGTTGTGACTTTTAAATTATGAAGAGACTCTTGAATTCTAGCATTTTCATCTATATGTGTTTTCTACAATTAACTGAAAAGTACTATTCCAAATAAAAACTCTAATAATTTTTATTGTTCACCTATCACAGCTTTTTAAAGGCGATATAAGCAGATTACAAATAAACCCTACCAGTTAGCCTTTCCAAATTCAGAGTTAAGAAGCTTGTCCAAGTCTTTTCTTCAACCAACTGCCAAAGCAGGGTGAGGATCCTAATAGCTAACTGGCCAACACTATTTCACCCACAAAAGATATACACAGTAACGGTGTGCTTTGGGAAACAGGGGACTGGGACAGTTGTTATGCTGTCGTTACTCTCTTCCAAAATGACATTAAGTCTCTAATTTCACATGGATTTTCTTCTTTGGGGTTTCATTTAAGGCCTGATATTCTGATATATTCATAGATCAGGGAATCAGATTCTGACACATTTTATAATTTTAGATACGAAACCTAGATTAGGATGAAAGAAATTGATTTACTAAATAATCTGTTTTGCTTATTTTTTTTTATTGACTAAATTAACAATGGAATTCCTCTTTTGTTCCAAAAAAGTAAACTCATTTTTGGGATAATATTTTTATTTCAGTCGATATTTAACATTACTTGAATTTTTTAAAATGTGCTTCAAATAATATTTAAATGCATAAATTTTAGTCAAAGAGCTCAAATGGGCTAGATACCATACAAAAGGTGTTATCTTTTTAAACCTTTTGGTGTGGGGTATTCTGTGGTTATCAGTTGTTTGTCTTCAAATAAAGCTATATGTATAACTAAAGGGAAGTAGCAGAAATAATAGCTTCAATATGTATTGTTTCATCTGTTTCTATTACTGTTATTTATACTTCAGGAGCAAGCCATTGATAGAGAACATGAAAGAGATGTATTCCAACAGGAAATACAGAAACTAGAACAGCAACTTAAGGTTGTACCTCGATTCCAGCCTATCAATGAACATCAAACTAGAGAGGTAAGAACTTTAGTGATGTTGTCTGCCTTACAATAATTTGTATATTGTGTGTAAAATAAGATATGTATTGTGAAGAACTTAAAGGGAATTCTTTCTGTCATATATAAATCTTCAAAACCAGAAAATCAAATATTGCTTCAGTGTGAAAGGTTCTTGAAACTCTAAAAATTGTTTGCATTGAAATTTATCTTCTAGTATTACCCAATTAAATAAACTTCTCTGCTTATTTTTCTATTCCCATTCCCTAGATCAAAAGAATTGTCTGTATTCACTCTTTACTTCCCCATCTTGCATTCTTTTCTCAATCCCCTGCAATGAAGTTCCAACCCCTCTGTCTCAGTGGGATTTTATATCCTCTGTTTCATTGAAATGATTCTTGTGAAGGTTATCAGCCTCATGGCTATGTCCAATAATCATCTCTCTGTCTTCATCATACACAGCCATTCAGAGGCTTTCATTTTAGCCCTCTTCCTTAAACACTTTAGCTTCTGTGACATACCTACTTCATTGGTCTCTTTCTCTAATCTTTGTTTCTCAACCCAAATAAATGATGGAGTACCCTAAGACTTAGTCTTGGGCCCCCTTCTTCTTTCCTGTCCATATTCTCTTCCCAGGTAGTTACATGTAAAGGACTGTGCATTTATACCTCCAGCTCTGACATCCTCTTTTGAACTCTGGATTTGAATATTCAGATGCTCACTATATCTCCATTTATGTGTCTCAAAATTAACATGTTCAAAAGAGTGCTCTTGATTCGTGACTAGCCCCCACCAGAGAAGGACAAGAATAAAACATGTTCCTTCTTCATTTCAGTAAATATTGTACCATCTTCACCTTCTTCATTGCGAGGACATAGCCTTCATCCTTGATTCCACTCTTTTTCCCAACCCCTACTTCCAGCCCATTGGTGAGTCAGGCTGCACTACATCTTCCATCTTACTGTTCTTTCCGTTTTTATTCATCTCCTTAAATCCTAGCTGTCACTGTTTGGCTGGATAATTTTGGTAGCCTCATTACCACTCTCCCTGCTTCTACTTTTTCATCCCAATTGTCCATTTCCTCATCTAGAAACCTAGAACTCTAAAATGAATGCTACATGAATGAGGGAAGACTTATTATATAAATTGCTAATGATGGCTTGTATGGTTATAAAGAGATCGAGCTTGCCATTAGGCCATCCTAGTTTGAATCATGGCTGTATGATTTACCAGGTGTATGACAATGGCTAAGTCACTTTTTTAAAACTTCTAAAATTTGATTACTCACTTCTAAAATAGAAATTGTAATAGAACCCACTTCATAGGAGTATTGGCCTACTACATAGTGAAGACATAAAATTGTTTTCAGAGGGGCGCCTGGGTGGCTCAGTTGGTTAAGCGACTGCCTTCGGCTCAGGTCACGATCCTGGAGTCCCGAGATCGAGTCCCGCATCGGGCTCCCTGCTCGGCGGGGAGTCTGCTTCTCCCTCTGACCCTCCCCCCTCTCATGCTCTCTCTCTCTCTCTCAAATAAATAAATAAAATCTTTAAAAAAAAAAAGTTTAAAAAAAATTGTTTTCAGAAATAATAATAGTTAAATTTTTTTTAAAACTTATTTTATTTCTATACAATTTGCAAGATTTTATTTCTCTTCAAAGAACTCCAAAGAAGCATAAAATGTCTATAAACTCATAGTAAAATGTTATTTACATTCTCATTGAAGTAATGTGATATAGAATAGCCTTATCTACTAGAGCAGTAGAAAAGTTATCAATCCCCACAGAGTTTGTAGTTACTGGTCTTATTCCTAACATATTTTCAGCTTTTGAAAAATAGATGTGTTTGTTGAAACTCAAAAGAATATTTAAGCTTTAGAACTTCTTGTCATTTCCTATTATTTGGTTTCTTGTATTTGAAAACTGACCTGCCTCGTTCATGAAACTTTAAGAAACTAACAAGGATGATTTTCTCCTGGAACAATGTGATCTATTTGTTCTGTCCTTACCTTGCCAAATCTGATTCCCCAGATTCTGATTTTCTCAAGATCAAAACAATCTAACTGTAACATTACTATTTTGCTGCTTTGTTGTCTTCCCTTTTTTTATTTATTTATTTTTTGTTTAATTTTATTTTATTATGTTAGTCACCATACAATACATCATTAGTTTTTGATGTAGTGATCCACGATTCTTCCTTGACTGTACTTCCAAATCTTAGTCCACCCATTACTATCAAAGTTTCTCCTCAGTGGCTTTGTTACTGTCATCCTTGAACATGTAATTATAGGTAAGTTTGCATTTGTTTTAATGTTTTGCAGAATAAGTATCATTTTGGATCATTTCCTTAAAATATCTCATTGAAATAAGTTAGGATTCCTTTTTTTCTTACCATCACACTTCCTTTTTCTCTCCTCACTTGATGAGAATGATTTTCATAAGCTATCTTATTAATGCTTCCTGAATTCTTCCATCACAGAGCCATTCTCTTGAATAGACCCCACATGTCAGAATTACTTAGGGAAACTTTCAGGGTGCACAGATCCCTCTCATCACTTCACATTCTCCGAAAATTTCTCTTCTGCGCTGCTGAAACGTATAGGCTGAAAAAGCTTTCTAAGTGACTGTATTAAAACTCTCCCATCTCTGTGATGTTTAGAACCATTGCATTATTATGTGTATCAATTCTAACCATTTTTGGTAAAAATAGAATCCATGAAAGATTTTTTAAGGTTATCTTATCTCACATAAGAGTGTAAGTCAATATTCTGCAAACGTGTCATTTTTATTAGGTTTTAGTGTGGTTGTACCATTAGAGCTTATACTTCAACATGATTCAAAAATGTAATTTTTTTTCTCCTCCTAGCTGGGGAAAGTCTTCATTTTAAGTGAAATAACTTTTTGTAAAGGACTGATGAAAGCAGTATTATTTTCTGTTTTGTTGTACTGCTTTGTTTTGTGAACTCAGAAAATGTCACTATAGTTGGAGACGATCATTGCTATCCTTGTCAAAAATAAAATTAGCATCTGAAAATACTTTTTGAAATGAGGATAGCTAGGTTATTATTAGCTTGTTGAAATTTTTTTAAGTTACAGTTTTTGCTTATTATATTTCCAGGTTGAACAGTTAACAAATCATCTGAAAGAAAAAACAGACAAGTGCAGTGAGCTTTTGCTGTCTAAAGAGCAGCTTCAGAGGGATATCCAAGAACGGAACGAAGAAATTGAGAAATTGGAGTTCAGAGTAAGGGAACTGGAGCAAGCCTTACTCATTAGTGCAGACACTTTTCAAAAGGTGTGGCATTTTCTTTAGGTTAATTTTATCAAGTGTTTTAATGCAAATTACTCTTAGTTACATGAACATCTGTTCCTTTACATAAAAAATTGCTATTGACTTTTTGTTGATATTACAAAATATAAATATACCTTTATGTCTTCAGTGACATCATAACTGTATCTGTTTATTCTTATCTCCAGCTGTTACTTGCATACCTTAGTCTTGAGAAAGGAAGATTAGCTAAACCAGAAGAATTAATGATCCTTTTAACAGTCAGTAAGGTTGTGATTGTAAAATAATAGCCAAGTGTGAAAAAGCTGTGGACACCAGGTGAGGCTGATGCTTTATCCCAGACTAAGAAGAAATGAAGTCTATTCCCATTATACTGCAGAAAGCAAGAATGAATCGAAGAAGAGCAGGATAAAGAAGGTTAGGAAGGGAGCAGTTCAGGGGATAGCCTCCGTTTTATCTGAGGAATGAATTTTAAGAATGTCAAACATTCCTGTTTGAATTTGTATAAAAATGCATTCAAAACTGAGTGTAACTTTGATTATTCACTCATGTAGATTATCAGCTGCTAACTGGAGAAATGAAAGAAATGAAAGTGCTACTTCTCTAATTAAAATGAATTATCAGGAATTAATGTCTGAATTTTTGAAAAAATTCTTATATATTTAAAGGTAGAGGACCAAAAACAGTGTGGAGCTATAGAAGCCAAAGCAGAATTGTCCCTAGAAGTACAGTTGCAGGCTGAGCGAGATGCCATAGACCGAAAGGAAAAAGAGGTAAGGGGTTTATTTCTAATGACAAAATGTGGTTTGAAATATTTTAAATAATTTTAAGTAAGTCACATTGAGAATATCATTTGTATAGAATGGAGTTTATAGTCTAAACCAAAGTTTAGGTGATTTTCTTAGCTCATTGCTTAAGTTGACCTTGAAGACGATAAAGATTTGAACAAATACGCTGGTATGAGGAAGAGTGTTCCAGGTAGAGGAGACAAATGTAAAGGCCTTGACATAGGAAGAAGTTTTAAAGACAAAAAGAAGGTAAATATGAATTGAGTGAAGAGGAGAGTGGAGAGAGAGTTGTGTTAGGACAAAAGGCAATCTCTCTTTTTCTTACTTTACCATGGGCTTTGAAGTATTGCTACTTTGCTGTAGAGTTTGGTTTTTTTTTTTGTTTTTTGGGTTTTGTTTTTTTTTTTTAAAGTTATGTTGCCCTGGGAGGTTATAGTGCTATTTTACAATATACTAAACATGTTCTTAAAACAAAAGATTAACAATGAGGTAATTATATAAAGTTTTCCTGTGTTTTTGTGTTCCCTCCTCAAAAAAAAGAAAATCCACTTTTAATACAGTAATAATTTCCAGTTTTAATTTAAATTAAACTTAATTTAAATCTTGGTCTACTATTTTTCTAAGACATACTGTACTCTGCATTATCTAGCTGTATCAAATCATTTAAAATACTTAAGGTTTTTTAAATTACATTTTTATTTCCATGTAATTTTCTCAGGATATTTAATATATTTTAACAAATATTTATTGAACTTGAAAAGTAAATGTTAATAAGTGCTTTGGAAAATATAAGAATGATTTAGACATCAACTAAAATCCAGCTTAGAAAACTTGTGGCTCAGAAAAAAGCCATCTGTATAAATGACAAATAGAAATGATCATCTCCATGAGAAGGTTTATTTTCTTGCTATCATATTATACTGACTAATGTTTATCTAAAAGGTTTTTGATTATTTTGCTTTTTTGGTTTTTCCGCAACAGGCAGGGAACACTTGTTTACCTGTAACCACTTTTATGTGTTTTGAAAAGAATTAACATTTAAAGTACCTTACACTAATAGAGAAATTGCTCTCTAGAAAGATAAACTTTCAAAACTGGACCCCAAAACAATGATAGTTGATTATGGATAGTTGATTAATTTTACTAACTTTATATTTTAATTATTTTCTGAATTTAATATAACATTACTGACACCTTAATTTTTTAAAGTAAGTATCCAGTGGCTGTCTACCTTTAACTCAGAATCATAGTTGTTCAGAACTACAAAGAGACTGGTCAGCCAGCTTCTGTCAGCCAACTCCCAGTGTTTATAGATAAGATAGAGCCAGACATGTTGAGTGAGTAAAGGGTTAAAATGATAACTCATCCTAGTCTACCTAGTTTTTAATAACAGTGACAAGTACTCTGTCAGAACCCACTCATCTGTAATTGAAGACTGAAAGAGAGGAACATAGAATTAAAAGCTATCTTTTAATGAAAATAACTTCTTTTTTTTAATGAAAATAACTTCTTATGCATTCTCTCCTGCACTAGGCAAATGTTTTCAGATATCTGATGGAGTATAAACATAAGATGTCTATATATGTGTCATTATATTTTGAGATACTTTCTAATACTCTGATAGCCTTAATCTGTGCAAAACTTTTTTTAAGTTTATTGTAGGCTGAGAAATGCAGAATGAATAGAAAGAGAAGAAACTTTAAAGATAGGAGTTTTAGGGTGATAAGAGAACGGGAATAATGTGGAGAGAAATAGAAGGAAGAATTTCTTTAAGAAAAAGATGCCTTGGGGCGCCTGGGTGGCTCAGTCGTTAAGCGCCTGCCTTTGGCTCAGGTCATGATCCCGGGGTCCTGGGATCGAGCCCCGCATCAGGCTCCCTGCTCAGCGGGAAGCCTGCTTCTCCCTCTCCCACTCCCCCTGCTTGTGTTCCTGCTATCGCTATCTCTGTCTCTGTCAAATAAATAAATAAAATCTTTAAAAAAAAAGAAAAAGATGCCTTCAATAGGTTTTAACTCTCTATAGAGCTAATGAAATCTAGCTTATAGATGGCAGTAATAAATGGTAGTAGTTACCTTTGTGGAGGTCTGTGCTAGAAAGTGGTATTTTAAAAACCTAATGTCATTAATCCTTAAAGTTTCCCTAAGGATAGGCTCTAGTGTTAACTCCATTTTACAGATGAGTAAACTGAGTCTTAAGAGAGGTTAAATAACTTGTTCATGGTCACACAGTAAGTGGTTGAGCAAGCATTCCTCCTAGATTTCTCTGATTCTGGAGTCCTGTAATGCTGTACTGCCAAAGAATTGGGGAATATTTTGCCTTGTTGGTGAGAAGTATTAAAGAATGTCACTCAACATTTATTGAGATCTTAACACATGTTGACTACCACTATCCAGTTGTAAAACCAGCAGCAGATTTCAAAGAATCTAATGTCTAACCAAGAAGACATATACACATTTGAAAGAGATAAAAAAGATAAAAGAAAACACAAATAGTTGCAAATTAATATAATCCAGTCTAGATAACATATGGTAGCTAAATTAAACAAGATTAAAACAAAGAGCCACTGTTCTATTTTAAAACTTTAAGAATATTCTTGTGGTTTTGGTTGTTGTAGACTCAGTAATAGGACAGCCTGGGACTGAAATTGGAGACTGGCTGAATAGGAGGAAAGAATCCTACAGTGTCATCTTTGGGAATTGAAGTCTCTGTTGTGATGACTCAAATTCAGCTTCTTATAAATGTTAGTGCTTTGGGCCAGTGCTTCTCAGACTTTAACGTGCACATGAATCCCCTGGGGATCTTGTTAAAAAGAAGATTCACATTCAGTAGATCCGGCGTGGGGCTTCGGAGTCTGTGCATCTAACGTGTTCCCAGATGATGCCAGTTCTGCTGCTCTAGGGACAGCACTTTGAATAGCAAGGCTTTAGGTCACATTGAGAATTTGACCATAAACTCCTATATCAAGAAAGTAAAAACAAATAAACGAAAAAACAGAACAAACTGGTGGTTGCCAGAGAGGAGGTGGGTTGTCGGGGGAGGGTGAAGAGGATTAAGATGTACCCAAAAAAACAAATAGCATTTGAGGTAGAGCATCAATTTTGAACCTAAATGTCTACATATGTACTGAAGTAATACCTTTCATCAAAAGTAGCTGTGAAAGATAGGGATAGGTATAAATACTACTGTATTAGATAACTTTGAAGAAGATAAAATCACCGCAGTTTTCAGCAAACCAACCTGATAATTATATATGAACAACTACTAAGTGTATTTAAGGTGTGTCTACTAAATTTAATACCAGTGTACAGAAAATAATTTAAGTGTAAGTTTTGGACATTACTTATTATAAGCAGGATAAATGATAGTTAAAAATGTGAGGCTCCAGGGGTGCTTGGGTGGCTCAGTCGGTTAAGCATCCGGCTCTTGATTTAGGCTCAGGTCATAATCTCAGGGTCACGGGATTGAGCCCCACGTTGTCGGTCTCCTCACTCAGCAGGGATACTGTTGGAGATTCTTTCTCTCCCGCTCCCTCTGCCCTTCCCCGTCACTTGCTTGCTCACTCTCTCTCAAATAAATAAAATCTTACAAAAAAAAAAAAAATGTAAGGCTCCAAAGATAAACTCCTCACCACATACATACTAGCCTTGTGACCTCAGGACAAGGTACTTTGTTCTCAGTGACTCCCTCATCTCCAAAATGGGGATAATCCAAGTAAAGATCTCATAAGGTTGTTACATACAGAGTTTTAAAAAAATAATACATATAAAGCACCTTATGTAATACCTAGCAATAAATTGTCTATAAATGATGGCTACTATTACTAGTATCAGTACTATTTCTGTTAAGGGGCTTTGCCTTGCTAGTGCTAAGATACAATTCTGATTACATGTCTGGGTGTAAGCAGCATATGGTTCCTTTCAAGTTCTAAGGTAATAAATGATTTATAGGCTGCCCTCTGAGCCAGCTGCTACTGAATAATGTTGCTCCTGCATTTTAGGTTGCTTTTAATGCAGCAGTTTTGATCATCAGATAAATACACATTTGGAAATCATTCAGCATTGAGCTAAATGACTATTCCTTAATCAAGCCCAACTTTTAAAGTATAATGATAACTAGCTCTTGAAACTCGGCATTAATTTCAGTCTCTGTATAACTATTACAGAGTAATTGCTTTATCATTAACAGCAATCTGTGCTCAGAAAAGAGCTAAATTTCTGTTGTCCTACACATAGGTGCTCTCTAATTTTATCCTAAAATGGTATTAATAACTTGCTGTTTAAGTTTCTGTATTTCAGACCTAAGGATCTCACAGTCTTAGTGTCTATCTCTCCTTTCTTCTACTTAAACGAGGCACATACAGCCAAACCTTTCATTAGGTTAAGTATTAGTACGGACTAATTTGAGCTAGTCTCACTTGGTAGCCAAAACAACTGACTTAATTTTGCAGCTTTCTTGAACGTTTTGATAGCAACTAAATTTAACATGAAATAAGATTTAAAATGTGGACTCTTTCCCTTCCTCCCTTGACTTTTTTCTGCTTTGTCAGAGAATATTTTAGGTAAGAAATGGCCCCTTGAATCCCTTCTCAGAAGGTCTTCTCTTTGCTTTGAGTAGAATGATTTAAGGGTGATCAGTTTGAAAATACCTAGAAACCACACAGTTATACCTGGCTTAGAGAAACCCCTTTATTCTCATGGCTCATATGTCTTAAGTATATATGTTTTATACAGCTAATTTAGTACTTTGCATTCTCTCTTGACAAACATTTGTATAAACAGGTATTTTTTTTCTCTTTCCTTTTGATAATTTTGGTATCAAAGATTACAAACTTAGAAGAACAGTTAGAGCAGTTTAGAGAGGAACTGGAAAATAAGAATGAAGAAGTTCAGCAACTACATATGCAATTAGAAATACAGAAAAAGGAATCTACTACCCGCCTCCAAGAACTTGAACAAGAAAACAAATTATTTAAGGTAATTAATTAAGAAAAACTTTGCCTATAAATAATTCATAATTTTTGTCTTAGTATCAAGCATTTGCTGAGTCTAGCTGCTGAATAATACTTAACAGAGGAACATTAGCTGCAAAGGGGTTTGCAAGGAACTTATTTTTAACCCAACATAAACATTTGGATTCATCATGAATGAAAATTTTTTGAGAACTTTTATCAAAATATTTTAAGAATTATTGACTTATAATTATTGTATGATAGCTGATTTTGTTTATTTGTACATTTTGGGCACTTTATCTTTTATAACACTTAATTGAAAGAATATTCAGAAAATTACATGTAATGATCTATCCAACTAGATGGTTATTTTTGTCCCTAGGATGAAATGGAGAAACTGGGATTTGCCATAAAGGAATCTGATGCTATCTCTACTCAGGACCAACATGGGTTGTTTGGAAAATTTGCTCAAATAATGCAGGAAAAAGAAATAGAAATTGATCGATTAAATGAGCAAATTACAAAACTTCAGCATCAACTTGAAATTACAACAGATAATAAGGTACACCAGTTTAAACTTATTACATGAAATAAGCTAGAATTTTAAAGGGCAAATGGTTATTTTTCAGCTTCTCTTTGAGTATAAAAACTGAATAAACCTTAATTCTCTTTTACCCATTAATTTTAATTTATTAAGACACATTGGCTTGGGGCGCCTGGGTGGCTCAGTCATTGGGCGTCTCCCTTCAGCTCAGGTCATGATCCCAGGGTCCTGGGATCGAGCCCCACATTGGGCTCCCTGCTCAGCGGGAAGCCTGCTTCTCCCTCTCCCACTCCCCCTGCTTGTGTTCCTGCTCTCACTGTGTCTCTCTCTCTGTGAAATAAATAAAATCTTTGAAAAAAAAAAAGACACATTGGCTTGTGGCACCTGGGTGTCTCAGTCAGTTAAACATCTGCCTTCGGCTCAGGTCATGATCCCAGTGTCCTGGGATCGAGCCCTGCTGCTTCTCCCTCCCCCTGCTCTTGTGTGCTTGCACACACTCTCTCTCTGTCTCTCCCTCTCAAATAAATTTTTAAAATCTTAAAAAAAAAAAAAAAGAAGACACATTGGCTTACCAAGCTATGTATATTTTTTATTCCCTCCTAATATTGTCAAAGGTTTTTGATGTTTTCCAGAGAATCTCTTGTGACTCAGATTTCACCATATCATTCTAACCAAATCTATTAAAAATTCTTCTATTTGATATGAATTGAATAACATAATAACACTGTTGTGGACCATTTTTATTTTAATACTTAATCCTTTTCAATTAGAATGTATTGATATTGACTATTTTACTTATGGGAAATCAGCTGCTAATGTGTACATCACTTTATATTTAACAGAACTTTCTTTTTTTTTATTTTATTATGTTAATCAACATACATTACCATCATTAGTTTCTGATGTAGTGTTCCATGATTCATTGTATAACACCCAGTGCTCCATTCAGTACATGCCCTCTTTAATACCCATCACCAGAACTTTCTGAACAAAGTTAGAAGTAAGGTCCTTATTTGATATGATGGGGACTATTGGTCTATATTAAAATTAATCTAACATGTCTGAGAAGTATATTATTTGTGTGTGTGAGATCAACCCTTTTGAGATCCTGCCCTTAAAATAAAAAATAAAATTCCCAAAATATAAATACATATTTATTATGTCTGTTACTTGTTTTCATTAACAGGTTATTGAAGAAAAAAATGAACTGATAAGGGATCTTGAAACACAAATAGAATGTTTGATGAGTGATCAAGAACGTGTGAAGAAAAATAGGGAAGAAGAAATTGAACAGCTCAATGAAGTGATTGAAAAACTTCAACAGGAATTGGCAAATATTGAACAGAAGACATCAGTGGATGCTGTCTCTTTCCCAGAAGAAGCAGATAGTTTAAAACATCAGTTGGATATGGTAATAGCTGAAAAACTGGCTTTGGAACAGCAAGTAGAAACCACTAACGAAGAAATGGCTTTTACGAAAAATGTCCTTGAAGAAACCAATTTAAAAATGAACCAGCTAACACAAGAATTATGCAGCTTAAAGAGAGAACGTGAAAATATGGAAAAAATCCAAAGTGCACCAGAGAAAAGCGTTAATACGGACAGAGATGACCTGAACAAAACCAAACCTGAACTGAAAGTTCACCTTACTGAGAATGCCCTTAAACCCCTAGAAAATCAAACTTACCTCACATCTTTTGAAGAAAACAGCAGAAGTTCCATAAGCAGTTTGGAAACAAAGGTGCTACAACTTGAGGGCACTGTGAGTGCAAAGGACTTGGAACTCACCCAGTGTTACAAACAAATAAAGGACATGCAAGAGCAAGGCCAGTCTGAAACAGAAATGCTTAAACGGAAGATTGTAAACCTACAGAATATACTTGAAGAAAAAGTTGCTGCTGCTCTTGTGAGTCAAGTCCAACTTGAAGCAGTTAAGGAATATGCAAAATTCTGTCAAGATGAACAAGCAGTTTCATCAGAACTTGAAAGAACAAATGTACAGAACTTAAATCCAGTAACAGACAATGAGATGGAACCAGATGTATTAGCATTAACCTTGAGAATATCAGAATTAGAGAGCCAGGTGGTTGAAATGCAGACTAGTTTGATTTTAGAAAAAGAGCAGGTAGAAATTGTGGAGAAAAATGCTTTGGAAAAAGAAAAGAAGCTACTAGAACTACAGAAGTTACTGGAGGAGGAGAAAAACCAGGGAGGTAAAGAAAGGAAAAGAAGCCCTGAAGGAGATTTTGAAGTTCTCAAGGTTAGGTTGTTTTTTTTGTTTGTTTGTTTTCACTTAAATGCCGTAAGGAATTCTCTTTTTCTTTGTTCCGTAAGCTGATTACTAATTTACTAAATTAAACATGGTGTTCTTTATATCTAGCAATTCATATATAGAGGGTTTTTATAAAAATACTACTTTTCTGTACAGTCATATTATTATCACTAAAATAATGTGGTCTTTGAATCGTGTTATTTATTTTTTAAGATTTTATTTATTTATTTATTTATTTGAGCGAGAGGGAGAGAAACAGCATGAGAGGGGAGAGGGTCAGAAGGAGAAGCAGGCTCCCCGCTGAGCCGGGAGCCCGATGTGGGACTCGATCCCAGGACTCCGGGATCATGACCTGAGCCAAAAGCAGTAGCTTAACCAACAGCCACCGAGGCACCCTGAATTGTTATTTATTTCACTAGCATACTCATTAAGTAGAGCAATCGGAAGGAAGTTAGAGATGTTAAGTTTAGCAAATGTCCTTTGGAACTTGTATGGGTTTTTTTCCTGTTCTATCTAACATGCGTGTTATTTAAGCATTCCTTTTAAGTAATAGAAAATATCAAAATATATTAGTATTCTACTGAAATAACATATCAGTGATAAGTCATTAGCTTTTGCAGATTTTATACCTGATAACAGATTCTTTCCTTTCTTAGAAATAATTTGTATTTTACCCTCATAAGTCTACTTATGTAAAGATCTGAAATGGCATTTATTTCTTAGCATAGGGCAGAGATAGAAGGACTTTAATTTTCAAATTCTCCCTTTATATATTTATAATTTTGAGTATTAATGTACAGTCTTACCTGAATACTAGGCAATTAACTAACATTATCAAGATTCTATAAATATATAATTTGCTTTACAAAGTATGATTCTTTCCATTTAATAGGCTTTTTTCTCCTAGCTACCCAGAAGTATAAATTCCTGTAGTCATATTAAAATATTAACATGACTTTCTATGTATTTAAAACTTGTAAGAAATATCTTAGTAAGACTTGGCATTTTTTGAGGAAAGTGATATAAATAACAGTCTTTTCACTAATAATTTATAATATTTATAAATTTATAAATATTTAGGATATATACTAACATGATGTATCTTTCATTCCCAGAAAATCTTTTTTTTTACTGTCTCAAGAACATAAAATGATAGTTCCTAAAAAAGTTTTCCTATTTGTTGAAAGAACATGAGTCATTTCTACACCCTTTTATCTGATAAGCAGTCATTCCAGAAAAAGCTTCATAAGAATGTATAAGTGCTTTGAACTTGGCTGTATTTTTTGAAAATAATGTGTTTTTAAATGTTTTCCACTGCCGTTCAGACAAGTACTAAGCCTGTTCATACCAGTGAAGAAAGTGGATTTTTTTGTCAACTTGAGGCTCTTAGAGCTGAATCATCAGCTATCAAAGAAGAACTTGCCAATTATAAAGAGAAAGCAGAAAAGCTTCAAGAAGAGCTTTTGGTAAAATAAGTAACATTCCTCCTATTTCACTTATTTATACATATCTTAATTTCATTTCAAAGTATATTCTCTTCTATAAAAACAAACCAAAAAGCTGGAAAAAAAAATTTGTGGCTTTGATGAAAAGTTAATATAAATTTCTTTACTAGCATGTTCTTGCTTAGTTTTCCTTGAATCTTTTATAGAAAGATGCTTTTAGTCTCTAGTCTGTTAATGAACAAGGAGAAAGATGTTAAAGAGAACTCTATATCCCATGAATACCAAAAGAGGCTGATAAAATAATTTCACTTTTATGGCAATCTGTGACTATACATACATACAAATATATATGGAATCTATGAGTGTTTCTGAAATATATTTCCTATTATTCTGAGGAAAATGAACATATTAGCATGCATATTCTCTCCTCTCTACCCTAAATTCTATATTTAATATTTTAATTGAATGTTCTGCTGTTCTCTTCATTATGTTCTAGGTAAAAGAAACAAATATGGCATCTCTCCAGAAAGATTTAAGCCAAGTTAGGAATCAGCTCACGGAAGCAAAAGAGAAATTATCCTCCTTCTTAGAAAAAGAAGATAAGACTGAGGTACAGGAAAACAGAAAAGTGTGCATATTAGAGCCAGTTCCCACTAAAGTGGGTAAAAGTCTGGCATCCCAGACAGAGGGGACTCTCAAGGTCAATAGCAGCAGTCAGACTCCACAAGTTTTTGTTAGAAATGCAGGAATCCAAATTGATTTACAGAGTGAGTGTTCCTCAGAAGAAGTCACTGAAATAATCAGTCAGTTTACTGAAAAAGTTGAGCAGATGCAAGAACTACATGCTGCTGAAATTTTGGATATGGAATCCAGACATATTTCAGAAACTGAAACTTTAAAGAGGGAGCATTATGTTGCTGTTCAGTTACTGACGGAGGAATGTGGTACCTTGAAGGCAGTGATACAGTGTCTGAGATCTAAAGAGGTACTTGGTTTTCATAATATGTGTTTTTTCAATGTTGTGCTTTTCCCCCCAAATTCTTTGTTTTTAACAGAAAAAGGAATTTGGGTAGTCTCTTCCTTATGATAAAATTGCAGTTTTAAATCTTTCCATTGTGTGGTCAGATAATGACTTTCCACAAAGTTCCTCTGCAGATTTGGAACACTATATTATTCCTTAACTCATGAATGTCTTTTTATGGTAATATCCATTAGGAAAAAAATGAAGACTTTTAAACCATGGATAGTTCCATTTATTGTAAAACGTGTGGCAGATTTAATTGAGTTTCTCATTTGTTTTTTGACAGCATTATAAAAGAACAAAACTATTCATTGGGCCCTATTTTTATTTTTATTAAGGCAAAAAATGTTATGTATTCTTTTGTTTTCTCTAATTAGGGATCCTCAGTTCCTGAATTAACACATTCTGATGCTTACCAAACTAGAGAAATATGTTCCAGTGGTAAGTTATATAAATTTCTGACCTTTTTGTAGTACTTACTTAAAAAGTATTTGTTTCTTTTTAGTAGTCAGTGATGGTTTTCTTTATTTTAGATTCTGGATCAGACTGGGGTCAAGGAATTTATCTTACACAAAGTCAGGGGTTTGACACAGCATCAGAAGACCGAGGAGATGAAGGGGAAGGTTCAACAGATTCATTTCCAAAGAAAATAAAGGTACTGAAAGACAAAATATCTTTTAGTGAAACTTAGCCAGTGTGGTTTCTTTTTTTTTAAAGATTTTATTTATTTATTTATTAGAGAGCGAGCGAGAGAGAAACAGCATGAGAGAGGAGAGGGTCAGAGGGAGAAGCAGGCTCCCCGCTGAGCCGGGAACCCGATGTGGGACTCGATCCCAGGACCCCGGGATCATGACCTGAGCCGAAGGCAGTCGCTTAACCGACTGAGCCACCCAGGCGCCCGCCAGTGTGGTTTCTATATTGAACATGGCAGTTTATTAGAACTTACGTAGTAAGATTCTCCTCAGAGAGAAAACATAACATTCTCTGAGGAGAATCTTACATAGCAAGAAGGAATCTTGGGGATCTGTTTAGTGTTATTCCTGTATTTTGCAGATAATAAAGTACAATATATTTAATAATTTTTTGTCTAAAGATTTTTAAAAATAGTTTTTATTCCTGGTATTTTTGAGTGCTAAAATTATTAAAGCAATCTCAAGAACTAGAATTTATCTCTTATTTTTTTGGCCAAATTTGTGGTTAATCATTAAATCCAAGAAGAGCCCATTAGATAAATAGAAGGAACTTATAGGTGAGAGCTACACAGAGTCATAGACTGTCTTCTGGATTGGCTTACCGCACCATAAGAAGGCAGCCAGTAATGGTAGCCTGGTGTTTTCTTCTTGCAGTGGCTCTTCTACGTCAATCTAGCTAGATATAGCTACCTTACTTAAAATTTGTTTCTTTGTATGTCTGTCTTTGAAGAAGTTGTCAGAATTCTGGCCTTTGGGTTTTCATTTCTAGGGATTACTGAGAGCTGTCCATAATGAAGGCATGCAGGTGCTTTCCCTCACTGAGTCTCCCTATAGTGATGGAGAGGACCATTCTGTTCAGCAAGTGTCAGAATCTTGGCTAGAAGAAAGAAGAGCTTATCTCAGTACAATCTCATCTCTTAAGGATTTAATTACCAAAATGCAAGTGCAAAGAGATGCCGAGGTACTCAATATTGTGCATCTTAATAGTTTTATATAATTTTTATTAATAGTAAGGCACTTTACAGATTCAGTTGTCTTTTATGATGTAATTACACATGAATTACTATGTATCATTTAAATGCAACAAGCCACACACTTGAAAGCAAATCCATACTTTACTTTTGGGTTCTACTATTCATTTTGGTTGGTAGATAAATACCATTTTTAGAATTTTTTAAAACATGCTTATTTGAAAACTAACTTTTGTTTTTTTATACTCTGCTAGGTTTATGATGGTTCCCAGTCTCATGAGAGCCCCCCAGACTGGCGAGGTGAACTCCTGCTTGCTCTTCAGCAAGTTTTCTTAAAGGAGCGCAGTGTTTTACTAGCTGCATTTCAGACTGAGCTGACAGCTCTAGGTACTAGAGATGCAGTTGGATTATTAAACTGTTTGGAACAGAGAATACAAGAACAGGTATCAAAATAAAACTTTGAAACAAAGAATGCTTTTTAATAGTAATAAGCAAGTGAGTTATTGATTACTTTTGGAGAAGGTCTGAAAGTTAAAATTTTAACAGGAGCCACTAAGAATATTAGAAGAAAATTATTACCTTAAATGTTTTATCTTATGTTAGAAAATAAGCAGGACTGAAAATTAAGGAGCTATTCATCCAACTTAGGAAGTTAGAAAAGAGAAACAGAGTAAGCCCAAAGAAAGTAGAAGTAAGCTATGGTCAGTTCTTGTTGTCTGCCATAGTTAGATTCTGTGAAGTTGCTGTGGATGCTGAGCCACTGCTACTAGGGAAAATACACGGGTAGGTTCCTGTGAACCCCTGGTTATGACATTTGTCAACCAATCAATACATAATTCTGTTTTGTATGTGTTTGTTTAAAGATACCTTTTTTACTAGGTATTTCTGATTCATTAACGTTGAACTCATGGCCAAGAGTACTATGTAACTCACACCTAAATGAAATTTATCACATATGGTCTCTGCATAAAATACAGCCTTCTTGTGATGAGTAACACTAGGTAGTTCTTCATCTCTGTGCTTAGGGACCAATCTAAACAGCAAAGTCACCAATAAAGAGCATAAAAGTGCAAAAAAACACAGCACTGAATAGATGGCAAAAAGGAGACCGTTTGTAGTATAAGAGATGAAAGAAAACAGCAGAACGGCACCTAGTTCCACTTCAGCTGCTACACTCAGCTGGCAGCTTAAGTATTTTGCCCCTCTTGGCATGTTTACAAATGACTGTCAGAGCACCTCAAGTGTTGATTTGGGGTTACAGATAAATTTTAGTGAATAGGCAGATTTGTAGATACGCAATCCACAATTAATGAAGTTCAACTGTAATAAAGAAAAATGAAGTTAGTGAAATGTGGTATGTTGGTACAACAGAGAAGATAAAAACAAGAGTTTCTTCTTTGAAAGGATAATAAACTTTTCTGGAGAATCGGTTAAGGAAAAAGGTAAAGCACATTTTTATAAAAGTTAGGAATGAAAATGGGATCATAACTGAAGATAACAGATATAAAATAATAGAATATTATGAATAATTTTATATAAATTCAAAAACTTGGGTGAAATGGACAGATTTCTAGAAAAATAATCACTTCTCCAAATTCATTCAGGAAGAAATAGAAAACCTGAAAAGTCCTATAACTAGTAAAAAAAAAAAAAAGAAAAAGAAAAATCAAATTCATAGTTAAAAGACTACTAACAACACTTAGTGCCCAGATCTTCATTTTTAACTACATTCTCCATTAAAGGGAGCTAGGACTCCTTAGAGAAATGGTTGATTCCTGGGCTGGAGCAGAGGGACATACAAGATGAACCTGGAATATCTTGTTTTGCTGACAAAGACTTGCTCAGAGAATGAAAGGGAGATGTCAAAAGATCACAGAAGCCAACTTGAAGGAGTTCCCAGCGTCCACATTTAGGACAATTGGAACATCATACTAAATAATGGTAGTGACAGATTATAAACCAAAGAGTAAAATAAGAACTCATGAATTCATACTAATATAAATAAATGCATAAAAATTCTTTCTTACAATAGAATGCCAGAGAGTAGATAGAAGAAATGATGAAGCTAGATCACCCTTTATTAAGCATTATAGTAATAACTCAAGCAATAACTATATAGTGGAAAACCTTAGAGATACCAGTGATCATAATTAATATCACCAGTAATAGAACAAACTAGATATCATGTACTTCCTGATATGAAGTACACTACCTCACTTTTGTGCGTAACTAAAATCTACTCACAAGCATATATTAGACCAAAACAAATTGAGGCCACCATGTATCTATCAGAATGGCCAAAATAAAAATTAGGGAAATACCAAGTGCTGTTGAGGATGCAGAGACATACATTGCTGATATGAATGTAAAATGGGAGAGTCACTCTGGAAAATGAACTGGCATTTTCTTATAGAGTTAAATATACACTTACCATATGACCTAGGAGTCACACTCTCATAGGTATTTATCAGAAATGAAAACTTAGGTCTCCGTAAAAATCTGTACAAGAATATACATAGCAGTTTCATTTGTAATACTCCAAAACTGGAAACAACCCAATGTCTTTTGACAAGTAAATGGATGAACAAATTAAAGTACATCCATACAGTGAAATACTACTTAGCAGTTAGAAAGGAACGGACTATTGATACCCTAAACTTCTTATATGTTATATAACATTTGAAATGACAAAATTACAGTGATAGTGAACAGATCAGTGGTTATCAGGGGTTATGGCTGGGGAAAGGATGTGACTACAAAGGAGTTTCTTTTTTTTTTTTTTTTTTAAAGATTTTATTTATTTATTTGAGACAGAATGAGAGAGAGAGCACATGAGAGGGGGGGAGGGTCAGAGGCAGAAGCAGGCTCCCTGCCGAGCAGGGAGCCCGATGCAGGACTCGATCCAGGGACTCCAGGATCATGACCTGAGCCGAAGGCAGTCGCTTAACCAACTGAGCCACCCAGGCGCCCACAAAGGAGTTTCTTTGTGTTGATGAAACAGTTCTGTATCCTGATTATGGTCATGGTGACTCAGACCTACACATGTGATAAAATTTCATAGTACTATACACCAGGAAAATGAATGAATGTGTGTAAAAACTAATGAAATTTCAGTAAGCCTTGTGATTTAAATAGAATCGTACCAATGTCTAAACCTAGTTTTGATAATGTACTATAGTTATGTAAGATGTGATTATCAGAGAATACTGGCTGAAGGGCAAATGGGAACTAATAAGTTTTGTACATAAAATAATAGTATCGTAGTAGATTAATTTCTACTTTTGATAATTGTACTGTGGTTTGTAAGGGAATGTTCTTGTTTTTAGGAAATATACACTACAGTTTTTAGGGGTAAAGGAGCATCTGTCTGCCACTTATTTTCACACATTTTGGAAAAGAAAAATAATGATGTATATGTGTGTAGATACATACACACGGAGATAGAGAGTGGTAAAGCAAATGTGGCTAACATTTAGAGAATTTGGATGAATGAAATAATGGGGATTCCTTGCACAAATTTTGGAGCTTTTCTATAGGTGAAATTATGTCAAAATATGAAATAAAAAACAGTTTAAAAAAATTTACCCACAAGAATTACACTAAGTTCAAATGGTTTTACAGGTGACGTCTAGCATACATTCAAGGAATCACTAATTCCAGTCTTAAACATATGCTTCCCATTGTTGGATGACTGGGGGAATGCCTTGTGGTTTTTTTAAGAAGCTAATATAACCCTGTTATCAAAGTCAGACAAAGATAATGCAAGAAAGAAAACTTATGGGCCTGTTTTATTCATGAACATAGATGCAGAATTCCTAAACAAAATATTAAACCAAATCCATGTATATTTTTTAGAGACACAGTCACCTTACACTTATCCAGGAATGCAAAGGTAGCATACCATTAAAAATAACTTGTGACTCGTTATTTTAACAAAGGGAAAATAAAACAAAGAAAAGCCTATTATCAGATAACTTCACTGGTGAATTCTACCAGATGTTTAAAAAATTAATACCAGTCTTTCACAAACTCTTTTAAGAGAAGGGAACACTTCCCAACCCATTCTATAAGGCCAATATTGCCCTGATTCTTTTTTTTTTAATATTTATTTATTTGAGAGAGAGAGAGAAAGCACGTGTGAGCAGAGGGAGAGGAAGGGAGAGAATCTCAAGCAGACTCCATGCTGAGCTCGGAGCCTGACAAGTGGCTCAATCTCACAACCCTGCGATCATGACCTGAACCGAAATTAAGAGTCAGACACTTAACCGACTGAGCCACCCAGGCCTCATTATTGCTGATTCTTAAACCACACAAAGACAGCATAAGGAAAGGAGCTACTGACCAAATATCCAATGAGAATAAAACAACCACTGGAAAAATGAACAAATGATAAAAATAGGTGCACAAAAAAAGTATCCGATAAATATATGAAAAGATAAATGTACTGTATACTTCATACTATGAAATACTATATAACATTGAAAATGATTGTGAAATAGAGCTGTATGTGTCAACCCAGATGGTTCACCAACATGAAATTCACTTAAATTCATTAAATGAGGGTGGCTGAGTAGCTCAGATGGTTGGGCGTCTGCCTTCGGCTCATGTCATGATCCCAGGGTCCTGGGATCAAGTCCCGCTTCGGGCTCCCTGCTTAGCAGGGAGCCTGCTTCTCCCTCTGCCTCTCTCTCTGTCTCTTATGAATAAATAAATCTTAAAAAAAAAATTAATTAAATGAAAAAGGCAAATTACACTAAGGTGAATACACCGTATGATGCCATTTATATAAAGTTTTAAAACATGCAAAACAGTACTGTATTTGCTTAGGATACATGTGTATATATGACATAATATACAGAGCACATGAAAATAACACCAAACTTAGAAGTTGAGTGTTGAGTATTTCTCAAGCAGGTGGTGCAGAGGAGGTGTTCAGGGAGATGTATAGAGCTGATAGGTGCTATTTCTTAAGCTCTGTACATGAGTGTTTATTATAGTCTTATTTTGTATGTGTGAAAATTTTCAAAGTAAATATGAAGATTAATAATTAAAAAGTAAATCCTAATGAACAGGAAGAGAAAATTAACATCTATCCAAAATTTCAGCATGTATGTTCCATTTTTTTTTCAGACTTCCTGATTGTTAATATTACTGTCTTTACAACTCTCTTCACTTGATTTTTTGCTTTGCATTATTACAGAGTATTGAATATCAAGCAGCTATGGAATGCCTCCAGAAAGCAGACAGAAGGAGTTTGTTATCTGAAATTCAAGCACTGCATGCTCAAATGAATGGTAGGAAAATGGCTCTGAAAAGAGAACAAGAAAATGATCAACCAGGCCAAGGTATGCTGTACGTCAGGCTCACATGGTGGCAGCAAATAGGTTGAAATATTTCACTCTGTTTCCCTTCTTTGTATTATTATTCATTTAAAACACATTTTCTTTTAGTCACGTTTTCTTCTCATTCTCCTATAATGGAAATAATCTACATTAATGACTCTGGGAATTAAAGGATTGTCCAGTTGGTTTTTAAACAGATATATTTAATTTAAAATGAACAGTATTGCTTTGATCAGGCTGTTTAAAACAAGCCCATTAAGTTCATTATCTTTTTTTGTTTTGAAGTTCTTTGTGAGGATAACCACCTAAAAGAAAAAGAAATCTACAATGAAAGTAACTATTTCTTTTTTAATCCTTTTCTTATTGTAAACTATAATATACATAGAGAAGAGTGCAAAATGCAAAAATATACAGTATAACAAATCTTTAAGTGAATATTTGTGGAAACTTTACACATGTCAAGTACCTCAGAAGCTCCTCCCAAACACACTACACTGTGGCGACCTAGAGGTAACCATTATCCTGATTATTCTTTAGTTTGACTACCTATTTGTGTATTCCTAAACCATGTAAGTTTGAAGTTTACCTGCTTTTGAACTTTGTTATTCTGTATATATTTGTATCTTGCTTCTTCTACCTCTCCATAATATTTTTTTAAGTTACTGCATTTATCTCCAGTTCATTTGCTTTTATTACTGTATAGAATTCCCACAATTTATATATCCATTCTGTGGTTGAATATTTTGGGTTATTTCTATTTTTTAGCTATTACAACCACTGCTGTTCTGCACATTTTTATACTGTGTTATACTATGTTGCTGCTGCATACATACATGAGTTTTCTGGGTATATATACCCCCAGGGGTGGAATTGCTGAGTCATAGAATACATCATTTCACATTTATTTTGTAATCCAGAGTGGTCCTATCAATTCGTATGCTTACTAGCAGAGTATGAGAGTCCTGTTGCTTCACTTACTTGTCAATAGTTGACATTGTCAGACCTTTGTTGCCAATCTGGTTGATACGCAGTAGATTGTTATTGTGGTTTTAATTGTGTAATTTTAATGTAATTTCTCTAATTACTGAAGTGGTTTCATTCTTTGTCATATGATTATTGGCTAGCTGGATTTTTGCCTTTGTGGTATGCTCATTCTTGTATTTTCCCCACTTTTTGGTAGGGATGTCTGTTATAATAAATTGAGTTCCAGATGGAAATCAGTAGGGATTAAAGTACAATCTAATTTTCATCACATCTAGTGAAGAGACATTCTGGTCTTCAGTTTTGTTTGATATAATGGTAGAAACACCTATGCTTTTACAAATTTTGGGAAAGTTACACCATAGTCTCACATTTGTCATTGAACAACTAAAAAATTTAAATATTTTAAAATATCTCAGAGAAAAGAGGTGTAATTAGATCACAAGTATATCTTATATTTAGATGTAAGATTAATTGAAGATTATTTTTAGAGAATTGATTAGTATTATTTTACTTTGTTATTGTTAAATAGAACCCCATTGAAAATATATAGATACATATTTATATTTTTCGATCCTTAGCTTCTTCTAAGAAATAGTTTTAAAAGCTTAAACTAACTTGGGCGCCTCGGTGGCGCAGTGGGTTGTGCATCCAACTCTTGGTTTCGTCTCAGGTCATGATCTCAGGGTCCTGAGATAGAGTCCACGCTCAGCACAATCTGCTTGGGATTCTCCCTCCTTCTCCCCCTCTGCCCCTCATGCTTGTGCTCTCTCTAAAATACATAAATCTTAAAAAAAAAAAAAAAAAAAGCTTAAACTGACATGATTGTCTTCTAAAGCCAAAGTTATTCCTTTTTCTTAACATCAGTGAATTGTAATATAAAGTGATGAACTTTGATAAAATTTTTTAAGTTGAAAACACATTCAAGGTAGAATGGAGAAACAAAAGAATAGAGTAAAAATTACTCCCTTGGAATCTCCTGAATCCTAAAATAACAGCTGTTATTATCTGCAGACCTTTATTAATATGCCATATGTATACAAGTTTATATTTTTTGCAAAAGCAGGCTCCTGATGCATATTTCATAACATTTTTTTCATTTATTATACTTAGGGATTCAAATATTTTCATTTGTTTTCATTGTAACAGACCTATAGCAGGGGTTTGGTTTGTGTTTAAAGAACAAACCACGATCGAAGCTTCTAGGACAGTAAAGTTCCTAGGGACTGTCTGCGAAGGAATGCTAAACAAAACCAGCAAGCCGTGCTCAGCACTGTAGTCATGGTTACATGCCAGATTCCTGCAAGTGGTTTGTGTGGCTGTCAAAAATCTTTGGCATTTTTTAGCGGGAGCTCTTGAAATTCTGCTTGAGCAAATACACACTTCTATATATAGTATTTGTGAACACCTGAAGTTTCTTTTAGTTCATGTCTTGCATTGATTAAATATTCTGTTAAACTGTTATCATCCTTATGTATTTATAGTTCTGAAATCTTGACCATTAGCACTATGAGGAAAGTATTCATGATACGTATTTATATAAATTGCCAACTTTGGGACTGTGATCTCTTCACATTTGCTTTGTAGTAATCTCCTAAATTAAAAATCAGTTCTCATCAATAAAATATTTATAAACCAAATATGAGTTGCAAGATCATAATTTAAGTATTAATAATTTTCCATTTAGAACTCTTGGAGTATAATATGCAGCAGAAGCAGTCTCAGATGCTGGAGATGCAAGTGGAGCTCAGCAGTGTGAAAGACAGAGCAGCAGAACTGCAGGAACAACTGAGTTCTGAGAAAATGGTGGTTGCTGAACTGAAGAGTGAACTTGCACAAACTAAATTGGAACTAGAAACAACACTCAAGGCACAACATAAGCACCTAAAGGAATTAGAGACCTTCAGGTATGTCAGGCTTCCTTATAAACCTATTTGGGTGAAGGAAGTGAAGGAATTTTGTCACAGACATTGTGCAGATCTTATAACAGCATGACATTATACATAATGTGTAAATAACTTGAAACTTTGTTATTTATAGGAAAAATTACAGTGGAAAGGAAAAACTCCAAATTTTTCCAAATGATAAATTCATGATTAGGTATTGGCATATTCTCTACTGTGGGTTCAGTTCTATTGGAGACTTATTGTTGTATAAGATATATAATTTTGACTTCTATTTTACCACCAAGTAATTTGAAGTGATATTTATGATCTCAATAGAATTTGTGGTTCATCTACCTAAAATATACAAAATGTTTTAAAATACAATGCTTGTGAAAAGGATAAATTGTTGGTATAAATAGTGAGATATTCTGCTTGCCAAGGACACATTACAAAGACAGTCATTCTTTATTTTGAACAGTGGTTATTCCCATGTTCAGTAAAAGATAAAGGAAAATTTTTATTAATGTTATTTTGTAAAAATAAATTGTTTACAGTGCTAAATAATAGTTAATAGTGGCATTGCTAGAAACGGTTAATTTGAAATAAACCACAGTCAGAAATCTTTAATCTTTACATGGCTTATATTTTCCTATTAACTAGTTTATAATATACCTCCACTTTTCAGTGGAAGCTCTCTCTTTCTCTCAGTATAAACTCGGTTAAAGTAATTTTATGAAAGTTCGATTGTCTCTGATTTAGGTTGGAAGTTAAAGATAAAACCGATGAAGTACATTTGCTTAATGACACATTAGCAAGTGAACAGAAAAAATCCAGAGAGCTGCAGTGGGCTTTGGAGAAGGAGAAAGCCAAACTAGGACGCAGTGAAGAGCGGGATAAAGAAGAACTTGAGGTATTGTTACCTTTGTCTTTACATGTCTGTGGAATATCCAGAACAACAGAAGAGGGAGAGTCTCAAGACTTTCCTCTTTCTAAAATGTCAGGCTTAGACTCTTTATGAGGTACAGTAAGTTGTTCACTGTATATGGAATACTATTATGTTATCTAAACATTATCTATCTAGGAAATGCTAATGGTGTGATGCAGTTTTGTTTGGCTACATCCAGGGGTGCATACAGACTGTTCTGCTACGGTGTGTGTTTGGGGAATTTGAGTTCGTGCATATACAATTTGATAAATAGGGCATCCATTTCAGTTTAACTCAAAGTAGTCTTGGTTCTTGTTTTCTCCTAGGGAAGGGGAACAGTGACACCTCTTTGGCAGCAGGAGCCCTCACTGTTACATTTTTAAAAAATTGAAATGAGTCCCTTCATTCTGGGCTCTGTTCCAAAGAGGCACAGCCCAGCCTTGCACAGCTCACAGCTCAGGGCGGGTTGTACTGCACCCACAGTGCCCACATTAGTGGTAGCCCCACTGGCTCAGAGCTCTTGTTCCATCCACACATGGTGCTCCCTAGCTGTATGCTAAAAAACTAAGTAGCTGGCATTTCTGCCCTATTAAATTTTGTTTTGTTTTGTTGGGTTTTTTTTTTTTGAATGTCCATCTTGGTAGCCTCCAGGCATAGTGAGCTCTCTGCCTGGCAAGGACATGATATCCCCTCGGGTACTGATTACTATTTTTTATCGTTACAAATCTGTATAAGTTTTGAGTAGTTTGTCCCTAACCCTGCTTTTCCCCAGAAGCCCTATTATTTTCAGTATGCGACATTGAACAACATGAGGCTTTTCAGGAGCTCCTGTCACATTATATTGGAATATTTGTATTTTTAAAAGTCATTATTTCTAGAAGGAATATACCCTGCTTCATATTCCTTGAGTAGGTATGATTAATGTTTGGAGAGAAAGTATCATTTAGCTTATCTATCTTTTGTTTATAGTCTTTGATGAAAATCATCTGGCTATCCAAATAATTATGCTTTAACCACTGAAAGTTTAAGTTAATAAACTGGATAATCAATTCTATTATCAAATACTACCAACTTAGTATTAATAAAGTAGAATTATAGTATACTTACAAAGAATTCTTAATATTAACAAATTCTTAAATTCAACTTTCTTCTACAAGGATTTGAAATTTTCACTTGAGGGTCAGAAACAAAGGAATATCCAGCTAAATCTACTGTTGGAACAACAGAAACAACTACTAAATGAATCACAGGAGAAAATAGAATCGCAAAGAGCGCTACATGATGCCCAGTTGTCAGAAGAACGAGGTCGAAACTTAGAGCTTCAGGTACTTCTTGAATCTGAGAAAGTTCGAATACGGGAAATGAGTAGTACCCTGGATAGGGAGCGGGAATTGCATGCTCACTTGCAGAGCAATGATGATAGTGGGCAGCCTCGGCCCTCCCTACCCTCTGAGGACCTCCTTAAAGAGCTACAGAAACAGCTAGAGGAGAAACACAGTCGCATAGTAGAATTGTTAAATGAGACCGAGAAATATAAACTGGATTCTGTGCAAACAAGACAGCAAATGGAAAAGGATAGGCAGGTTCACAGGAAGACGTTGCAGACAGAACAAGAGGCCAACACTGAGGGACAGAAAAAAATGCATGAGCTCCAGTCCAAAGTGGAAGATCTTCAGCGCCAGCTGGAAGAGAAAAGGCAGCAGGTTTATAAGTTAGACCTTGAAGGAAAGCGACTGCAGGGAATTATGCAGGAATTCCAGAAGCAAGAACTAGAACGAGAAGAAAAACGAGAAAGTAGAAGAATTCTCTATCAGAATCTTAATGAGGTAAATTAACACTGTTTTAATATATTTTTTAAAAGAACACTACAGCCCTTTGAACATATAATTTTGATAGTGTACTAAATTATTTAAATAGTTAAAAACAGGGTGCCTGGGTGGCTCAGTTGGTTAAGCGTCTGCCTTCAGCTCAGGTCGTGATCCCAGGGTCCTGGGATGGAGTCCCGTGTCAGGCTCCTTGCTCGGCGGGGAGCCTGCTTCTCCCTCTGCCCCTCCTCCCACTCATTCTCTCAGTCTCTCTCTCTCTCAAATAAAATCTTTTTTTTTTTTTTAAAGATTTTATTTATTTATTTGAG
>NC_138380.1:65078354-65108548 GCF_054177405.1 Leptonychotes weddellii | reverse complement strand
CCTTCAGCTCAGGTCGTGATCCCAGGGTCCTGGGATGGAGTCCCGTGTCAGGCTCCTTGCTCGGCGGGGAGCCTGCTTCTCCCTCTGCCCCTCCTCCCACTCATTCTCTCAGTCTCTCTCTCTCTCAAATAAAATCTTTTTTTTTTTTTTAAAGATTTTATTTATTTATTTGAGAGAGAGAGAATGAGAGAGAGCACATGAGAGGGGGAAGGGTCAGAGGGAGAAGCAGACTCCCTGCCGAGCAGGGAGCCCGATGCAGGACTCGATCCAGGGACTCCAGGATCATGACCTGAGCCGAAGGCAGTCGCTTAACCAACTGAGCCACCCAGACACCCTCAAATAAAATCTTCTAAAAAAAATAAAAATAGGTACGAACAAATGATTTAAAAAGGAAATTCATAGAAGTTTATTTGGAGTATAAACCATAATTGTGTTCCCTTGAGAAAAAATGTGATTTGCTGTTCATTTATAATTACTGCTTTTTCTTTTTCTGCCGAAAATTGCTAGCCATCCACATGGAGTTTAACCAGTGATCGAACTAGAAATTGGGTTCTTCAACAGAAACTAGAAGGAGAGACAAAGGAATCAAGCTATCTTAAACTGATTGAAATGAATGAAGGAGGAGCTGGCTGTAATCATGCATTAGAAATCATCAGACAAAAGCTTCAACATGTGGCTTCAAAACTACAGCATCTGGCCCAGAAGGCCTCCAATAGGTTAGATTTTTCCTCCTGACTTTGGAAATGGCATTCTTAGACAAGCTGATTAGAACCGGCCCCTCACTAATAGTTAGCCAAGGGTGGGGAATTGAAATTTTAAAGTTAATGCATGTTCACATTAGGAGATGGTATTCTTTAACAAAACTCATATACCTGAAAACCTTCACCTTGAGCCCTGGAAAGAGAACACTTTAATGTAAGGGAGAAGATAGGTGAAGCAGAGTGTCAATCTGTAAAGTTTGTGCTAGTCAGTACCACTAATTGAGAAAGGTATGTTTTGACTTTTTGTCTTTTTCTTGAAGAATGCAGTTTGAAACAGCAGATGATGAAGATTTCATTTGGGTTCAGGAAAATATTGATGGAATTATTTTACAACTACAGAAATTAACTGGCCAGCCAGGGGAAGAGGTAAGACTTTAAAAACTTTAAAGATTTAATGGAGCTATATGAATCATTTGAAACTGGCACCATATTTTCTAAAGAATTTTAATTTTATCTTTTCATTTATTTTAAATAATAATATTTGTTTTTCCCTAATAGAAGATAGTAAAAATTTGAGGGGAAATTAACTTTCATTATCATTATTGAATAATTATAGTGACATTTTATTATATTGTGATAACCAAGTTTCTTGCAAGAATAGCCTGGCTTCTATCCTCACCCTCTCAAAACCACCCACAGAATGCCACCAGTGTCTTCACAGTTGACTAATCTGATGAATCTTTTCATTCCCTGTCTTCCTTGACTTCTTTATAGCATTGATACTTTGGACCTCTCCCATCTTAAAAACCCTCTCTTTTTTAACCTTTTGTGACAATATTCTCTTATTTCTTCCATTTCTTTCATCAGTCACCTTCATGAATTCCTCTCCCTCCTGTCCTCGTCCATTTTTTTCTCTGTGAAAGCTCATTCATTCCCACAGCCTGAGTTCTCAGTAGACTTACCTATTGAACAAATACTTATAGCAGGCACTTGTTATGTGCCAGGTACTATCCTGGATTCTGAGCTGCAATGAACAAATCTCACCCTTGGGTGCCTGAGTGGCTCAGTTGGTTAAGCGACTACCTTCAGCTCAGGTCATGATCCTGGAGTCCCGGAATCGAGTCCCGCATCGGGCTCCCTGCTCAGCGGGGAGTCTGCTTCTCCTTCTGACCCTCCCCCCTCTCATGTGCTCTCTCTCTCATTCTCTCTGTCTCAAATAAATAAATAAAATCTTTAAAAAAAAAAAAAAATCTCACCCTTGTATTTACCCCAAAGATACAAATGTAGTGATCCAAAGGGGCACATGCACCCCAATGTTTATAGCAGCAATGTCCACAATAGCCAAACAATGGAAAGAGCTTAGATGTCCATCAACAGATGAATGGATAAAGAACACACACACACACTCACACACACACACACACACACAATGGAATATTATGCAGCCATCAAAAAAATGAAATCTTGCCATTTGCAGTGATGTGGATGGAATTAGAGGGTATTATGCTAAACAAAATAAGTCAATCAGAGAGAGACAATTATCATATAATCTTACTGATCTGAGGAATTTGAGAAACAAGACAGAGGACCATAGGGGAAGGGAGGGAAAAATGAAACAAGACGAAACTGGAGAGGGAGACAAACCATAAGAGACTCTTAATCTCAGGAAACAAACTGAGGGTTGCTGGAGTGGAGGGGGGTGGGAGGGATGGGGTGGCTGGGTGATGGACATTGGGGAGGGTATGTGCTATGGTGAGCGCTGTGAATTGTGTAAGACTGATGAATCACAGACCTGTACCTCTGAAACAAATAATAAATTATATGTTAATTAAAAAATTTTTTTTTAAATCTCACCCTTATGGACTTTACCTTCTTGTGGCCTGTGGTTCTAGTGTATACCTCTATCCTGTGGTCCAGGTTTGTATTTTCCATTAATTACGGGAACTCTTTCCTTGGGGAAGTGGACCCCATAGTGATCCCTTAGGAACCTCACAGGCACGTTCCAAACTGAACATCATCGTTCTTTTCTTCTTCTGTCCCCAACCCACATTTCTAGTCCTGATACCGCCCAGTTTGGAAAGTTGAAAGTCACCATAGACCACTTTACTTCACTCGTGTATCATAGCAGTGACTAAGTCCTGTGCTTTTACCTCCAAAATATCTATCCCATGTGCCCTTAGTCATTGCCTTTATTCAGGCTTCTGTTATTTCTCACCTGAACTATTGTAATGACTTCCTGATGTGTCCACCTGACACCGGGATATATCTTCCCTAATTTACTGTACTTTGCATGCTGCTACCTAGGAATTTTTCTAACACATAAATTTTATTTGTGGCACTCTTGCCTCAAGGCCATTTATGGTTCTCCACTGCCTACATTTAGGTCTATTATCTATAAAGTGAAGGCAGCCTTTACTCTAGTCTTACCAAGCCACTTGTAGCTCCCTAAAAGCAACATACTCTCAAAGAAAACCCTTGTGCCTTACACACGCTATTCCTTCTACTTAATATGCCCTTCCCTGTCTTCTTTCCTACCTGTGAAATTCTTCCTAGTTATTTAAGACTCAACTCAAGCACTACTTCTTCATGAAATCTCTTGTTCTCCATGCCCATTCACATGTTTATGTGCATTGTTCATAAACGTTTGTTTATGCTTCCATGACCTTAATTCCATTTTATCTTTCTAGCCTAGTTTAGTGTCCCCAGGTACTTCTAGTGGCTCATTGACTGAAAGACTGCTGAGACAAAATGCTGAGCTGACAGGACATATCAGCCAACTGACAGAAGAAAAGAATGATCTGAGAAATACGGTTATGAAGCTGGAAGAACAGATCAGGTGGTACCGACAGACAGGAGCTGGCAGAGATTATGTACGTCTAATTTGAGCATGGCCACACTCGAAATACTGCAGAATTACAACTTCTGCTCTCTGGTTTCAATTCTTAACCCTAACGTAAAAATATTAAATATCTGGTTCTTAGTATGATCATTGGAAAATGTTAGCGAGATGACAGTGATAATTGGGAGCCTTCTCTGGGCCAGATCCTGGGTTCTATACTTTCAGAGTCTGTAATCCACATTCAGCCTTGCACATGAGAAAACTGAAGTCTATAGTCAAACCAAGAACTGCTTATCTTAACCAAAGCCAGATACTTTGCTATCTATGGACCATCAGTGGATCCATGTAATGTTCAAATGTGAATTCTGACTGTTCTTCTCAGTTACTGTGTTTGTGACTCAAGTGAAAGATGCCATTAAATTTTTTTTTTTTAAAGATTTTATTTATTTATTTGAGACAGAATGAGAGAGAGCACATGAGAGGGGGGAGGGCCAGAGGGAGAAGCAGACCCCCCGCTGAGCAGGGAGCCCGATGCGGGACTCGATCCCGGGACTCCGGGATCATGACCTGAGCCGAAGGCAGTCACTTAACCAACTGAGCCACCCAGGCGCCCCGCCATTAAATTTTATATTTCAGTCTAATAAACCACTCTAGCAGTTATTTAATTTTTTCCAGTTAAAAACTACAAAATAAATTGCTAGCTTCTGTAATATAAAGATAGGAATATAATATAAAGATAGGAAAGACTCGTGAGACAGCTGTGCAGTCAAATACATGATAACACATCCACAGAACTTCTGTAGCAATCCACTTCTCTGTGGACATGGCGGGTGGTTTTTCCCCCACTTCCCCAGTGTGCTGATTCAGGCATAGGCTCTACATTTGAACCCAGATGGTCCATTTATTAAGTCTCTAAACTGTTTTATTTCAAAGCTTTGCAAATCTAAACACTTTCCTTTGGGCTAGGCTCTCACAGGGATTTTTAGTTTTAAAATTAATCTACTAAGCAAAGGACCATATATTTAGTGTATATTCTTTACTGTCAGTTGAGATTGGCTTTGAACTCTCCCAGTCTGAGATTGGAAAGCTGAGGTTCCCATAGGGGATACCTTTAATGTGTTTAATTTAGATTTTTCAGAGACTTACGCCTAAAAATCATGTAAGTAGTCTCTGGTCTCTGCAGTCTTCTAGGTTTTCATTCAGTGGTGGTGCCAACATTGAAGCCATCATTGCTTCTGAAAAAGAAGTCTGGAACAGAGAAAAATTGACTCTCCAAAAATCCTTAAAAAGAGCAGAAGCTGAAGTGTACAAACTGAAAGCTGAACTAAGAAATGAAGCTTTACTTCAGAATCTGAGCCCTGATTCTGAGCATGCTGCTATAAAGGTAGGAGACGTCTTCCATCGAAACATGTACCAAAGCTGGTCCTCTGCTTTTGCCTTGTTTCATCTCTCACTAACCTTAACTGAACAGAGTAAAGAAGTGTAGGTGGCACTTAGGCTGTCTCTGGTCGCACTGTTGAGTGTGTATCATGAATGCAGGTCTCTAGCTGGTCAAAAACCTTGGTGGCAAGGCATGCCCTCTTGGCAGCACCATGAGCTCATGGTCCCACTTCCTCCATCTCATCCCTAATAGATAACAGAAAGTTCTCTTTTCCACTGCCAACAAAAGCTCTACTACTTTCAATATCAGAGCATCACCACGCTCTGTAAGATGGCAAGCCCTCTGAACAGCCTCTCTACGGACTCTAATGAATATTGCAATAAAGCTTTTAATCCGTTAACATAAAATCCAAAACAAAAAGACAGAAAAATGTTTGGAATATTTTTTTAACTATGGAGTGAACATAAATTTATGACTCTTAAAGGGACAGAGAACATTAACATTGGAAACATTAAATAAAAAAAAGTTAAATGGATTAGTGACACTAATAATAAAAGTAGCTCTATGCAGTTAGAAGAAAAACCGAGATGATAATGGAATTACAAAAATATTTGCAGTAAATATGATGACTAGGGACTAAAATCCGAAATAAACCAAAAACCTAAGTATAAGGTTTGTATTCACATTGCACTGACTAAAATGAGGGAGAAGTGTAAAATTTAAGGTTATCTTTACCTTCAACTTTGCTGATCAAGTAGAAAACAGTAGTAGGATATCTGCCGTTCTGCTACTACAACTTTTTTTAAAATAAAATCTAGGTTATCTTCCCCTAGAGAACAATTTGAATGGCTTCTTAATAATGTCTTTATGTTCTTCCCTTTCTTTAACATAGAGAATTTATGGTAAATACCTGAGGGCAGAAAGTTTTCGGAAAGCTCTCATTTATCAGAAGAAATACCTGCTGCTGTTACTGGGTGGGTTCCAGGAATGTGAAGATGCCACCCTGGCTCTGCTTGCCCGGATGGGGGGGCAGCCAGCCTTCACTGACCTCGAGGTGATCACCAACCGTCCAAAGGGCTTCACCAGGTTTCGGTCAGCGGTCAGAGTGTCCATGGCAATTTCAAGGTAAAGTGTTGGAAAGAAAGTGCATTTTGATAGACTCTAAAAGGATTTAGATTTGTAATCTTCTCTTTTCTCTGCCTATTGTGCTCTGTATTCATACAGTATGAGACACTTGCCATCACTAAAACATGCGGGCTTCTTTCTTTCATCCTTTTAGCCAGGGATACTTTACATTGTACCATGGAGACCCTATGGAAACGGTTTCTCAGATGCAGGCAGCTGGTAACTCAGAGCTGGCACATCTAATCTGGATTGTTTTTTTTGTTTTATTTTATTTTTTAACTCTGAGTAAGCCCATGAACTACCTCAGATGTAGAAATAAAAGGGATCACAAAAGGGAAAAAAATGTTTTTGAAAATTTACTTATTAGGCTACACATTCATTTTCTTCATTGCTAAAATAACCCACTCTTGGGGTTCTGCTACACAAAGCTCTGGCCTAACTCTGCGTCCGAACCCCAGATTAGCCTTTAGGGCATTGGACTGAGCTAGTGCTTTTGTCACTCTGCCTGTAGTAGTTCCAAGCTAGGAACTCTGGTACTCATTCTGTTTGTGGCTGAAATGGAGCCCGGACTCAAACGCCCTTGAGGGCCTGGCCTCCTGCAGTCCTCTCATTTGAGTGATACATACCCAGACCCCTAGGCTTCTTCATGCTTCCCCTCCCTTTTATTCATGTAGGAACCAGACAGTCTCAAAAGAATTTTTAGTTTTTAAAGCTTCCTATCAGGTCACATCTCATACGGTCTTCAAAGGGTTTTGTCCTTTTTCTTTGACCTATCTTCCTTTGAAAAATACAACAGGGGGCGCCTGGGTGGCTCAGTCGTTAAGCATCTGCCTTCGGCTCAGGTCATGATCCCAGGGTCCTGGGATCGAGTCCCACATCGGGCTCCCTGCTCCGCGGGAAGCCTGCTTCTCCCTCTCCCACTCCCCCTGCTTGTGTTCCCTCTCTCGCTGTCTCTCTCTGTCAAATAAATAAAATCTTTAAAAAAAAAAAAAAATACAACAGAAGTTTTTAACTAGAAGCTGTCTGAAATCACTTAGTTCAGAATACCATCTCACAGATGAGGAAACTGAGGCCCGGAAAGGTTGCAAAGCCAGTAGTGATAGAGGTAGGACAATCAGCCAGGGCTCCCACATCTCATCCATGTGGGCTCTGCAAAGGAAGCTCACATTTTCTCTTATTAATGGTCTGAGACCCTCCTTGCCTCTATCATTCCACATTGTTGGCAGGTTGTCCCAGTTTCTCCTTCCTCATCGTCTATTCCTTTTACCACCTTGTACACTCTGTACAGGGTTAAGTGCTGGGAGATGCACTGATGATGAAAAAAATATAAACCTTGCCTAAATCCCTAAAGGCAGCTCACTTCCTAGTGGGGAAGACCAGTATGCTCATAACTTAGAAAACACTAAATGACAGGTCACAGGAGGTAATTATTAATTTTATTGGAAGAATTTGGGAAGGCTCCTTGAAAGCTAGTCACCACTGAAAGACTTCATTCTAACTGCCTCTTTTTCTTGTCCTCTTACATGTTCATTGTATTTTCACCATCCTAAAACTGAGCTTTGCAACTGATTGGAATTAAGAAATCAAAACTGGTGTTTAGAAAGTTCCTTGGGCCAGGGTAGGGCAGGCAGCACCTGGCTACAGCTGGTCTGCTACACTGCCTCCCCCCTTCCTTTTAAAGCCTTATTGGTTTTCACCCCCGATCCCATGGCCTCACTCCTCTTCCAGCTTTCCTAGCTCGGTCTCACTGCCAGGGTAAGAGTCTTTTTATTCTCGTTCCATCTCATTTGCTTTGTAGTCTCCATTCTTTTCTCTCTCTCTCTTTTTATAAGATTTTATTTATTTATTTGAGAGAGAGAGCACGAGCAGGGGGCAGGGAGAGAGAGAAACGATGCGGGACTCGATCCCAGGACCCTGGGATCACAACCTGAGCTGAAGGCAGACGCTCAACCCACTGAGCCACCCAGGCGCCCCATTCTTTTCTCCTTTCATTATTTCTCGCCCTTTCTTTGCCCATCCACTTTTCTCTTTTTTGCTTTTGCTCTTCATCTCTTTGAGTCCTAAACCTCTAAAGTCAGAACCTGGTCCTGGCAACAGATAAGATTTCTGGGCCTCTTGGGAAGCCAGTTAGTTCTGTTCCAGTTTATTTTGCCACAAACCAGGGACATTTGCATAATTTTAGATTAGGCAGTCATGTGACTGTGTTGAAATTTGTTCTGTGTTCATATTCAAATGTATGACTTTATTTTTGCGGGAAATGTATAGTTATACTCTTTCCATTATAGATGTGCTGTGAAACTTTTTCTTGGCATCTTTTTTAGAATGAAATTTTTGGTTCGACGGTGGCAACGAGTCACAAGTTCTGGTTCTATCAATATTAACAGGGATGGCTTTGGACTGAATCCAGGTGAAGTCAAAATAGGATTTCGTGTGTTTATGATTCTCTTAATATTACTGTATTTGTAATGCCTTCCAAACAGTGTTCTGGAAACTGTTGTCCAAAGACCAGAGAGCCCTATAACCAACAGAGCTGGGGACCTTGCTGTTTTAAAGAGTAATGAGAGCTAATTTTTATTATTCTCATGTATTCTCCCAATCCTATGATGTAAGTATGGCTACTGTTATTCTCACTTTATAGAAGAAAAACTGAGGCATGGAAAGCATTTGTTGTTTGTCTCAGATTACCCAGTGGGAAGTGGCAGAGCCAGCATTGAACCCTGGCAGTCTGGCTCTAGACCCCACTCCCCATACAACTGCATTTAAGGCTCTGATTCCAGATAGGATTGCTATTAGTCATATGGAAGTTATGGTTTCAAGTTTTCACGATTTAGCAGTATTCAGGTTTCTGAGCTTACAAATAGGTTGTATATAATGGTAACAGTTAAAATTCCTTCTCTCTACACCTAAAAGTGGAAACAAACTAGAACTTCAATATTTTAGGCATATGGATGAGCTCAGAAACTGGGGAGTATACAGAGTTTCAGGCACACAGCATAACTATATTAATGCAGCTGTGTATTGGTATTAAACCACCTACGTATTCTACCAGTAACTAAGCAGAGGAGGAGGAAATATGTTTGGTACGCTAAGCAAAGTGCCTTGAAATATGCATCCTTACACAGAAAGAGCTGAAATTTGCACCATAATGAGTTTTGTGTTGTAAGTTAGCAAATCTTGATTTCACGTTTTTTTCTAGTCAAAGTCGGTAGGATGGTGTGATGTAATATTTTTTATCCACATCATCTTTTTCCCCAAACCATACACACTCAGACACCCCTCACCTCACCTCTAATTATAACTAAGAAGAGGTCTTTTAAAAAGAAAATATTCCAAGTAAGTAGTTTATTTTCTTTGAGGTATAGTTCCAGATTATTAGAAATAATTACAATCAAAGGAAAAGAAAATAACAGTTCTACTGTTTTTTTTCTCTTCTTTAGGAAGAATAATTGAAGATGACTATAAATAGGAGATAGTATTGTATAGTACAGTATTGTAGTCTTTTTAGCCCATCTCTGTTCTGTAGAAATTTTTCAAGGGCTTGATTTTTTTTTTTTTTTTTTTAATGATGTGGTACATTTTGGATTACTTTAGGCACTGAAAAGACTGATCCATTTTATCATTCTTCTGGTGGGCTGGAGCTATATGGAGAACCGAGACACGCTACATATCGCTCAAGATCAGAGCTGGACTATCCTAGGTCTCCTGTACCTTTTCAGAATAGGTAAGGATTTGATAAACATGCTTAGAGTAGTTACATATACTAATACTTAACAGACAAAGGAGGACGGTGTTAGAGCTTTGACTCCTTTGCATTGAAATAACTAGGTGTGTGTTTAGTTGCATATGATATATATAACCTAAGGCTGAAAATCAAAAATAGTTTTTGGATATATACCTGGTTTCCAAGGGTATAGGAAACCGAGCACTGGGTGTTATATGCAACTAATGAATCAATGAACACTACATCAAAAACTAATGATGTACTATACAGTGGCTAACTGAACATAATTAAAAAATGATAATTTCTTTAAAAAAAGAAAGGAAACCAAACTGACCATGTGTTATTTTAGTATATGCTGTGGTCGGACATTGGGAAAAGTATTAACTAAAATTGACAGTCTCTGGGGATTATGAAAGAATACTCTAAAGTCTACATGACAAGATGCATTTGTACGTATATAGTGTTTATCGAGGACTTCTACAACAAGCACTGTACTAGATGCTTTTATGATGACTTAGTAGCTGCTTTGAGTTTATTAGAAGTTTTTTCCCATATACATCGCAAACTCAGACATTTGGGGGATACAGAGTAAGCCTAGCTTAGCGTTCCTGAGTACTTACTGAGACTTAACTGACTGAAAGACTACTGAGGCAAAATGCTGACCTGACAGGACATATCAGCCACTGAGTGAAGAAAAGAATGATTTAAGAAACATGGTTATGAAGCTGAAAGAACACATCAGGTATTATCAACAGACAAGAGCTAACAGATTACGTACGTCTATTTTTAGCATGGCCATATACCAGAAATATTGCAAAGTTACAATTTCTACTCTCTAGTTTTAGTTTTTAACCCTAACAGTGTAAAAATATTATCTGATTCTTAGCAAGATCACTGGAAAATATTATAGGGATGGCATTGATAATATTTATATTAGATATATGTTACATAAGAATTAATAACTTACTATAATTATAAGTAATTATTATTTACTGGGAACCTTTTCTGATCCTGGGTTATATACATTCAGAATCTCTAATCCACATTCAGCCTTGCACATAAGAAAACTGAAGCTCATAGTCAAACCAAGAACTACTTGTCTGCAAAGCCTCATACTTTGCTACCTATGGACCAATAGCAGACACACGTAAAGAAATGTTCAAATGTGACTTCTGACTGTTCTTGCCAGTTATCAGTTACTATGTTCATGGCTCAAGTTAAAGATTGACCTTTTGAGGGCAGGGTGGAGGCAGGTTGTTACGTTACTTGCTTTGTGGATTCATGTTCATATTTTTAATCTCATAGGTACCCAGGCCCTCCATCTGATTTAAATCCTGGTTCCTTAGCCTGTTCTCAGCTTCAGAATTATGACCCTGACAGAGCCCTGACAGATTATATCACTCGGCTAGAGGCACTGCAGAGACGGCTTGGAACCGTACAGTCAGGTACTCCCGGCTTCACCGTGCATTACTATGGGCAGCCCTTTAGTGCTGGATGGACCCAGAGCTCTCTGTTCTCTCTCTGAAATTCCCTGACCTTCCTCATTAGATAAATCAAATCTCAGAATTTCGTTCCTGAGTTACCAGGTTAGACTTGGGAATTTAACTCAAGATACGACTTAGCACCCCAGATTGCACTCCCACAAAAAAAGATCCCCTCCTCAGATTAATTAGATGCAGTGCACAGCAGGCACCTGTGTACAGAGTCCCCTGCCGTGAGGCTTACGGAGTCTGCTGGCGAGCATGTTCCCCAGGATAGCTGCCTCCCGAATACAGGCTTCAGCTGCACCAGGGCCACGCTGTACAGGTAGTTTTCACTAAGTACAATGCAGTACTAGAAGTGTATTTCCTGTTAGGATTTTCTTAACATTTTCTTTTCTCTAGCTTACTTTATTGTAAGAATATAACATTATAATGTAGAAATATGTTAATTGCTTGTATGTTACTTAGTCAGGAGTAGGCAATTAATAGTTAAGTTTTGGGAGAGTCCAACTTATACATGGATCTTTGACTGTGTAAGGGGTCAGTGTCCCTGACCTCCGCATTGTCCAGCGGTCAACTATAATACATGGTGAGGCATGCAAATTAGGGGTGGGGACATGAGAGAAGGAAGCAAGTATCTTAAGCATTTAATGCAGCCGTTATCCCTACTAGGACCCAGGGCTTTTATGCATGATCCACGAAATCTGTTCCATTCAAAGACGACTTTATAAGAATGACCTTTTTTCCCTCTTTTCAGAAACACACAAAAATTCGTACTTAATAGATATATGGAGTCCCTCTTCATTGTGGGAAAATCTCTTTTCCCCGTCTCCCTTCAATTCACTCCTGATTCAGAGGTTTGAATCATTTTAATTTAATGTGCTTTAATTTTAAATCAATATTTTGTTTTTACTTTTGTGAAAGACCTTTTTTTTCCTACCATCCCCACAAACTAGATAGGGCCAGTAGCAGGTTATTTTTAGTAGTTTGTTTCCTCATACAAGAAATCACCTAGCCCAAGCAACTTGTAGTCATAGGAAACTATTATTATCATAGCTGGACTTTGGTATGGCTTGGTTTGTATTTTGTTTTGAGCGTCTAGATTTCACAAGACTCAGATTTGATTTTATTTTTATTTATTTAATTTAAATTCAATTAACATATAATGTATTATTTCAGAAGTAGAGTTCAGTGAAGACTCAGATTTTAAAGACCAAAAGATTTTTCAAGAGGCAGGAGGTATAGGGTATAGGACATTCAACCTGCTGGGCACTTTTAAGAGAACTTAACATTAGTCTGACCTTGCCACAGATCCAGCCACAGTGACTTTTAAATATATATTTAACGTCTCTTTTAAAAATCGTTCAGGGGCGCCTGGGTCACTCGGTCAGTTGGGCATCCAACTCTTGGTTTCAGCTCAGGTCATGATCTCATGGGTCATAAGATCGAGCCCCCCACTGGGCTCTGCGCTCAGCAGGGCATTTGCTTGAAGATTCACTCCCTCTGCCCCTCCCTCAACTCATGCACATGTGTGCACTCTCTTTCAGATAAGTAAATCTAAGAAGTAAAAATCAGTTCAAGTATGAATAAGACTTTTTTTAGAAAAATAAAAGGTTTTTGTTTTTTTTTTAAATAGGCTCTGTGGCCTAGCACAGAGCCCAACGCGGGGCTCGAACTCAAGACCCTGAGATTGAGACCTGAGCTGAGATCAGGAGCTGGATGCCTAACTGACTGAGCTACCCAGGCTCATTTAAAAAAAAAAGGCATTTTTTAATGGAGGGTAATAGTAATCTTCTGCCCTTTGTGAACTAGTCTGGTGTAGGTAGCAATCTAATTTGAAATCACTTCAGGCATACCTCATTTTTTTTTTTTTAAAGATTTTATTTATTTGAGAGAGAGAATGAGAGAGAGAGAGCATGAGAGAGGGGAGGGTCAGAGGGAGAAGCAGACTTCCCGCCGAGCAGGGAGCCCGATGCGGAACTCGATCCCGGGACTCCAGGATCATGACCCGAGCCGAAGGCAGTTGCCCAACCAACTGAGCCACCCAGGTGCCCCAGGCATACCTCATTTTATTGTGCTTTGCTTTATTGCAGTTTGCAGATAAGCATTTTTTACAAATTGAAGGTTTGCAGCATCCCTGTGTTTGAGCAAGTCTCTTGGTTCCATTTATCCAATATTTGCTCCACCAACCAGCCACTCCTATGTCTCCTTTCCTCTCCTAGAGCCTCCCTATTCCTGAGACACAGCAACATTGAAATTAGGCCAGTCAGTAGCCCTACAATGCCCTCTAAGTATTCAATTGACTGAAAGGAAAAGTCACACATCTCACTTAAAATCAAGAGCTAGAGATGATTAAGCTTAGTGAGGAAGGCAAGTCAAAAGCCAAGATAGGCCAAAAGGTAGGCCTCTTGCACCAAAGAGCCAAGCTATAAATAAAAAAGATAAGTTCTTGAAGGAGATTAAAAGTGCTACACCGGGGCGCCTGGGTGGCTAAGTCGGTTAAGCATCGGCCTTTGGGTCAGGTCATGATCCCAGGGTCCTGGGATTGAGTCCCACATCGGGCTCCCTGCTCCTCCCCCTCCCTTTGCTGCTCCCCCTGCTTGTGCTCTCTCTCTGTCAAATGAATAAGTAAATAAAACCTTTAAAAATAAATAAATAAAAAATTTTAAAAAGTGCTACACCAGTGAACACACAAGAAAGCAAAACACCCTTATTGCTGATAAGGAGAAAGTTTTAGTGGTCTGGATAGATCAAACCAGCCACAACATTCCCTTTCGCCA
This sequence comes from Leptonychotes weddellii, assembly GCF_054177405.1. Classification (NCBI taxonomy): domain Eukaryota; kingdom Metazoa; phylum Chordata; class Mammalia; order Carnivora; family Phocidae; genus Leptonychotes; species Leptonychotes weddellii. The sequence continues at coordinate 65,094,520 of NC_138380.1, read as the reverse complement.
AAGCCTAATCCAGAGCAAGGCCCTAACTCTCCTCGATTCTGTAAAGCCTGAAAGTGGTGAGGGAGCTGCAGAAGAAAGTTTGAAGCTAGCAGAGGTTGGTTGATGCGTTTTAAGGAAAGAAGTCTCCATAGCATAAAAGTGCGAGGTGAAGCAACAAGTGCTAATGTAGAAGTTCCAAGTTACCCAGAAGATCTGGCTCAGATCATTACTGAAGGTGGCTGCACTGAATAACAGATGTTTAATGTGGACAGAACAGCCTTCTTTTGGAAGAAGATGCCGTCTAGGGCTTTCATAGCTGGAGACGAAGAGTCAGTGTCTAGCTTCAAAGGACAGGCTGACTCTCCTGCTAGGGGCTGGTGCAGCTGGTGACTTTAAGTTGAAGCCAGTGCTCATTTACCAGTTCAAAAATCCTGGGGCCTTTAGGAATTATGCTCAATCTGTTCTGCCTGTGTTCCATCAAGATAGAACACCGCATCTGTTTATAACATGGTGTACTAAATATTTTAAACCCGTTGTTGAGATCCACTGTTCAGGAAAAAGAGATTCCTTTCAAAATATTATTGCTCATTGACAATACACCTGCCTACCCAAGAGCTCTGATGTACAACGGGATTAATGTTTACATGCCTGCTAATACAACATCCATTCTGCAGCCCATGGATCAAGGAGTAATTTTGATTTTCAAGTCTTAGTACTTACGAAATATATTTTGTAAGGTTCTAGCTATCATAGATAGTGATTCCCCTGACAGATCTGGGCAGAGTAACCCAAAAACCTTCTGGAAAGGATTCACCGTTCTAGATGCCAGTAAGAACATTTACGATTCATGGGAAGAGATCAAAATATCAACATGAACAGGAGTTTGGAAGACCTTGATCTCAACCCTCATGCATGACTTTGAGGTGTTGAAGACTTAGTGGAGAAAGTAACTGCAGATACGGTGGAAGTAGCAGAACTAGAAGTGGAGCCTGAGGGTGTGACTGAATTGCTGCAATCTTACGAGGAGACTTTTTAATGGTTGAGGGGTTCCTTATGGATGAGCAAAACAAGTGGTCTCTTGAGATGGAATCTGTTCCTAGTGAAGATACTGTGAAGATTGTTGATAACAAAGGATTTATAATACTCCATAAACTTAGTTGTAAAGCAGCAGAGTTTGAGAGGATTGATTCCAGTTTTGAAAGTTCTACACTAAAAAAAAAAAGTTCTACACTGAGTAAAATGCTGTCAAACAGCATCACATGCTACAGAGAAATTGTTCATAAAAGGAAGAGCCAATCGATGCAGCAAATTTCACTTTTGTTTTATTTGAAGTAATTGCCACAACCACCCCAACCTTCAGCAACCACCACCACCATGATCAGTCAGCAGCCTTCAACATTGAGACAAGACCCTCCAACAGCAAAAAGATAAGCTCAGATGATGATTAGCACTTTTTAATAAGAAAGTTTAAGGTATGTACATTGTATTTTTAGACATAATGCTATACTGCACACTTAATAGACTATAGTGTTAACATTATTTTTATTTGCCTGGGAAAACAGAAAAATTTATTTAACTCCGTATTGCAATACTCACTTGATTGCAGTGATCTGGAACCCAAGCTGCAGTATCTTCAAGGTGCGCCTGTAGTAGTTGGTCTGGCATAGGTAGCAATTTAATTTAAAATCATTCACATGTCTTCTTTCTCTCTTAGGTTCAACCCAGTTTCATGCTGGCATGAGAAGATAATCCTTTGGAACATTATGAATCAAAGTGATTTTAAACAGATTCCCTTTTGTAAATCAGTTCTTTTGTGCTTTTGTATTGTGGATATTCAGCGGGACCAATATGAACACAGCTTATGATTGTATACAGATCCCTTGCCAGCACATGAAAACAAACTGGAATTTGTACATAATAGCATTGTGTATGTATTCATGCACAATAATCATTTAATTACATGTATATTTGTGGAATGCTAATTTAAATGATTAAATTATAAACCTTGTCTATTTATCGGATGGGTGAAAAGATTAAACTTTTGCGCATTATGATACTGCTGAATGTGTAGCTTGAGGTGTCCTGCACTTTTCTTATAAGGCTACTGAATTACATGTTTCTGCCCTAATATATTTGCTACTGGTGATGAAGACAGATACTATCACTTGTAGAGACCTATTTTTGTATAATGGTAGAAGTTTTGAATTTTATGGGGTATTTTGTCAAGTACTGAAATAAAAATGACTTCACCATTTTAACCACACTGTATTTGAACCTTTTTTTTTTTTTTTTTTGGAACCTTCATTTTTAACTGAGACATAGTGCTTGGTGTATATCTTTGTCCATGCAGGCTGCTGTAAACCAAATACCGTAGACTAGATGGCTTATAAACAGTAGAAATTTACTTCTCACAGTTCTGGAGGCTGGGAAGTCAAAAATAAAGGTGCCAATAGATTTGGTATCTGGGAAGGGCCTGCTTCCTGGTTCATGGACTACAATCTTCTTGCTCTGTCTTCACATGGCAGAAGGGACAAGGGAGCTCTCTGAGGTCTCTTTTATAAGGACATTAATCCCGTTCATGAGACATCTGCCCCATGACCTTATCACCTCCCAAAGGCCCCACTTCCAGATACCAACAGACTGAGGATTGGATTTCAACATAAGAATTTGGTGGGGGGAGACGGACACGAACATTCAGCCAATGGCAGTGCAGATTATCTCATTATCTCAAATTATATATTTTGAGATTTAGAAAGTTGTCCTAATCTTAGATACTATTGGGATTTTTCTCTCCCTCCCTTGAGGAAGTTTTCTTTTTTTTTTTTTTTTTAAAGATTTTTATTTATTTATTGAGAGAGATAGTGATAGAGAGCATGAGAAGGGGAGAGTCAGAGGGAGAAGCAGACCCCCCGCCGAGCAGGGAGCCCGATGCGGGACTCGATCCCGGGACTCCAGGATCATGACCTGAGCCGAAGGCAGTCGCTTAAACAACTGAGCCACCCAGGCACCCCTTTGAGGAAGTTTTCTATGTAACTTTCTATCAACTTTACATATAGTATTTTTTAAAAGCTATATTAATATTTTCATGATTAGTCTATAATTGCCCTATTATGTTTAGTGTTACTTGTGTCCAAATGTGTGTCTTCACAAAGCCATGCCTACTAGAATGATGCAGAAATCATTTAACTGAAAGAATCTTAAATTTTATTAACCATAATACTAAATGCAGCAGAATTAAGAAGTATTCTTGCTGTCCAAGCCAAATTCCAGATTGGCAAGCTCTCATAGAGATAATGTAAATCTCAGCATTTCTGAACCAGAATCCTCCCTGAAATACGGCATCTCACTGAAACAGCAAGAGGAATAGTATTTAATGCTTACATCCTGAAGATTTTGTCTTACCCCTGGACATTCTATGATTTTATACCAACAAACAGGCTATGGTAACAAATTCTGCATTCTCGGAGATTTCAAATTACTTAATTTTTCCATATTAGCAGCTGGGTTCCAGTTAAGGAGTTCCAGAAATAACGAATGTATCCCAAAGCATTTAATTGAGTAGAACCTTTTTTAGTTAGTATAGCTTGCCATTCAAGGCCCCTTCTGCTGTGAGAGAGAATGGAGAAGGTAGCAGATGGACAGGTGTCCCATCGTCTGACCATCAGCCCTCCTATGACATCAGGCCTCTCCAGTCCAACTTGTCGATGCTTCTCAGTCATGAGTCAGTGGTTAAAAATTAAGTCTATTCAAAGCCAAACTATGGAAAGAGCCCAGATGTCATCGAGGGATGAATGGATAAAGAAGATGTGGTTGTGGAATATTATGCAGCCATCAAAAAAACGAAATCTTGCCATTTGCAACGATGTGGATGGAACTAGAGGGTATTATGCTAAGCGAAGTAAGTAAATCAGAGAGACAATTATCGTATCTCACTGATATGTGGAATTTGAGAAACAAGGCAGAGGATCATAGGGGAAGAGAGGAAAAAAGTGAAACAAGACGAAACCAGAGAGGGAGACAAAGCATAGGAGACTCTTAATCTCAGGAAACAAACTGAGGGTTGCTGGAGTGGGGGGTGGGGTGGGAGGGATGGGGTGGCTGGGTGATAGACATTGGGGAGGGTATGTGCTATGGTGAGCACTGTGAATTGTGCAAGACTGTTGAATCACAGATCTGCACCTCTGAAACAAATAATACATTATATGTTAATAATAAGAAAAAAATTAAGTCTATTCAAGTCTAAAACAAACTACTCACTAAACACAGACTAGCCTTACTCGGGGTTTGAGCTTTTTTTGTGCCATGAACCTCTCTAGAAGTCTTGGTGAAAACTATGGGACCCTTCTGAGAATAGTGCTTTTAAACACGTAATATGTATGGGGTTGCAAAAGAAACCAATTACACAGAAATAGTACATTTTTAGGGGTGCCTGGATGGCTTAGTCATTAAGCATCTGCCTTCAGCTCAGGTCATGATCCCAGGGTCCTGGGATCGAGCCCCGCACCGGGCTCCCTGCTCCGCAGGAAGCCTGCTTCTCCCTCTCCCACTCCACCTGCTTGTATTCCCTCTGTCTCTCTCTGTCAAAATAAATAAATAAAATCTTTAAAAAAAAAGAAAGTACATTTTTAGAAATAAGATCTAGCAGTTGATCTAATAACTCCCATCATTTTAAAGTAATGATGGAAGTAAAAGACATTTCAGGAGATCTGAAACATCTTTTTTTTTTTTTTAAAGATTTTATTTATTTGAGAGAGAGAATGAGAGACAGAGAGAGCACACGAGAGGGGGGAGGGTCAGAGGGAGAAGCAGACTCCCCGCCGAGCAGGGAGCCCGATGTGGCACTCGATCCTGGAACTCCAGGAACACGACCTGAGCCGAAGGCAGTCGCTTAACCAACTGAGCCACCCAGGCGCCCCGAGATCTGAAACATCTTAATGTGATACAGAAAATCTGTGATTTTTGTTCTCAAAATCATGGGTACTGCTAATACTAGTAGAGTTTGTTGCTTCATAAATAAAGGAAATACTAAATTACAGTTTGAAATTAGTACAAAGATGGAATTTTTTTTTTCCCATCCAAGTTGCTAGATTCCTGAATTCTACTCAATGAAGCACACCACTTTATAATTAGTGAATTAGACTATATTTTTTTCTCAGAGATAATGTGAAAAACTCAACAGCAGAGATTTCACCTTCACAAAGAGTTTAACATGAGTCCTCTAGCAGCTTTCCCGTATATATAAAGGAAAATATTTTGGCCTCATCCAGTAAAAACAGATTATGTGGTCAAATTAGAACAGGTATATATAGTCAGGTCCCCAGTTATACTTTGAACTGATTCTTGAACACAGGCTGCCCCTCAACAATGCGACCAATCATACTACTCCCAAAGACCCTACACTTCACATTATCTTAAAGCCAGAGTTCCTGGTCTCTGATTTTGTATTTTTTTTTTTTTAAATAAAAAGGTTGTTAACCTAAATTAAGTTTTAATAAACAGAACTAATAACAGAAACATCCCTAATTAGATTCTAGAGAGGAAGCAGGAAACCACCTAGAGCCAAAGAGAACAAAACTATTCCTTAAGAACTTTATTTTGGGCTTTCACATTATGTCACCACGTGGAACCAGATAGAAGTTTATCAGGTAGATAAATATGTAGTATTTAGTAATTAGATCAAGATACATGTGCATTCTTTAGTAGTAGTATTTTTTAGGAAATGTAATTAGTCATTGTCAGATCTCTCTGTTTCCTGGAGACGAAGCTCCTTCCAGATAAAATTTGAAAGAACATTTTTTTTTTCTACAGCATAGCTCCATCATTGCTAGGTATCATCATACCAAAACAATTGATGGGATTCTTTTTTATCCAAGGCTTTAACTTAGTTTATTCCCTACCCACCCATCCTCACTCACACACACAAACATTACCCAGTAAATAAATAATCTGAGCTTTCCAAGTATCTCCCTGGGCCTCTAGGCCTTTTTATACTTGCAGCTCTAGTCCAAGATGTAAATACCCTGAACTTACTTTCCAAGAGCTACGTTTGTTAAGATTAATACCTGGAAACTGTTTAGAATCTGTCAATTACCAAGATCCCCCTAAATAATTTCATACTAATGAGTTTGGTTTCCTTAATAGCCACCATAAAACTATTAAGAAATATCTGAAATGCGATTAGATTTGATGGAACCATTCAGTTAAGAAAATAAAAAAACCGTAAGCTAGCTTTTAAAATTATACTCAAAAAAAGAATACACCAGGAGTTGTTTCATAAACTTCATTCTCTTCAAATGCTTTTGCAGTTTACAGTGATGTTTTACATGTTTGTTAGTTCCCTGCAGCCCTTTTCATTTTGATCTTCGTTCGTATCGGATAACTGGATTTTCAGGGGTGTGAATCATGGTTGTATAATTCACAGTGGGAAAATATCCATCAATGAGATCAAATTCATATAAACGAAGCATAGTGGACCAAATTGTCTTGATTTGAACATAGGCAAAATTCTCCCCAATACAACGATGACGCCCTGTTAAAAAAAGAAAGTTTTCTAAGAATCAATTGAAATTCTTTTTCCCGTCTTTTCTCCTGGAATGATAAATTTGTTTACAGTTTGGAGGGACAGCAGATATAGAGATAATATAGGAAAAAGATGACATTCTTTTCACATAAAAGAAGAATGTAAAATAAAATAGTTAAAAATCTCAGGGAAAAAAAAAGAAAAGGGGCGCCTGGGTGGCTCAGTCATTAAGCGTCTGCCTTCGGCTCAGGTCGTGATCCCAGGGCCCTGGGATCGAGCCCCACATCGGGCTCCCTGTTCAGTGGGAAGCCTGCTTCTCCCTCTCCCACTCCCCCCACTCTCTCTGCCAAATAAAAATCTTAAAAAAATAAAGTAAAAATCTAAGGAGATTTTCAAGGTTTCTTTTTAAGGGAAATAGCACTTGGATAATTATATAATCACTTTTCTAATTACTTTTTTTGAAATGTCACATCTATCTAAGTTTAAATATATGTAAGATTTGAAATCTATGATGACAATCTACTTTGGGAATATACTAGAATATTCTTAGCTTCTGTCCCAAGAGAGCCCTAGTCAAAAGTCAATATGAACCCGCCAATCAAAATTTTAAATGCCAGGGGCACCTGCCTGGCTTAGTCAGTGGAGTGTGTGCAATTCTTGATCTCAGAGTTGTGAGTTCGAGCCCCATGCTGGGTGTAGAGATTACTTAAAAATACAATCTTTAAAAAAAACTTTAAATGCCATTTCAAAATAATAATGGAAGAAAAAGGGATTTAATAAATCAAAATAGCAACACAAGATCAAAATTCAAAAGGTTATATACATGTAAAAACTGACAAGTTGATTCTAAAATACGTATGGATAAAAAACACTAATTCAAAAGGATACATGCACCCCAATGTTTACAGCAGCATTATTTACAATAGCCAAATTATGGAAACAGCCCAAGTATCCATCAACTGATGAATGGATAAAAAAGATGTGGTATACAATGGAATATTACTCAGCCATAAAGAATGAAATCCTGCCATTTGCAACGATAAGGATGGAGCTAGAGACTATTATGCTAAGCAAAATAAGTCAGAGAACGACAAATGCCATCTGATTTCACTTGTGGAATTTAAGAAACAACAAACGAGCAAAGGGGAAAAAGAGAGGCAAACCAAGAAACAGACTCTTAACTATAGAGAACAAACTAATGGTTATCAGTATGGAGGTGGGTGGGGGAAAGGGAGAAATAGTTGATAGGGATCAAGGCATGTACTTGTTGTAATGAGCACTGGGTGTTGAATGGAAGTGTTTAATCACTATACTGTACACCTAAAACTAATATTACACTGTATGTTAACTAACTGGAATTCAAATAAGAACTTTTTAAAAAATGCATATGGAAATGCAAAGGAGGACCTAGGATATATGGAGCAGTCTTGGGGGGAAAAAAAAAGTTGTAAGACTTAAACTGACTTCAAATTTGACTCCAATACTAAAGGTATAGCAACTGTGATACTGTGGTTTGTAATAAATACATATTTGCTCTTTCTCCCATCCCTGGCACAGAGCTCCTCAAACACCTTGGAATTTCTTAAGAGCAAAGAGCAATAAAAGAAGTCAGAAGACTTTTGTTATTCATAACAAGCCCCTTTCAACCACACTTGAGTTTGTTAATGAGGGGACTTTTGGAAATCCCCTCAGAGTAGGGCCTGGCTGCCAAGGGAACCAACCATGTGCTTGAAGGGTTAGAACTTACAGCCCTAACCCCTGACCTCCAGATGGGAGAAGGGGCTGGAGGCTGAATTACTCACCAATGATTTAATCAATCATGCCTACATAATGAAGTCTTCACAAAGGTCCCTATAGTATGGAAGACTGAGAAGTCGTATTCAGAGAGCTTTCCAGGTTGGTGAACATATGGAGATGGTGGCATACCCAGAAGGCATGGAAGCTCTGTGCCCTTTCCCCCATATCTTGCCCTATGCATCTCTTCAATCAGCTGTTCCTGAGCTGTATCCCCCACCTTTGTAATAAACTGTTAATCCAGTAAATAAACTGCTTTCCGAGTTCTGTGAGCCATTTTAAGAAACTGTGGAACCTCAAGGAGGGGATCAAGAAAACCTCTGATTTACAGCCCACTGGTCAGAAGAACAGGAGACAACCTGGACTTGCAATTGGTATCTGAAGTGATGGGGGGCAAGAGGGAATCTTGTGAGACTAAGCCCTTAACCTATGGGGTCTGTGCTAACCCCAGGTGGATAGTGTCTGAACTGAGTTGAACTGTAGGAAACCCAGTGGGTGTCCAGAGAGAATTAGTGTGAGAAAAACAACATTTGGTGACCAGAACTGTTGTCAGAAGTGTTCTAAGTGAGTGTAGAGTAGAAAGTGGGGTGGTTTTTCTTTCACAGCAACCAAGACAATGTGGTTCTCGATAGGGCTCAACAAACAGAACAATGGAACACAGCAAAGAGCCAAGACATACTTTTATAGTTATTTGATTATCAAGAAAGGCAGTAAATAAAGCAAGCCAATGGAGAAAAAGTCTTTTCAACACATGGTATGGGAATAACTATGTATCTAATATTAAAAGAAAGCAGAGGTGGTGCCTGGGTGGCTTAGTCAGTTAAGCGTCCGCCTTTGGCTCAGGTCATGATCCCAGGGTCCTGGGATCGAGCCCCGCATCAGGCTCCCAGCTCAGCCCTCCCTGCCTTGTACATGCTCTTGCTCGCTCTCTCAAATAAAATCTTTTTTTTTTTTTTTTTTTAAGATTTTTATCCATTTACTTGACAGAGAGCACACATGAACAGGGGAGGGACAGAGGGAGAAGGAGAAGCAGGCTCCCCGCTGAGCAAGGAGCCCGATGCGGGACTCAATCCCAGGACCCTGGGATCATGACCTGAGCCAACGGCAGACACCCAACCGACTGAGCCACCCAGGCATCCCAATAAATAAAATCTTTAAAAAAAAATAAACCAAAAACCCTCAATTCCTGTCTCACACCAAACTCAAAAACTAATTCCAGATGATCATAGGCCTAAACATAAATGCTAAAACCATCAAATTTTTTTTAAAGATTTTATTAGAGAACAAGAGAGGGCAGAGAGCACAAGTAGAAGGGGTGGCGGAGTGGGGGAGCACAGTGAGAAGGAGAAGCAGATGCCCTGCTGAGCAGGGAGCCCAATTCAGGGCTTGATCCTAGGACCCTGAGATCATGACCTCAGCCAAAGGCAGACGCTTAACCAACAGAGCCACCAAGGTGTCCCAAACCATCAAATTTTAATAAGGAATAAGAGATGAGAATGTCTTCATGACTTGGGGCCAGACAAAGGTTTTTAGACAGGACCAGGAAGCTAACAATTTTAAAAGTCAATAAATTAGGTTTGATTGAGGTTATTCATTTGTCAAAACAATACTGACTTGAGTATTTCATTGTAAAATTTTACATCAAAACTAGAATACTGAACTTTATTATATACTTGCTGAAAAATTCAGGAAGACATATACTGATGTATGCAGTTTACTTTGAAATGCACCTGAAAAATAAATGGATTGATGGACCGATATGTGATAAAACAAGTGCAAGTAAAATGTCAATGGCAGAATCTAGATAATGGGTATATGAATGTTCAGTATAAAATTCTTTTGACTTTGCTTTGAAATTTTTATTAAAATGTCAGAGAAATTTTAATAAAAAATACAATTCGTGTATTTTTAAAAAGTTATATATAAAAGCCAGAAAGACAAACTTAATAAAAGATGGTATCAGAAATATTTAAGCCAGAGAGAACTAATGCCTTCCAATCTCTCCAGCCTACCAAAACCTCATAAAGTAGTAAGCTCAATAACAAAAGATGGCTTTTCAGGGAATACAAAAAGATCAAGTCAAATTATTAGAACTGAAAAAAGCCTTACTAAGCCTTGGTTTCCATTTCTGAAAAATGAGTAAGACAGTCCCCCTTCCTCATAGTGTGGTTGTGAAGATTAAATAGAAAAAAAATTAACAAAAAAATGCGTATTATTAAGCACAGTGCTGTGTGGCCCATAAATGCATTTACTTCTAAGAGCCCTATTTAAGAAGGGTGTTTACAAACCATTCCATATTCAAATATAACAACTAAGGAGAGGGTTGGCTTACTCACAGGGAGATTAAAGGATTATTTTTAATAGCAGGAAACCAGAACTATCCTAACTATGAATTAATAGAAAAATGGATATATTCTGATGATTCACAAAAGGTAATATTATGAAAATGAATAAGCTACATGCTACATGCACCAACACAGAAAAAATTACACAAAGTCATGATTGAAGAAACTGGACATACTTAACGTGATGATCAAATGGGGTAGGACAGTGTCCCCCCAAAATTCATGTCTACTCAGGAATCAGACTTTGCAGATATAATTAGTTACGATGAAGTCATACCGGGTTAGGGTGAGCCCTAAATCCAGTGCTGGTGTCCCTCAAAGAAAGCCATGCACAGACTCAGAGAGACATACACAGGGCAGATGGCCAAGTGAAGATAGGCAGTGATCAGAGTGATGTAGCTACAAGCCAAGGAATGCCAAAGATTGCCAAGAGCCACGGGAAGTTTGGAACAAAGCAAGGAAAGACTCTCCCCTAGAGCCATCAGGGAGAGCAAGACCCTGCCAACACCTTGATTTCAGACTTCCGGCCTCCAAAAATGTGGGAGAATAAATGTCTATTGTTTTAAGTCACCCAGTTTGTGGGAGTTAAAGTAGCCCTAGGAAACTGGCACAATGATGAAAAATTTGAGGGAACATTGTATCTTATATTCAGATAGCTCAAAGATATACAATATAACTTCAGAGAACACAATTAGGGGATGTTTAAAACACAATGGGATGTTAAAAGGAAACAGATTACAGCTTTTTTTTTTTTTTTTTTTAAGTAGGCTCCACACCCAACATGGGGCTTGAACTCATGACCCTGAGACCAAGAGTCACACGCTCTACCAACTGAGCCAGCCAGGCGCCCCCAGATTACAGCTTTAATGTAAGTTTTTAAAAATGGGAGCTGTTCAAAAAACAAAAGGAGCTGCCATAGAAGGTGACTGAGAATCTGTTACCTAAAAAAGTTCCAGTGCAGTCCAGGCAATTACCAGTTTAGAAATGATTCCTCTTTGGGGCAGATTTTGGGCCACAGAACTAATGCCCCTTCCAACTGTTTGAACAATCTATGACTCTTTTATATGTGATGTTATATACCATATTATTAATTTATTTATTAGAGTTACTAAGATCTGAAGTTCCTAAAGGACTTTATACTTTCCTTTACGTGTGGAAACAGTGTGACCAGTGACAAAAAAGTTGTGCCACTTCAAATCTCTTTGGAAAGACTAAACAAGAAGTCATAAAATGTAGTTTAATCTGTAGAGTACCAATGAACAGAGAAATTACTGCAGGAACAAGGGTCTGCCTGCATAATTTAAGAGTGGTAATTGAAATGCAGAAGTTTGCAAACCTATGTAAGACCTGCCCAAATTTAAAGACCATTTTATCCTAAGGATACAGACAGAGCACCAAAAAGTTGACTAACAATCCAGAAAAGCTTCAATTTTAACAAGACTGCTTTTGCTCTTTTCTGAAACACTGATAATCTGTTATCATATTTAGCCTGAAATAATTGCCTAAATGGTGTGCTAATTCCAGTGGTTCTTTAAAACAATTCACAAAGAGCTTAAAATACTATTGTAAGGGAAAACAGGGTGGACTATTAAAATTAACCCTGAAAAAACTAAATTGGTTAGAAGGTAATAGAGCTTTATATAAGGATTCACAAAACTATTTCCTTTAGTACAAACAAAATACTTTTCCAACTTGGCAAAGATTATACTCCTACAAATGTTTACAGGAATGTCCCTATGAGGAAAGGAAAAGATATTTATAAATAAAATTCATATGGATTATTTTGACAGACATAAATATATTATCAGAACAAACATTTCAAATGTAAAATGGTATCTTACCAGCTCCAAATGGCACGTAAGCAAACTTCTCTCCTGATGCTGGATTGTCCTGTAAGTAGCGATCAGGATTAAAGTCCAGACGTTCTACCCATGAGTCTTTAAGTCTTTGATTGACAGTGGGAGAGACACACACCTGATGTCCTGGAGGAATGGTATATCCTGCCACGGTCTACAAATGAAAGCAACACATTTCATTAGATAATATAAAACTATTCTACCAAATAACCAGACTATTGTGTAATAAAGCATTAACACACATGTGATATACATATATTTAAAAACTAGCTAGATGATAGGCCAGCTAAAAATTATTTTAACTCAAGATGATTTCTAAGTGACCCAACATTGGGCTGGAAACTTAAAAAAGCCATAATGCCTCAGAGGTAGTGGAGGGATATCAAGGAGCCTTTCACAATCTGATTTATTTCCATATTATCAGAATTTTTAATAAAACATGCTTTTTTTTAAACCAGGAAAAAAATACACTACCATTTTTAAAACCCTAACTGTTAAATAAAAATGCAGGGAACAGATTAGCATGTATACTCTCTAATTATATAAAAATATCTATATAAATAGAATATATAATTACATATCAGAGTTCGAATATAAAAAATTGAAATTATGTGAAAACGATTATTCTACTTTTTTAATTTAAAAAATTCTCTTTGCTGTTATATTTCTTCTTTCTGATAAATAAAAACTGGGGGAATGGAAGGGGAGATCTAACCAAGAGACTCACCTGAGGAGTTTTGGCCATTCTCATCATGGTCATTATAGGAGGTCGAAGTCTTAATGTTTCTTTTATACAGCGATCAAGTAAATTTAGATCCTTCAGCTAAAAAGGGAAAGCATTTCCGGAGTTTTAGAAATATTTAACTTACTTCAGCAGTATGTGTTTAAACTTATGGGTTATAATAAAATAGTTTCTATTGTGGTAGAAGGGCAAAGAGGTAACTGGTTCAGTATCCGAGATTATCTTGTTCTGTCACTTTCCATGGTCAACAAGGGAAAGAGGGCAAGATACCATCAGTACAAGAGGTAATCACTCTGAAGAGTGGCATAGTAAGGGCCTGCAAAAATCCACTTGTCTAAAAAGTGAAAACACTAGCAAAAATCATGCTACCACACAGATGAAACTTGAAAACATGCTAAGCAAAAGAAGCCAGTCACAAAAGACCACATACTGTATGATCCTGTTTATACGAAATGTCCAGGATACAGCAAATCCATACAGACAAAACGTAGATCAGTGGTTGCCAGGGGCAGGGGAAATGGAGCATGACTGCTAACAGGTACCGGCTTTCTTTTGGAAGTGATTTAAATGTTCTAAAGTTGTGATAGTTTCCACAATTCTGAATATATCAAAAAACAGTAAGTTAGATCCTTACTGACTGGACTGTCTCTATGGTATGTCAATTATATATCAATTAAGCTATTACTTTAAAAGTTACAAAATCAGGAATGAAAGAGACATCACTGCTGGCCTTACAGAAATAGAAAGGATTGTAAGAAAAAACTGTAACAATTGTAAGCCAACGAATTAGGTAACCTAGATGAAAATGGACAAATTCCTAGAAGGACACAAACCAAAGACTCAAGAAGAACCAGAACGTAGGAATAGATGTATAACAAGTAATCAAACAACTTCCCACAAAGAAAAGCACAGACTCAATGGCTTCACTGGTGAATTCTAACCAGACATGTAAGAAAGAATTAGTATCAATCCTTCACAAACTCTTCCAAAAAAATAAGAGGAGGGAACACTTATAGACTCTTTCTTTGAGACCAGCATTACTCTGTATACCAAAACCTGTCAAAGACCTCATGACAAAACTACACATCAGTATCCCTCATGAACACAGATGCAAAAATCCTCAACAAAATACTAGCACACTGAATCCAACATGAAGACATTTCAAGGAGGGCCATGGGGACTTTTCTAAAAAAAGCTAAGCAATTTAATCTATAGTAAATAGAATATATCAAATTGTCCCCTTTAAAAACTAGCCACTCATTAGATACTCGAAGTCATAAAGCAGCAGTGAAACTAAAAATCCAACAAACCTGGTCATAAGTTAAAGGAGGCAGATCTTCTCCACAGACTGTTTTCTGTTCTAAATAACATTTTTCTTGAAGTGTTTTGTCTCTGGCCAAGAAGAAGCCCATCCAGGCACTAGTAGTTGAGGACGTGTGCTGGCCTGCCAAGAGCAGTCCAATAAGCATGCCTGCTACTTCGTCGTCTGTCAGAGGGCGCCCATCCCTAAGGAAGGAGTCACACACAAATTTAACAGTTTGGCAGACCATTTCATGCCTTCACATTTAAATAAAGGGTCGTAGTGAATAAACTTTTCAGGTGTAATAGTCTCTTGCATTTGCCCATCACAAGTGAGAATTTTTTCCCCTGCGGGGAAAGAGACAGACCAAAGAAATGTATGATTTTCATTACAAAAGATGTTCCTGCAGTTTGTCAGCAGGCGTTGCCCCATGCCTGGTCCTTGGGCTCCAGGAAGGCAATGGGATCCCATTAATTCGTGTCTCATCCATTTAACAAGCCCAAGGCTCATAGCTACTAATTTTGTCAACATCACTACTTTTTAACTGGACATATTTTTTAACTTTGTATTGAAATTGCCTGCTTCAGCTTAACATGTGATCCGAACAGCTCTTACTTGTAAGTAGAATCTAGTAAAGTTTGGAGAATGTCATCAATTTTTTCTTCTGACTGTCTGCGCTTCTGGATTGCTTTATAGAAAATATTCTTGATCTCTCGATGAGCTCTGTCCCTGCGTCTGCAATTCAAAGACAAAAATGACTAAAAAATAATGTCATACTTTCTGGCATCAGATTCATTTTGAAAATAACCAGGACCTAGCTTAAGAATGACTCAAATAATTGACAAAAAACTCAGAACCAAAAGAAAAAAAGAAGTTAGACGAACCATGAGAGACTATGGACTCTGAGAAACAAACTGAGGGTTCTAGAGGGGAGGGGGGTAGGGGGATGGGTTAGCCTGGTGATGGGTATTAAGGAGGGCACGTATTGCATGGAGCACTGGGTGTTATATGCAAACAAGGAATCATGGAACACTACATCAAAAACTAATGATGTAATAATGTATGGTGATTAACAAAAAAATAAATAAATAAATAAAATCTTATACTGTTAGAAATTTCTAGCATCCTTACATACATATCCCTGATTCTTAACATACTTCCTATGTTCTAACAAAAGGTCTAAAGCAAGACTGTGATTATTCCTTTAGAATCATTTTCCAGTTTAACAGAAAGCAGAATACTTTAAATTAACGAAATTCCAATTTTAACCAAATTAATTCTTGAAGCAGATGGAGAGTGATTCTGGTTTTTCTATAGGATTCAGAACTTGAATAAACCTAAGATTTATTTAGGATGACCTAAATCCAGGATGTAGAACATGATGACAGTATACAGGATTTGATTCTACTTGGGGGCAAAAATACTAGGAGGCAGGGGCGCCTGGGTGGCTCAGTTGGTTAAGCGACTGCCTTCGGCTCAGGTCATGATCCTGGAGTCCCGGGATCGAGTCCCGCATCGGGCTCCCTGCTCGGCAGGGAGTCTGCTTCTCCCTCTGACCCTCCTCCCTCTCATGCTCTCTGTCTCTCATTCTCTCTCTCTCAAATAAATAAATAAAATCTTAAAAAAAAAA
>NC_138380.1:65047455-65077854 GCF_054177405.1 Leptonychotes weddellii | reverse complement strand
AGGGGCGCCTGGCTGGCTCAGTTGGTAGAGCACGTGATTCTTGATCTCGGGGTCGTGAGTTCGAGCCCCGCATTGGGTATAGAAATTACTTAAAAATAAAACTTTTTAAAAAATGAATAGAGGGGCGCCTGGGTGGCTCAGTCATTAAGCATCTGCCTTTGCTCAGGTCATGATCCCAGGGTCCTGGGATCGAGCCCCACATCCGGCTCCCTGCTCAGCAGGAAGTCTGCTTCTCCCTCTCCCACTCCCCCTGCTTGTGTTCCCGCTCTTGCTGTCTCTTTCTCTGTCAAACAAATAAATAAAATCTCTAAAAAAAAAAAAAAAATGAATAGAGTTACAGAAGTTCCAAGTCGCAGTGTAACAAAAGCAGCAAGAAGGTGATTTAGTGCATATGAGGTGCTTCCCAAAGAACAGCAGTCCAAAAACTGAAGAATGGATTATTTCACAGGTCAAAAGCAGGAAGACCAGGACTAAAATTTGAGGTCTTGACTATATATAAAAGAAAACTGTAGCTAATCATCAACTGGTAATATCCCAAACTAGAGACAGATACATCAGGGAAGCACATTTCGATGACATTTAAAAGTCATAAAAATTACCCAATTAATGCCTTGTTCTTTAATTCCGTGTTTACCAAATGAACTTCCAATTGTCCCTTGGCTTTCCAGTTAGATTTGCCAATGAAGTTTATCAAATTCTGGTGTTCTCAATGCTGTAACTTTGTCTCACTTGTATTTATTAAGTTGGCATTTTAGTTTGTTTATACATCAGCTTCTTGTATGGTTAGAAATATATCACATCAGCTTTCGGTGGATTACAGAAACTGAAGACCACACCCAGAACATGGGGACCCACACAGAGGTCTTAATGCCCTATGAGACAGATGTTGCGTCCTGCTTTGGGGGGGCAATTTTCTCTGAAAGGAACACTTAATTGTCCAATATAAAGAATGGATTCACATAAATATCCAAAGAAGATCAAGTTATACTCACTATACTCTGTACATAATGCAAGAAAGCATATAGTTGGTGGTAGACTAAGCCTATGTATTTAAATTTACTTTTTTCATGAACTAAATCATTCCCATACAATATCAGATAGATAGGGTATTACATACAAAATTAAATCATTTAGACTTTTACTTGCTCATGGGGGTTAAAAAAAATTATTTTATTTATTGTCTTAAAATGACCTTGCAAAAAGCCTTAATTCAGTTTATTTCAAAATTTAATGAGTTATTTTTATATTATTTGTACAAATGAGCTGAATAACATGCACATTAACTAGCCCATTTTAAGGTTTTGCTAAGTGAACAGCAATAATCACTTCCTCTCAGGTCTTTTTAACTCTGTGGTTATCAAAACATATTCTTTCCATTAAATCTAAGGTGTTTTTTACATATGTTGCAGTTGGTTTTTCATTACACACACAAACACTCACGTATTCTTATATTTCTAGTCATAAAAAAAAGTAGAAATACTAGGACAAATGCAAAACCAAAACAGTTTGCTTACTTTTTTCTCCACTTTCTCCCCAACTCTGAAAGTACTCCTTTGTTTCTTTCTCAATTATAGAAACGTGCTGTCTAAAGTGGGCTATGTTAAGGCCACTTTTTAACATTTTCTTCTGCTCCAAAAAAACCTTCAAAATATTAACAGTATAATACCAAGCATTAAAACACAATTTTGTTTTATCAGCAGATTCATTTGGGTTATTATATGTAACACTCAAAGAAAAGAATATTTTTAAAAAAGATATTGAAAATAAAAACAGTAAAAGGATTTTTTAAAACTATACCAAACATGGGAAACTTAGAGCATTTATATGGATCTGAAGTAACATGCAGAGGTAACCTGGTATGCAGGCGCTCAACTAATGATAAATTAGGAATCCCACTGCCTTTCCTTCCTACATATGCATTTTCCCACTCCAGACCGCAGGGCTTCCCTTTCCTGTTATCTTCTAGCATCCCAACCCAACCCAGATACCAACACAAGCCCCCAAAGGTTCATTATGCTTCCATATCATTTTTATCCCACTTCACATACTCTCCCATTCCATTCCCAAACAAGTATCATTCCTCTCACTATCTTCCAGAAGTTTAATGAGAATTCAATATAGTCTGATTGCAATAAATTCACACTAAGACAACTAATGGTTTTAACCCATTGGGACATTTCTATTTTAAGAATCTGATTAGCAGTGTGAAAAAATGAATAGATATATCTGACCAGAGAGATTTTCTAGGGTTCTTGCTTTTGGCCTTGAGGAGCCACTCATTCCCCACACCTCGCTCATCCCCAGAAATAACACTTGATGTCAACTCTTAACTGCTACACTAGGATACTAGGGCATGTGTGGTACGATCTCAGCCAGAGCCCACACCAAGCTATTGAGCCAATGATCTCATTTGTGTTTTGCATCAATTTGCAGCACTCTAATATTTGACTTCAGGAGGGGAAAAGAAATCACACAAACTTCCAAAGCCAACAATCTTTAGCTGAAAAGAGCTCTTATGCTAGAATTTCAGGCAGGAGTAGAGGTATAGGAGGCCCTTTTGATGAAATAATGGGATTTTCTTGTTACCCACTCGAATCAATGCCCTAAGTTCATCATTGATTCTCTTTCTTTGTACAGGCAACCTTTAAAATTGCTTAGCCCATGCCTGCAGCTATAAAACAGAATACCCATTCTTTGTCAGTTACCAGGCCTTTTCTTTTTAATGTCTCATTCTTCAGATTTCTGAACCAAAGAATAAATTGTTTCTACATTCTAAATGTACAATATTACACTACCAGCTGTAACTATTACATCATAGATTTTTCTTGAAGGTAACAGGGTCACCTACTGGATTTGGCACATCATATGCAACTCCCTTCCCAAACACAGGTGTTGTCAGACGACTGTAGACATCTTCTGCATTCAGGTCCTCATTTTTACTATTAAAAAGCAGTGCAGCAGCATCACTCCCCAGAAGGTAAGTAAATGTCTTGCCCACCATGGTAAAACTAAATACAGGTCCATACTAAAGAAAGAAAAGTAGCCACAGTGATGGTACTGAAAAATATGTATCACTAAAAGAAACACTAACTTATTAATTCACAAAACATTTTTGAAAATTAAAACATGCATAAACCTTAATGCAATTACTCACCCAGTCTTTGTCCAAATTTATAATTATTTTCATCCAGTTGCAAGTGAAATATAAACTTTTTATTCTGTTTTCAACTTATACTGAAAATATTTTCTATCCTTTACACAGACATTATAATTTTAATAATTATTCTTTCATTATTGGACATATGGGTGATATGTCAGTTCTTTACTTATTATGGATAATTCTGCAATGAGTTTCTCTGAGAATACAGATTTTTTACCCCCTTGTTAAGGATAAACTTATAGGAGTCACCAAAGGTTATGACCTGTCCTATTGTATTTGCTATGTGAAGACATCAGAAGTTTATTTAGTTATCCAGTTTACTACTATCTCACCAACACCAAATGATTTCTTTTTTTTTTTTAAAGATTTTATTTATTTATTTGACAGAGAGAGACAGAGCGAGAGAGGGAACACAAGCAGGGGGAGGGGAGAGGGAGAAGCAGGCCTCCCGCCGAGCAGGGAGCCCGATGCAGGGCTCGATCCCAGGACCCTGGGATCATGACCTGAGCCGAAGGCAGACGCTCAACGACTGAGCCACCCAGGCGCCCCTAAATGATTTCATTTTTAATTTTCCGTTAATCTGGCTGGGTGTTAAATGCTTTACCTTGCAGTTATCTGATTATTATTAAAGACCAGGCTCTGGGGATACAATTGTGAACAAAAATACTGTCTCTGACTCATGTAGCTTAGTCTATTGAAAAAGATACAACTTAATCAAATAATCACATTAACAAATGTAAAATTGCAAATGTGACAAGTACTACAGGAAGGAAAGCAATTCTGGGAGAAGAGAACTGATAAAAGAGAGACCAAAGAGAGGAAAGGCCACCTGAGCTGAGGCTTGAAGGATGAGGAGGAGTCAGCATGGCAGCCCGGCATGCACAAAGATCCTAATGGGGGGGAGGACAAGATGAGAGCTGAGTCTGCAGGGCCTAAACCATACGTAGTCTCATAAGCCATATTCAGGAAGTTTTTTCCTTACAAGCAATAGAAAGCCATAGAAGATTTTAAACTGCATGGGAGGGACACACTGCTATATGCATATTTTAAAAGAAAGATCCCTCTGGCTGCTATATGGAGGGGGGAGGAACAGGAGCAGAAGGAATGTCAGAGGACCAGTTAGAGCCTATGCAGGAACCTGATGATGAAAACTTGCTACATGGTAATGATGGGGCAGTGCACAGAGAAGCAGATGGATACTGAATTATTTTGGAGAGAGAATTTGCAGACAGCAATGGATTGAGGGAGGGAAGTATCAAGAAGGAATCCTAGGCTTCTGGAAAACAGAAAAATGGTGAGAAGAGAAAACAGGACAACCAGGATTGAAGAGAGAAAAACCAAGGGTTAGCCTTCAGAAATGTTGGATTTCAGGTGCCTTTGAGACAACGCAGGAAAAATCATGTGGGAGTTGGGACATCCAGGTCAGGAGCTGGAGAAGAGACCTGAGCCAGAGACATTAATTTGGGTGTCATCTACCTATGGCTGATAACTGAAGCTGCAGGTTAGAGATGAGATCACCTAAGAAAGACTAAAGGCCAAGGACCAAACCTCCATGAACCCCAACAGTAAATGCCCAGGCATAAGCCCACTACTGAGTTAGAGAAAAAGCAGTCAGAGAAATAGGGGGCAGGGGGGGGGATGAAAGAAGCCACATTTAAGGAGGGAGGAGTTACCAGTGACAAATACAGCTGAGGGATCAAGTTCATTGAACTAGGACACGGAGCTCATTAGTGAAGGGGCTGACAGGCAGACTAGGGTGGACTGAAGAAATGTATGGTATTGGCCACAGTGGAACTGAAATGATGGACCACTGTCCCAAACTGGAAAACGAAGCAAAGAAAGGAGGCTAATAGATCAGGAGAAAGTAAATGGGACAATGGACTGGAAGATCTAATGAGGTCAAAGAATGGTTCTAATGGAAGTTGCTGCAGAGGCAAGAGGCAAGCCAAGAAAAGAAGGGGTCTAAGACTAAAGTGTCTAAATTTATATTGTGGAGCTGAAAGAGTTAAGAGTGACAACAATTCATAGTGGGACTGTGGAATAAATGGCTGAATTGGTATCAGAAAGCTCATGAGAGAGAAGAGGGGCAAAGATCTGACTTGGCCATGGTATCTTGTGGGTCATCCAAGTGAAACTGAAGTCACAGATGTGTAGAGCAGGTTAGAAAATTCCACAGGTGACTGGTTAAGAAAAATAAGGGTCAATCAGTATCAATCTTAACTATGATCAGTAAGTACAAAATTTAGGCTAGTGATGTCTCAGAGATCACCCAGGACACAGGAGAAGTTACGAGAGTCTCCAAGACCCCTCCAGCTCTTAAATAGGAGTAGCTCTAATTTAATTGGTTTCCTATACTCGGGATAAGCCTAAGATTACACTATTTTTAATGTTCTGCCATTTAAAGAAAAGTTTGAAAAGCACTAATTTCTTTTCCTATAATTATTTGGAACACTTACCTTCTCATATGCATTTTCTAGGAATTCAATTGGACTTTTCCCAAATGCTATGGCATGTCCAAGGAATGGAACTGGAGAGAAAATGTATGGTGGACTTTTCTGCAAGAGAAAACAAAAAATTGGGGGTTCACATTTCATTTTGAGATATCCAGTTTAGTTTCCTGACCAAACAAATGAAATTTACCACTAATACTAAAAAGTTACCAAAAAATAAAGCATCAACAGTAACTTAAAAACAGCCAAACTGCAAGTATCTTAGGAGAGTGGCCATAGTCAAAAGAACAGAAACTCAAAACATGGTATAAGTGACTAGACAAACACAAAGGTGTTGTAATTACACATGCTGAACACTGTCCAGAATATGTCCAATATTATTTATTGGTGGGCTCTAGGCAACTTACTTAAACATTAGCAAAAAAAAAAAAAACAAAACACACAGGAAAATCAAACTATATTGTCTTTACCACTACCACTCACAATTTTAGTTCCGGAATCTTGCCTAAAGAAGGTATAGAAAAAGACAAACAGTAACTTGAGGTATAGAAAGATGTGAAATGTTTAAGAAGCTACATTTATCAGGAAAGAGAACACATCTCATCCACTGATTTTATTTTTTAAAGTAGGCTCCACACCCAGCGTGAGGCTTAAATTCACCACCCTGAGATCAAGACCTGAGCTGAGATCAAGGATCAGATGCTTAATCAACTGAACCACCCAGCGCTCCTCATCCACTGATTTTAGAGAGAGTAGATCAGCACTAGCAGGAACTCCTTCACACTCCTTGTAAAAGGTACTTTAGATGCTCCAGGTTTTAAAAACGACTTGGTCAATAGTTCATACATTCCACTGTCAGTAAAAGAGCAGTTTTAAACGCTACTTGGTGTATGAAGCTAGTGGTCAATAACGACACTAAATTAAAGAAACTGATACTTCTTAGCATCATAAGAAGGGACAATCCAGTTACTCCCACCCTACCAAACACTCCCCGCTTCATACAGATATAAATCGCCATTAGGGGCGATACTACAGCCCACAGGATGCCCCACCAGGGCAGTCCCCAAGATGACGGCCACCAGGGCGCTCAATGCCACATCCATCAGTCTGGCCACGGCCATTAGGAGCACCAGCACTTCGGCCAGCACAGCCGTGACCGCTACAAGCACGACCCCCACCAAGACCAGACACGCGGCCACCGCCAGAATCGCTACAGACTTGAGAGCCCCCAACACCAAGGCCAGAAAGGCCAAGGAAGTCGCGACCACAAGCAGCAGAGCTGCGGCCACCTCCCCGTCCCCAGTGCGCCCGTCGCCGCCGCCCAGCTGACCACGGCTTCGGCAGCCACTCCCGCTAGCCCTTCGGCCGCCTTTGTCGTCGCCCCGCTAGCCGTTAGACCACAGTAGTCGCTGCGTCCCCCGCCCGGATCCCCCAGGGTGCACGTACCGCCCCGGCGGGCAGGGGGGCCAGGTGGCCGACTGCGAGGCGGAACAGGTAGACTAGGCCAAGCGTGAAGGCGCAGGCGATTAGCAGCATGGATAGGAGGTTGCCGCCGGTCACCCGCTCCATCGCCTGCCCCAGCACCGACCCGCCCGCCTGCAGTAAACCCAGCAACATCATCCTGACCGCCGCAGCAGTCACTACAGTTCGCCGGAGACGCTGGAGGCCGAGGTCGCCGCCGCTCCTCCTAATCGATGGAGCGAGTAAGGCCGGCAGATGGGCGTCCGGAGGCGGCCCCGGCCTCCAGGTCTCCTACTAAACCCAGTCCCACCCCCTACTCTCGGCTCCCACGCGCGCCACCCTGTGCGTCACAGAACGGGGCGGGGCCAGATGCTGGCCACGCCCTACGTAGGACTACCTACGGCCGAGGTCTCCTTACGCCAGGAGAGAGGCCCTGAAAAAGCAGGTTGCACCTAGGGTACCAGTGGTACAGAGACAGAGGAGAACGAGAACTTAAGAGGGGATCATCCCCCTGAGAATCGCGGGCCACCTGAGCCTGCGTGCCCGGGTGCGGAGCACCACGACACGGCGCCGAGAAAGGGCGGGCGGAGGGGTCTCAGAGCGAGGTTTGCGACGGGACGGCAGCGGCAGCAGCGCGCTCTGTGATTGCACCGCTCGCGCGTGAGGTGATCTCAGCTTATGTGGCGTCAGCCGGGCGGGTGGCTTGAGTACCGCCCCGGTGGTGCGAGCACCGCCCCCTCGCCGGGGCATGCAGGCCCGCTGCAGCTGAGCCTCTCAGGGCCCGCGTCCTGAAGCGGTGGAGAGACAGCCAACATGGTTGGGGAAAGGGCGATTGTGAAAGACGCCGTCTGCCCACGGAAGGGTGGGACGATGAGGTCAGTCCCATGCCACCCCAATTAAAAGCAGTCTGACAGGTATTAATATACGGCATAACGATAACAAAACTTAGTTGCTGTCTGGATTATACGGAAACAGGTTTTCCGAAATAAATTTGAATATTATAGGCCGTCGCGACCTATTTGAGACAACATTCCCCAAGAACGGCACTTACTCTGTCCAGAAAGATTTTAAAACGGAAGTACAGTCCTAAAGCCACAGCCCCTTGGCCGCCCGCTCCTGCGGTCTCAAAGAAGCATGTATCTATAATGACCACCAAAGTAAATTCCCCTTCTGTATTACTCTCACGAGCCCCCGACCATATTCATGTATTTATTCAGTCACTGTGAAGAGCTAGGTATTGTGCTAGGTAGGCACTGGGAATACAGCAGTGGGTGACAAAACTGCAGGGCCCTCAGGGAAGGAGCAGGAGTATCTAACTGCCTGCTCAACACCTCTACCTAGATGCTTAACATTTATCTCATTGTCAGTAAATCCCGAACTGAATTTACCTCCTCCCACCCCGCTGCCATCCTGCCCCTCCTGTAATGCCCATGTAGGAAGGGCACCACTATCCACCCCATTGCCCTCCTTCTTCATTCCTCATGTTTAATCAGTCACCACATCTTATAATTCCACCACCTTGAACGTTTCTCCATTCACCACTACCTTAGGTCAGATCTCATCGTTGCTTGTCTGCCTTTCCAACTATACATCTTGTACTTGTCCATTCTTGTTCTTAATCTGGCCTCCCCACTGTTGCCATTTCTTGTATCTCTAAAGCATGTTGTAATCATCTCTGTAGGTTTCCTCTATTAGAACATGAGCTTGAGAAAAGGGATCACGTCTTAATTGTTTTTATATTCTGCCCTTATTCTAATACCTACCATAGCAGTTCTCATATTGTGGTTCATAGCCTTCTGGGTATCCCCAAGAGCCTTTCAGAGTATCTGCAAGGTCAAAACTCTTTATAATAATACTGCTATTTGCTTTTTCACTGCTGGAATTTGCCCTGATAGTGTAAAATCAGTAGTAAATAAAAACTTCTTGGGCCTTAGCACAAATCAAAGGCAATGACACCAAACTCCAGCAGTCATTATTCTTCACTGTCATGCACTTGCAATAGAAAAATAAAATTATCTATTTCAGTTAAGAATGTCCTTGATGAAATTGTGAATGTTAGATTTATTAAAGTTCAACCATTGAATACATGTATTTTTTAACTAGCAGATTTTTTCATGGAATAACATTTTGCTTGAAAGAATGACTGCCAAACTCTAGTCTTTCACATTTGGGTATTTGACATTTTCTTGAAAATGAAATCAGCCTGTCCTTTTAAAGAAAACCATTGACAGTATTTGTTGTCAGTGATAAAATTAAAGCTTTCCAGGGCGCCTGAGTGGCTCAGTTGGTGGATTTCGGCTCAGGTCATGATCTCAGGGACATAAGATTGAGCCCCATGTCAGGCTCCATGCCTGCTTAAGATTCTCCCTCTCCCTCTCCTTCTGACCCCTTCCCTCCCCACCCCTGACACTCTCTCCCTCTCTCTCTCCAAAAAAAAAAAAAAAATCAAAGCTCTCAAATAAAAATTAAGAATTTTAGAAAACATATCTACCACCGTAAACTTGACAACATACTAATTCTTGAGACTTTTCTGCAGAGGAAAATTTAGTAACAAAAGGATTTTATATAATAAAATGTGTCAACATTAGAATATTTGCATAATTCATTGAACAAGTATTTTCAAATGACCAATGCATGATGTTACAAAATCATGTGTGGGTAAAACATTCATTCAAAGTACAAGTTAGACCAAAAGATTTTCATAGAATGTAAAAAGTTAATTGATATACCTCCAGATTCTACATTGCCACTAACTTTTAAGATACACCACTTATAAAAAAAAAATACCTATAATTATCTGGAAAAGTTATTAAAATATTCCTGCTTTTTCCAACTATACATCTGGGTGAAGTTTATATACTTCAACCCAAACAATGCACATGATTGAATACAGAAACACATATGAGAATTCAACTATCTTCCATCAAGCCAGGCATTAAAGGGATTTGCAAAAATCTAAAATAGTACCATGTATCTCACTATTTTTTTTTTTTTGAGAGAGAACGAGCACAAGCAGGAGGGGGGAGGGGCAGAAGGAGAGGGAGAGAGAATCCTAAGCAGGCTCCATACCCAGTGTAGAACCCCATGGGGGGGGCTCGATCTTACCACCCTGAGATCATGACCTGAGCCAAAATGACGAGTCGGAGGCTTAACCAACTGAGCCACCCAGGTGCCCCACTCACTAATTTCTTTTATTTGAAAACATAACTATGTTCATTAAAATGCATTTTTTATGTTAACATGGGCTTGTTATTTTTAATAAACTAATATTTTTATTTCTCTACCTTAATTTGTATTACTGTAAATACGTATAGATATACACATTTTTTAAAAGTTCTGTAGGACTCTTAATAATTTATGAGATTGTGAAAGAGTCCTGAGGCCAAAAAGTTTGAAAACTGCTGACCTAGAATATGAGTTGTGGGGCTTTCAATTTTTGTTCTGTGTGGAATCACATCGCATACCATCAGTATGACCTTCGTATGAAATAGTTTTAAAACAAGACGTTTGATTCATTAAAACTCCAAGGTAGTCCTCATTATTATATAGCCATAGCTTTTGTTATTTTAATATGAGTTTTCCAAAGTGATGTTTCAGAAGCACATCATAAAATGAAAAGGGAGATTCACCATGGATTCAACCCTACTATTATCTTATTAGTTGAGTGTGGTAATTCATCTTTTTCCTATGCTGCCCATACTTTTCATCAGACCACTCTTAACATTATTGAAATTAAATTTAATTCCTTACTGTGAAGTGAAATGCTGGGTGATAATCAAGCATTTGTGAACAAAACCAAAGTTTTTTTGTTTAAATATAAGGTTTAAATAATAAGATGCTTGACTGAAAATTAGCTAGGATAATTTTGTTGGAAAATGTTTTTCTTTTTTTTTTTTTAAGATTTCATTTATTTATTTGACACAGAGAGGAGGGGCGAGAGAGCAAGCACAAGCAGGGGGAGCAGCAGGCAGAGGGAGAGGCAGGCTCCCCTCTGAACAGGGAGCCCGATGGGGGGCTCAATCCCAGGACCCTGGGATCAGGACTGGAACCAAAGGCAGCCGCTTAACCAGCAGAACCATCCAGGCACCCCAGAAAATGTTTTTCTTAAAAAAAAAAAAAAGAATGTTTTTCTTTCTGTAATCTTCCTCAGATATATCTGGGAGGGGGAGGAGGATTATATTAAGTGCAGTACAAATTGCAGCCATTTCTCCAGAGAGCTCTTCTCCCTCTCAGCTTGGCCTTGAGGCTCTGCTCACTTTCCTGTAATTCCTCAATAAAATGCTGCTCTCTGACAGGAAGGGTGATTCCCTTAAAATCCCCAGAACCACACTTTGGACATACGACCTTACCTTTACAACTTTACTGAAGGATTGTAGATAACAAAGTAAAATTTTAAAACCCAAGAGAACTAAAACCATATGCTAAACATGACTGTTTCTAAAGTAAAAGGAAAAGAACAAAACTTTAAACATGTCATGGGGACTGGGAGTTAGTTCCCTTCATAGACACCGAACATTATCTGGTTTTCCTATAGAAAATTTACTTCTATGCTGCTCCTCACTGAAGGGGGTTTCTTTATTCTTTTTAAAGATTTATTTATGTATTTTAGAGCGAGAAAGAGAGCGAGAGCAGAGGGAGAAAGAATCTCAAGCAGGCTCCACACCCAGCGCAGAGCCTGACACAGGGCTTGAGCTCAGGACCCTGAGATCATGACCTGAGCCAAAATCAAGAGTTGGTCCCTTAACTGACTGGGCCACCCAGGCACCCCTAACGGGGTTTTCTTTAATCCCTAATGTAAAAAAATCTCCATTTCAGAGAATTCTACTCCCTACCCACAGAAACTTATTTCACCCTAGGATCCACAGCCCACCCACACCCAAACCCCAATCTGCCCCTCCCCAAAAGGGCAGTTCACAGGACACAATTACACAAAACATTTCCCTAGGTCTGAGTTTTTCAGTAAGAGGCAGTTAAGCAAAACTGTCTCATTTGACACATCAAATTAAGATCCCTCAAGTTTCTACACCAGTGTGAAATGAAATGTACATCTTCATTTCTCCTGTAGTTTTTTGGTAACTTATTGGACCAAACACACACACCAAGGACAAATATTTTTCAGCTCTGGGACAATGCAAGGACAAATAAAGGAAGAGAAACATTTTCCTAAATGCAGCTAAATTCACACAGATTCCGTTGCTCTTAACAGAGATGGTACTATATGTGATTATGCAGAGAGAAGTGGTTTTCCCATTGTGCATCCTCAGAATTTCAGACCTTGCTAATTAGCGCATTTGAAATAATCGGATTATCTATTGCTGATGGATACTTTTCAGTGACACCAAAGATCTGGCAGTAGCTTTGAGATTATATCTTTACAATAATAAGTCAGAGAAAATTATCACTATTTCCTCTTTGTTGTTTACACTTGGGTGTCATATGTAGAAACTGTTGCCTAACCCAAGGTCATGGAGATTTATGCCTATGTTCTCTTCTGTGATTTTTATAGTTTTACTTCATATGTAGGCGTTCAGTAGATTTTTAGTTAATTTTTGTATATGGTATGAAATAGGGCTTTAAACTCATTCTTTTGCATGTGGATATTTAGTTGCCCCAGCACCATTTATTGAAAAGACTGTCCTTTCCCCATTGATTTATCCGAACACCCTTCAAAAATCAATTGACTGTATATGTTAGGGTTTAATTCTGGACTCTCAGTTCCATTCCATTCATCTATATGTCTATCCTTAGCTTTTGCTTCTCAGTAATATGCACACACATTCATAAATAAATGTATATTTATATAAACTTACAGCAATTTCTTTGAATGAGTGACTTCTAATTAACATGTCATAATTTCATATATGTGTGTGTGTGTATTTGTGTACTTATTTATACAAAGCTTGGGGACTTGATAAAATAACTTTTAATGCTCTTTCAGCTCTGTTAGATAAAATATGACTCTAACAATTAATTTTATGTATGTTTTTAGGTTAACAGGATTCCATCTGCTGCCATCAGAAACAAGTACCAAATCTCTGTTCTCACTACATTTGACCACTGATTTTGCAGTTAGTGTTCATGGGTTTAAAGTTTATTGTGAAGGTAAGTGATGATAATGTAAAAGGACCATTGCCCAGTTTAATGTGGTCAAACCAAAATTCTCCAGGGTGGAAATGGAAGAACCACCACAAGGAAGGAAGATACAGTTCATCTTCTTATCT
This sequence comes from Leptonychotes weddellii, assembly GCF_054177405.1. Taxonomy (NCBI): domain Eukaryota; kingdom Metazoa; phylum Chordata; class Mammalia; order Carnivora; family Phocidae; genus Leptonychotes; species Leptonychotes weddellii. Next base: position 65,064,562 of record NC_138380.1, on the reverse strand, counting down.
CAAATCTTGTTCTAAGATTCACCTTCTTATTAATTATTAATATATAATAAAATGTTAGAATTAGTGGGCTTTAATGTTTTGTCATAGTGTGCCTAGACAGAGGAAAATCTTTCTTAGGAGAAGAGACTATGAAATCACTATAGACCTAGAGATTAACAAAAGGAAATGAAATGTGAGACTAACAGAAAACTAGGCCTGATTTGAGATTCGGGCCTCACAAACTCCACCCTATTCTTCTCTGTGCTCTACCTCTCAGCCAGGAAATAAACTAGTAATCTGTCTTCTTTGAAAGTTAGAACCAAGAGAAAAAAGTCCAGTAAGAGATGAGAGTTGACATCTTCCATTCCAAATCAGCCTTTTCAGTCCTGCAGATCCATAATCCTTTAACCACGGAGAGGAAAACTAAAAAGCTCTTGAGACAGTTTTTATTTGGAAGTTTGGTACAAAGTCATTTGGCATCAAAACATGACCTAAATTGATTAGAGGACATTTATAATCTTTATTTATCCCATGTAGTGTGGGTAGTCATATGTTTCACCATGGAAATACTGTTTGATAATGGGGTCGTACTCTGGGTTCTGCTGAGAGTGTTAAAAACATACAGAATCTGCATGTCTTTCATTTTTAAAATGTGAAAAAATTCTGATGGCAAAAATATTCTGAGGATTTCAGATACAGATCCTGCACTTGTAATTTCTTCTCTATGTGATTTGACAATAAATTTTTCAGTTTATTCCCTAGTTTCAAAAGAGCCCCTTCCTTACCCGTAGGAATATCATACCAGATTTCAACTCATCTCCCCAGGACTGTATTACCAGAATGCATCACATCAGGTTTGATATCATCTTAAGAAACACACAACTATTACAGAAGGGGTGGTTATTTTCTAAAGCACATAATTCAAAATATGAGGGGTTTTTTGGCTAAAACAACAGAATTTAATATTCTCACAGTTCTGGCTAGAATTCCCAGATCAAGGTGTTAGCTGATTGAGTTCCTGGCAAGAGCTCTCTTTCTGGCTTATAGATTGCCTTCTCACTGTGTCCTCACATGGTTGAGAGAACTCATGTGTCTCTTCCTTTTCTTATAAGGGCACCAGCCCTGTTGGATTAGGACCCCTCCCTTATGACCTCAGTTTACCTTTATCAGCTTCTTACTGGCCCTCTTTCCAAATATAATCACATTGAGGTTAAAGGCTTCAACATATTAATTTTTTCTTGAATCCTGTACCTTTGTAGTAAGTTTGAAGTTGGGAAATATGAGTTTTCCAACTTGGTTATTAATTTTCAGGCTTGTTTTGACTTTTCTGGGTCCCTCATTTTTATATGAATTTTAGGATCAGCTTATCAATTTCTACAAAAAGCCAGCTGTCTTTTTGATAGAGATTACATTGAATCTATGAATCAGTTTGGGGAGTATTGCCATCTTAACAACATTAAGTCTTAGAATCCATGAACATAGATGCCTTTCCATTTATTTAGGTCTTCTTTAATTTCTTTGAGTGATGTAAAGTGCTCTGTTTTCAAGCCTTCCACTTCTTCTGTTAAATGTATTTATAAGTGTTTTATTTATTTTTTTTGATGTTATACATAGTGTTATACATGGGATAATTTTCTTAATTGCATTTTCAGATTGTTCACTATAACTGTATAGAAATACAGTTATTTTTTGTAAATTGATCTTGTATCCTCCTAGCTTGCTGAACTCATTTACTAGTTCTAATAGGTTTTTAATAGTTCATCAAGATTTTCTGTATATAAAATTATGTCATCTGCAAATGTAGTTTTTTTTCCTTTCCAGTATGATTTCTTTTATTCTTTTTCTTACCTAATTTCTATGGCTTGAAACTCCAACACAGTGTTGAATAGAAGTGGTAAGAGCAGACATCCTTATCTTGTTCCTGAAACTAAGAGGAAAACATTCAGTGTTTCACCACTAAGTATGATACTAGCTGTGAGGTTTTTTGTAGATACCCTTTTTCAGATTGAGTTAGTTCCCTTCTAGTTTTAGTTTGCTGAGTGTTTTTATCTTGCAGGAGTATTGCATTTTTTTCAAATGCCTTTTCTGTGTCTGCTGAGATCATGTGGTTTTTGTCCTTATTAATATGTCATATTACATTGATTGATTATCATTTGTTGAACCAACCTTGCATTCCTGGAATAAATCCCACCTGGCCATGGTATATAATTCTGTTTGTATGTTGCTGGGTTTGGTTTACTTGTATTTTGATGAGGATCTCTGCATCTATATTCATAAGGGATATTGATCTGCCCTTTCTTGGGATGTCTTTGTTTGGTTTTGTTATCAAGATAATACTGGCCTTGGGGCGCCTGGGTGGCTCAGTCGTTAAGCGTCTGCCTTCGGCTCAGGTCATGATCCCAGGGTCCTGGGATTGAGCCCCACGTCCGGCTCCCTGCTCCGCAGAAAGCCTGCTTCTCCTTCTCCCACTCCCCCTGCTTGTGTTCCCTCTCTCACTGTGTCTCTCTCTGTCAAATAAATAAATAAAATCTTTAAAAAAAAAAAAAAAAGATACTACTGGCCTCATAGAGGATATTTGGATCCAATAATTTGGCCTGCTGTTTTTTGTTTTGATTGTTGTAGGCTGTCTATGCTGAGGATCAGCCTGAGGTTTAAAATTGTCTTTTCTGAGCCTTTTCCTGGGCATATATGCTCACTTTCTAAATTTCCTAGTATATGCAGTTGTTTGTTTTTAATGTCTGGCTCCCAAAAGAGGAAAAAGAGAAAAATGAAGGGAGGAGGGAAGTGTACCAGGCCTTTAAATCCCAGGGAAGTCACTTCAGCCAGAGGGGGAGGGGCTTGCAATGATTGGGGGAGGTGCAACAATGGCCACCCATTTTTTGTCTGCACCTCTCTGTTTAAAAGCAGCAAGCCGGGGTGCCTGGGTGGCTCAGTTGGTTCGGCATCTGACTCTTGGTTTCAGCTTGGGTCCTGATCTCAGGGTCATGAGATAGGGCCCCATGTCAGGCTCCAGGAGCCTGCTTAAGATTATCTCTCTCCCTCTCCCCCTCCCCTGCTCTCTCTCTTAAAAAAGAAAAAAAAAGCAGAAATCAGCAAGAAGAGCTCAGATATCTGATATTTGGAGGACAGGGTCCTTTTACTGCCCCCTGGCTCCTGTAGGTTTGGTGCAGGCTGCTCCAGGAGCATGTGTACAACTGCCAGTCAGGGCATTGGGATGGGGAATGGTAAATACATGGGTTACTTTATTTTATTTTTATTTTTATTTCAGTATAGTTAACATAGAATATTGTATTAGTTAAGTACAACATAGTGATTCAACAATTCTATATATTATTCAGTGCTCATCAAGATAAGTATACTGTTAATCCCCTTCACCTATTTCACCCATGCCCCCACCCACCTCCCTTCTGGTAACCATCAGTTTGTTTTCTATAGTTAAGAGTCTGTTTTTTGGTTCGTCCCTTCTTTTCTCTTCAATTGTTTGGTTTCTTAAATTCCACATGTGAGTAAAATCATTTGGTATTTGTCTTTCTCTGACAGACTTATTTCACTTAGCATTATACCCTCTAGATCCATCCTTGTTGTTTTAAATGGCAAGATTTCATTCTTTTTTATTGCTAAGTAAAATTCCATTATAGATAGAGAGATAGGTATAGAGATAAACACATACATATATACTACTTCATCTGTTCATCTAGTGATGGACACTTGTGCTGCTTCCATAATTTGGCTATTGTAAATAATGCTGCCCATAAACATAGGGGCGCATATATCCTCTCAAGTTAGTGTTTTTATATTTTTGGGGTAAAAACCCAGTAGTGCAATTACTGGATTGAATTACTGGATCATATGGTAATTCTATTTTTCAATTTTTTTAAGGAATCCTGTTTTCTACAGTGACTCTACCAGTTTGCGTTCCCATTAAAAGTTCATGAGGGTTCTTTTTTCTCCATATCCTTGCCAACAGTTGTTGTTTCTTGTGTTTTTTATTTTAGCCATTCTGACAGGTGTAAAGTGATATCTCATTGTGGTTTTGATTTGCGTTTCCCTGATGAATAGTGATGTTGAGCACCATTTCATGTGTCTGTTGGCTGTCTGTATGTCTTTGGAGAAATGTGTGTTCATGTCTTCTGCCCATTTTTTAATTGGATTGTTTGTTTTGCTGTTGAGTTGTATAAGTTCTTTATAGATTTTGAATACTAAACTTTTATTTTTTTTAATCTTTTTTTTTTTTTTTTTTTTTTAGATTTTTATTTATTTATTCATGAGAGACAGAGAGAGAGAGAGAGAGAAGCAGGCTCCCAAGGAGCAGGTAGCCCGATGCGGAACTCGATCCCAGGACCCTGGGATCATGACCTGAGCCGAAGGCAGACGCTTAACCATCTGAGCCACCCAGGCGCCCTAAACTTTTATTGAATATGTCATTTGCAAATATATTCTCCCATTCAGTAGGTTGTCTTTTAGTTTTGTTGATTATTTCCTTCACTGTGCAAAAACTTTTTATTTTGATGTAGTTCCATTAGTTTATTTTTGCTTTCATTTCCCTTGCCTCAGGAGACATATCTCGAAAAATGTTGCTATGGCCAATGTCAGAGAAGTTACTGCCTGTGCTCTCAGATTTTTGTGATTTCAAGTCTTGCATTTAGGTCTTTAAGCCATTTTGAGTTTATTTTTGTGTATGGTGTAAGAAAGTGGTCCAGTTTCATTCTTTTGCATCTAGCTGTCCAGTTTCCCAACACCATTTGTTGAAGAGACTGTCTTTTTCCCATTAGATATTGCCTCCTTTCTCAAAGGTTAATTGACCATATAATTATGGGTTTATATCTGGGCTCTCTATTCTGTTCTGATAATCTATCTGTCTGTTTTTGTGCCACTACCATACTATTTTGATTACTACAGCTTTGTAGTATATCTTGAAATCTGGGATTGGGACACCTCCAGTTTTGTTTATCTTTTTTGAGATTGTTTTGATTACTTGGGGTCTTTTATGGTTCTATACAAATCTTAGGTTTGTTCTAGTTCTGTGAAAAATGCTGTTGGTATTTTGATAGGGATTGAATTAAATCTGTAGATTGCTTTGGGTAATATGGACATTTTAACAATATTGCTTCTTCAAATCCATGATCATGGAGTATCTTTCCATTTGTGTGATCTTCAGTTTCTTTCATCACTGTTTTACAGTTGGTCTTTTCACCTCCTTGGTTAATTTTATTCCTAGGTATTTTATTATTTTTGGTACAATTGTAAATGGGATCATTTTCTTTTGGGGGGATAGTTTTCTATTATATGTGCTGCCGAAGCGAGCACTGGGGGGATTGTTTTCTTAATTTCTCTTTCTACTGATTCATTATTAGTGTATAGGAATGCAAAGGATTTCTGTATGTTGATTTTGTGTCCTGCAACTTAATTCATTTATCAGTTCAAGTAGTTTTTTGGTGGAGTCTTTAGGATTTTCTATATAAAGTATCATGTCATCTGCAAATAGTGAAAGTTTTACTTCTTCCTTACCAATCTGGATGCCCTTTATTTCTTTTTCTTGTCTAATTGCTGTGGCTAGGACTTCCTAGTACTATGTTGAATAAAAGTAGTGAGAGTGGACATCCTTGCCTTGTTTCTGATCTTAGGGGAAAAGCTCTTAGTTTTTCACCATTGAGTGTGATGTTAGCTATGGATTTTTCATATATGGCCTTTATTATGTGGAGGTATGTTTTCTCTAAACCTACTTTGGTAAAGGTTTTTATCATGAATGGATGTTGTACTTTGTCACATGCTTTTTCTGCATCTACTGAAATGATCATATGATTTTTATTCTTTCTCACTGATGTGACGTATCACATTGATTGATTTAATACTCTGGTTTCTCTTCAGATCGTATAAATCTTTTGCCTTTTATATTGATTGATTTACAAATATTGAATCCCCCTCACATCCCAGGAATAAATCCCACTTGATAGTGGTGAATGTATTATCGGATTTGATTTGCTAGGGATTTTTGCATCTATATTCATCAGAAATATTGGCCTATAGTTCTGGTTTTTTGAAGTGTCTTTATCTGGTTTTGGTATCAGGGTAATGCTGGCCTCAGTACATAGGTTAGTATTATAAATTTGGTTTGTGACTCTACTTTTTGTTTTCTACATGATTTAAGAGATTAATACATTTTTAAAAAATTAGTCTAAAAGCTAGTATTATTGTAAATTTGGTTTGTAACTCTACATTCTGTTTTCTAGATTAATGCTTTAAAAGAATTATTAGTTTATGTTTTGGGGCACATATTGTGTAAATATGTAATTTTGTGACATAACAACCAAAAGGGGCAGGGATAGAGCTCTAAAGGAGCAGAGTTTTTGCATGTTATTGAACTTAAGCTGGTATAAATGGAAATTAGAGTGTTACAACTTTAGCATGTTAAATGTAATCCCCATAGTAACCATGAAGAAAAAAATAGCTATGGAACATGAAAGTAAATAAAGGGAATTTAAACATTTCACTGCAAAAAAAAAATCAGCTAAACACAAAAGAAGACTGTAAGGCAGGAAATAAGGGTCAGAAATGCTCTATAGCATATAGAAAACAAATAGCAAAATGATAGAAGTTAAATCTCCCATCAATGGTTATTTTAACTGTAAATGAATAAGCCAGTCACAAAAACATAAATACTTTGTGATTCCACTTATATGAAGTACTTAGTGTAATCAGAATCATAAAGACAGAAAGAATGGTGGATGTCAGGGGCTAGGGGGGAGGGGGAATGGGGAATATTATTTAATGAGTTTCAGTTTTATAAGATGAAAGTCATGACGATGATAGTGATGATCACACAACATTGTTCAGCATATTTAACACCATTGCACTGTATATTTAAAAATGTTTGAGATAGTAAATTTTGCTATGTGTACTTGCCCAACATTTTTAGACTACAGTTGACCTTTGAATAACATGGGTTTGAACTGCATGGGTCTACTTACATTTGGATTTTTTTTATAAATACAGTATAATACTGAAAATGTATTTTCCTTATGATTTTCTTAATAACATTTTCTTTTCTCCTAGCTTACTTTATTGTAAGAATACAGTATATAATACATATACAAAATATGCATTAATCGACTATGTTATTGGTAAGGCTTCTGCTCAACAGTAGGCTATTAGTAGTTAAGTTTTTGGGAAGTCAAAAAGTTACATACAGATTTTCAACTGCGGGTCTGCTGCACTTTATTACTATATTTCATAATGGAATATTAATAGATGGAATAGCTACCCAAATAAAACTATGAAGACCATATAGGAAAATGGGGAAATATGATAAAAATTTTAATATATATTAATAGTTGCTAATTATAAAAACATATGTGCTAAACACTGTTTTGATTTTTTTTGCATTTAATACGTTATATACAGTAAATTCTCATTATAGCACAACACCTTAGGAATTTTTTTTTTATCAGAAGGGAAAAATCAAGGCACAGATTGACTTTCACAAGACCAAGTAGCTAATTAGGGTCAGAGCCAGGATGCAAAATTGTTGGTTCCAAAGCCCAGTATATTTACTGCACTGCTATTATATAAAACAAACTATGTGCGTATGGTTATAAACACCAAGGTAAAAGATAACTTGCAAACATTAAATTGGCTGTGTTAAGAGAATAGGATTATGTGACTTCTTTTTTACTCTTTTTGTAACAAATACTCATTGGGAAAAAGGTGGAAACTACAAATAAGCAAAAAATTAAATAAATAAAAGTTAAGTGTTATCTCAGTCCCCCCAGATTTAATCACTATTATGTTGTTTCCTGTTTAAAAACTTATTTTACTGTTGTTTCACCATGTTTTTAAATTAAAATGTAATAAAATAGAGGTATAGTACACATGATAATAATCCAAGGTACACTGTGGAAAATTCAGCTACGATTTCTTCACAGGGCATAATAGACAGTCGTAAAGATTAACAGGGCTTAAAATGTTTAAATGTTAAATGGAACTCTATTAATAGCTGCTATTGATTAAGTATCTTCCATATACTAAACACTTTTCTTTTGGTGACTTATATGGAAAATTCAGCCTTCTCTCAGTTTTCCTAATTCTTCCTTTAACTCTACCAATAAGGAGGAATGCTAATATAAATGAAGGTAAGGTAAGGGTATTTACTGCATCATAGAACCCTTACAAATTTCTGTTTCTTTTCCACAACTTTGGCACTAGGACAGTCCTGCATCTGCCCTATGCCCTATGCCATCTGCCCTAAGCCTATGGTTAGGGTAGGGTAACTGTTAGAACAAAACACCCCAAAACCTCAGACCCTCACTAAGAGTTTATTTCTCACTTATTCAGCAGTGCAAAATAGCTATGCCTGGTTGAGGGGCTGTCTTCTGAGTTGAGACTCAGGGAGCGAGACTCCCTAGTTTTGTGGGTCTACCACGCCCAGGACCTCCAGCCAGACAGGGAATGGAATGTCTATTTAGGAGCTAGGTCTGAAAACAACTTACATCATTTCTGCCTACATTTCATTCAGAGAAGTCAATCACAGGAGCCCTATATAATCACAAGGGAAGCTTGGAAATGTAGTCTGGTAGGATGCCAAGAAGGAAAAGAGGATGGGGTTTGTTGTAGAGGTAGCAGTAGCAGTTACCACATATGCCCTAACCTGGCCTGGGGTGAGTGGATGGATTATGCTATGTTCTAGGCTTTAGGATGAACAATTTCCTTTTGCTGGTATTTAAATTTTTCTTTCTTTATCATCAGCATTGTGAAAATAAGGTTAGGGATTAAAAGATACTCACCTGTTTTGGTTATAATCCACTAAGATATATCAGTACAAACCAAACTAATTGGACTCCTTTTCTAGAATACCATATACAAAGAAAAAAATCAACTCTTTTTTTATGAGCTGCCAACAGGCATCTTATGTCACAGAGAAGAGCCTGAGAAAATGAAGCTAAAACATAGAATCTGAGACAGGAGAAATGCAAAGCATCCTGATTCTGCTCAGTTTCTGAATGTAGTTGTGAAACAAAAGCAGAAAGCCCTCATTCTTTAGGAAAAAAATATTAATATTAACTTCCTCTTTAAGAATGGAGATTAGCTTTTTATCAGTAAAATTTGTTAGCTAGATAGAAAGCCAAAGAAATGCATTTTTGTTTTGAAAACCTACTTTTCACAAGATAAAAATTTTCTTAGTGCAACTAAGTTACTAGTTTACTTTTCTGTTACACAAATGAAACCTTTAATTGATTTCATTGCTTCAAATGTTTGTGAAAAATTGTTTAGCTAAATTAGAAAAGTCACAATAATAATTATGAAAATAAGATAAGGTTTTGAATTGTATCTGTTTATGTAAATTATTCAACAGTAAGCCTCCTAAGCTATTTTTAAAGATGCATTGTATTCACTGACTCTAGAAACTACAGTTTTAACTATTCTCTTCTCCTCCTACTACAGCAGAATTTTATTTATTTTTTTTTTAAAGATTTTATTTATTTGTTTGACAGAGAGAGAGAGAAAGTAAGAGAGGGAACACAAGCAGTTAGAGTGGGAGAGGGAGAAGCAGGCTTCCTGCTGAGCAGGGGGCCGATGTGGGGCTCGATACAGGGCTCGATCCCAGGACCCTGGGATCATGACCTGAGCCGAAGACAGACGCTTAATGGACTGAGCCACTCAGGCACCCCTACAGTAGAATTTTAATAAAATGATTTTAAACAGTTTTTGCCTCCAGAACCCAAACACAATGCAGTGTTTTCTTCCTCACAGTTAACAGAAAACTAGTTTTTCACCTGGGTCTTCTCTGGCTTCAGTTACATGAGCAGGGGTTTTTTTGTTTTTGTTTTTGTTTTTTTAGCTTAACTAGATAAAGTTTCTATCTTTTGCAATGGAAAGAGTTTTGACAAAACAGTGTTTGCTTGATGTCTAGGAACCCTTATCCACTGTTGGTGGGAGTGCAAACTGGTGCAGCCACTGTGGAAAACAGCATGGAGTTTACTCAAAAAGTTAAAAATGGAACTACCCTATGATCTAGTAATCACACTACTGAGTATTTACCCAGAAAATACAAAAACATTAATTCAAAGGGATACATGCACCCCTATGTTTATGGCAGTATTATTTACAGTAGCCAAATTATGGAAGCAGCCCAAGTGTCCACCAATAGATGAATGGATAAAGAAGATGTGGTATATATTAACTACTTTTTTGACTTTTGTTATTTTCAACTTCAGTGGGTTTACTGACCTTGGCTCTGCTTTATGCTTAACAGAGCTATCCCATTCCTCATGGAGAAACAATAGGTATAGTACATTCATTTCAGCTTCTAAGCTGGCATCTAAAATGAAATTGCTCTGCTTTGTAACTCCAATGCAAGGTACTAATGACGTCATTACCTATAAATCTTGGGTTGTATAAAGGCATTGTATAACAAAGAATTTTTAAATGGAATCATTACTTTTTAAAAATTATTAACATAATTACAAGGTAACAGAACGAGTATACAAAATAGTGTCTCTGATATTTTATTATGATAACATTTAAGTGGTAGCCATAAATTGTCATTATCTCTTAGGAATGCATGAAAAGACACATGACATGCAATTCTCTTGTATCCAGTGTCAGTTATATAAGTACCTCATAAATTTTCAGTTTTTATTATGGGTACACTGTTCAAAATTTAATTGCACATGTAAAAAGTTTTAAAGCTGTTATTTTGTCCATAATTTCATATGCTCCTATCATAGTTAGTGCCCGAGTTAGTTGGTCTCCTAAAGCAGCAGTAGTTAGTGACAAGTTGTTACTTTCCATTTTCCACCTATCAAGTGCTTGGCGGACTCTCTCATTTAATGAAACAGTGCTGAAAATTTTAAAGATAATATTATTTTAATCACCAATTAAGAACATTTAAGTTACTTAAATATTATATACCTAAGTTTTCAAATCAATTTACCAGGTTGAAGTGAAGATTAAATTATTGGTGAAGATTGTTCGTATAAAATTAGCACAGAGCTTGGCAAATAGTGAATGTTAGCTCCATGCCAACCCTTGTTTCCTTGTAGAAAATCAATTCAATCAACATTCAGTTCTAAGAGAGATTTACTCAAGATCTCACAACAATAACTGTGGGTTATTTATCCTAAGGCAGTATATTACTGCTACAGTACTACGTGCTTTATAACTTGATCTCATGACAACTCTCTTAGGTAAGTATATCCATTTTACCAGTGGAGAAACTGAAGTACCTGTAGGTTAAGGGACTTATCCAAGGTCACAAAACTAGTTGTAATTTAAAGCCAGACAGTCTGCCATGAGGGCCCTTACTCTTAACTACATTGCCCACATGGTTCTCAAATATCTAATAAACTAACATCAGTCTTTTACAGCAAATTAGAATTCATGTTAATCTGATGTTTCAAAACCTTATAATATCAAAATGATATAAATCAGAACATAAGAATAAGCTTATACCACATGTTGTTCTTCATACATACCTCTTTGCAGACATATCTGTTTCTGAGATGACCAGGTTTAATTTTTGACACAAAAATTTAAAACTTGTTTCAGTGATGTTATTGGCAACTATGTTGAAGATCTTCTCTAGGATTTTCTCTACATTTGAACATAAAAAAAATTTAAGTCCTTTCTTTTGAAAAACATACTCTGTTTTGAGTTATTATTTTATCTGAGTCCCTTACTTCTGTGCTCCTATCAAATGTCTATGTCAAGTAAAATTGAAAAGTAAGATGCAGACCTAATATACAAACTGAAATTTGAACCATTTGTTCTATTTCTTCCAAAATCTGAATAATCAACATGTAATGGCCGTTTAAAAGTATATCATAAGCGACTACAAAATGATTTTCAAAAACTTTCTTAAATTCTTTGAGGATTTGAAATGAATTTAACTCCATCCTTTGATTCAAGCTTTTTAATGGGCTTCTTTATGTACCATCTTAAAAAAACCAAGTTTACATCTACTATAAATATAGTGTATATGTATATATTTTATTTTCAAATCACTTTAATAGAGTGCTGGCTTAGATATAAGTAGAGAGTTTTTAGTTTTTTTGGTTTTTTTTTTTTTTAAAAGCTTCCAGCTAACTTGGACTAGATCTATTTTTGTTATTGATTAAGGTACTTTGGGAATTTTTAAGAACTAGCAATCTCCCACCCCCCTGTAATCATCTCAGCCCCTCAGGCTAGATTGTATGCTAATGATATAAATGAAAGTCCAATATCCTAAGCAAAATTTTAAGGAAGGAACCTCATGTTCTTTGCTAATTGGAGAATAAATGTATCTCCCATGATGACTTCCTTCCCCTCTCTCTGTGTACCTGCAGTATGAAGGCCCCTTGGGTATAAAGAAAGGATATAAATGGCTAGGGTTCTCTCATTTTTGCCGACTTTGATCTGTTGCCACTTCTCTAAAGTCTCTTCCTGCTTTTTTTTTTTTTTTAATTTATTTGCCAGAGAGAGAGAAAGAGAGAGCACAAGCAGGGGGAACAACAGGTAGAGAGAGAGGAGAAGCAGGCTCCCCGCTGAGCAAGGAGCCCGACGTGGGACTCGATTCCAGACGCTTAACCATAAAGTCTCTTCCTGTTACCTAATAGTAATACTTTATGGATTCTTGGAAACTTCTAAAAACTTCATTTTATACAAGTAGGTATCACAGGAGTGCCTGGGTGGCTCAGTCAGTTAAGCGTCTTCCTTCAGCTCAGGTCATGATCCCAGGGTCCTGGGATCAAGCCCCACGTTGGGCTCCCCACTCAGTGAGAAGCCTGTTTCTCCCTCTCTCTGCTGCTCCCCCTGCTTGTACTCTCTCTCTGTCAAATAAATAAATAAAATCTTAAAAAAAAAAAGTAGTTATCATAAAATATTCCTTTTTAACGATAATGAGCAGAACCAACTTACATAGCAAGTTAGAAAAAACAGCTACTGTGACTTTTAATTTTATCTCTTAGGTTCCTTCCATCAGTGAGGCCCAAGTCTTAGAGAAATTTTTAACTGGTAGCCATGCATGGATGTATATTGTGACTTAAAGAGAACTGTACATTTTTAGTGACCATCTCACTAGATTATGAAATTATGCTGATATAAGCTCCTGATTACAGACAGGGAACATAATAGAATGATATGGAGGGATGGTTTTGTATATTTCCCCAAATCTGGATCCATACTTATTAAATTGACTTAATACTTTATAAGTACTCATTGAATTGGAGGACCAGACTCTGGATCCAGTCTAAGGATTGACAGTGAGAAGCAAAGTCAGAGTCCCGGGAAAAAGCTTAGTTGTTCGGAACTTAGCCCCAAGGCAAGAATTGGACAGTGAAATTTCCCTGCCAGAGGTTTGGAGAAACCAATCTCCATCTGGTCCAGTGGAAGGATATTTAAAGAAAATGGACCTGTTATCTGAAACAATCAGGGACAACCAAAGGAATGCTTAAGGACGAAGAATGAAGACTACCCATGACTGCAGACAGGTGATCATAGTGGGCCAAAAGCTGATTGGCTTCATTGGAAAAGGTCTAAGTACTTTCTTCAAGGCCAGATGAGAGTTTTAGAACAACTACATGTGGTGATACAGATCAGAACCCATGAAGAAGTTTTTGTGTGGAATATCTAAGTCTGGGCACAACCATGATGAAAAACCTGTGGAAGGGTATTGAGGCCAATAGGTGGATAACAGGCTACTCCTCCACTTGGGTTTGCCTGTTTCCAATGGTTTAGTTTGTGTGGACCCAGATTAAATAATCTGAATTATCAAAATAAACTCCTAACCCTCAGAAAAGGGAAGATGATAAATATTTTAATGCCTCTGCCAGATTGAAAACCTCTATAAAGCATACTATCTTTTAATTTATAGATGATACTAGAAAATGACTTATAAGCTAGTAGGTCACTTTCTCATCACCTACCATCTCTTTGATCTACTCTCTGTAGATAGTGTGCAATAGTATACAATTGTTTTCCTTTACAGATTTCCATTGGAGGTCTCAGCAAAGGGTTATCATCAAAATTTATCTCCTTCAGTGAAAAAAGGTTGTGGATACCATTAGGCAGAACTGTCAGATTATTTCCTAGTAGAAAAGAAGTTATAATTGAATTATACCTTTCTGTATAAAGAAAAATCTGAAGATAAATAACAACTACTTATGGGGCATTTACTGTGTCTCGCTGGCAACATACCAGATACACCAAATATAAATTCTTGTCATCGTTTCCTTGCTAGGAGTGAAAAGAAGGAAGTATAGAAACAGAGCTGTGGTTCTTTTCTCTCAGAGGATGGCAAAATGAGATAGGAAGCTGTTCTCTTATAGTACAGGAAATGACTTTGTGATGGTAATCTTTTAAATAAACTTTTTATTTAAAATAATTTCAGATGTACAGCAAGTTGCAGAAATTGTAGAGAATTCCTGTATATTCCTCACCCAGTTTTAGTTTCACCTGATGTTACCATCTCACATTATTGTATTACATTTGTCAAAACTAAGAAACATTGGCACATTACTATTAAATAAACTTCAGACAATTTTGGATTTCATTAGTTTTTTCTATCAGTATCCTTTTTCTGTTCTAGAATCCATTCCAGGATAACACACTGCATACAGTTACGTCTTCTTCGTTTCCTCTGGTCTGAGACAGTTGCTCAGTCTTTTCTTGTTTTTCATGATCTTGACAGTTGAGTAGTACTGATTAGGTATTTTTATAGAATATTCCTTAATTTGAGTTTATCTGATATATTTTCTCATAATTAGACTGGGGTTATGGGTTTCTGGAGAGAATACCACAGAGATGAAGAACTCTCATCACATCACAGCAGGGGTACCTGATGCCCATACGACTTTACTAGCAATGTTAAGCTTGATCCCTTCGCTAAAACAGTGTCTTGCCAGGTTTCTCTGATATAATGTTTTGATTTTTTCTTGTCCATACTCTATATTTTTTGGAACTGAGTTACAAGGTCTAGTCCACCCTCAAGGAGTGGGGGTTAAACTCTACTTCCCTAAAGTGTAATGTTTTCAAGACACCTTAATCCAATATAAACTGACGGTAAAAAGTAAAACTATGGTGACTAACAAGGTAAGACTTTGTAATCATTTAGAGAGGAACTGACCTATAAGTTTGCCTATTATTTATACATTTATAGTTATATTATTTATAGTCATAAAGGAACCTGGTTCATTTCAGTGAAGAGTGGCATTCAGAAACCAAGATCAGGATACTAGTTTTTCTCATTGCTTCTGGGAGTGTGTACGTGTATATATATATAGGTATGTATATATATATAAGGGGTTTTATAATGTACATTATAAGCTCATAATTATAAATATATATGTGTTAATGCATATGTATACACAACATATAGTATTTAGGGTCTGGCTTCTTTCATTCAGCATAATGCATTTGAGATTTATTGGTGTTTAATGACATATCAATAGTTTGTTCCTTTTTATTAATGAGAAATATTCCATTATATGGATGTACATACATCATCCATTCGCTAACTAAAGGACATTCTGAATGATTCCACTTTTTGGTGATTATGAATAAAACCACTCTATATATTTACACTCAGTTTTTTTATTGAATATACATTTACATTTCACTTGAAATGAAAGTGTAGTTGGAGTGTGATTGGTGGGTTGTATGGTAAATATACATATAACTTTATAAGAAATTATGAAACTGTTTTCCAGAGTGTGTATCATTTTGCATTCCTACCATCAATGTATCAGAGTTGAAGTTATAGCTCTTGGTATTGTCAGATTTTAATTTTAGTTATTCTAAGAGAAAGATTTCATTGTAGCAGCTCTTTCTGCCCACAGGTCCTGTCCCCATGCTTTAATAAAGGCTCCTTTTTGCATGCACACATACAAAAAAAATCTCATTGTAGATTTAATTTGCATTTCTCTCATGACTAATGACTTCAGTATATTTCCTTGTGCTTATTTGCCATTCATATACATTCTTTGTAAAGTATCTGTTCAAAATTTATGACAATTTTTATTGAGGCAACTGTTTAATATTGACTTTTGAGAATGATTTTTTATGTATTCAGCAAATATTTTCTTCTGGTCTGTGGCTTTTCATTCTTTTAACAACACCTTTTGAAGGGCAGAGGTTTAATTTTGATGAAGTCCAATTAATTTTTTTGTAGATTGTGATTTTGGTGTTGTATCTAAGAAATCTTTGCCAAGGTTACAAATATTTTCTTCTATGTTTTTATCTAGCAGTTTTATAGTTTTAGCTTTTACATTTAGGTCTGTGATTCATTTTCAGTTGGTTTTTTATATGGTATGTGGTATGGATCAAAGTTTTTTTGTTTTTTTTTTTAATGTTGCAGTTTGTTTTGTTTTTTGGCTTGTGTCCATCTGGTTGCCCTAGCACCATTTGTTGAAAACACTACCTTCTTGGGATGCTTGGGTGGCTCAGTCCATTAAGCGTCTGCCTTCTGCTCAGGTCATGATCCCAGGATTCTGGGATTGAGCCCCGAGTTGGGTGCTGCACTCACAGAAAGCCTGCTTCTCCCTCTGCCTGCTGCTTGTGCATGCTCTCTCTCTCTCTCTGGCAAATAAATAAAATCTTAAAAAAAAAAGAAAAGAAAGTACTACCTTCTCCATTGAATTACATTCACATATTTGTCAAAAATCAATTGGCCATATATGCATGGGTCTGTTTCTACACTCTCTATTCCATTGATCTATGTCTGTCATTTTGCCAATTATACACTGTCTTTACTACCATAGCCTTTCATAAGGCTTAAAAATCAGGTTGTATGTATCCTTCAACTTTGTTCTTTTTTCAAAATAATTTTAACTAGGGGCGCCTGGGTGGCTCAGTCGTTAAGCGTCTGCCTTCGGCTCAGGTCATGATCCCAGAGTCCTGGGATCGAGCCCCACATCGAGCCCCACATCGAGCTCCCTGCTCCGCGGGAAGCCCGCTTCTCCCTCTCCCACTCCCCCTGCTTGTGTTCCCTCTCTCATTGTCTCATTGTGTCTCTCTCTGTCACAATAATTTTAGCTATTCTATTTCTTTTGCCTTTTATATAAATTTTAGAATTAGCTCATTGCTTTCTGAAATAAAAAACCTTGCTGGGATGTATATTGGAAATGAGTTGAATTTAAAAATAAGTTGGGGAGGGGGG
>NC_138380.1:65018511-65046955 GCF_054177405.1 Leptonychotes weddellii | reverse complement strand
AAATAAATAAATAAAAATAAGTTGGGGAAAAGTGACATATTAACAATATCAATTCTTCCAATTTATGAATATTATATTTCTCTCTATTTAGGTCTTGTTTGAGTCATTTTGTCTATGTTTGTAGTTTTCAGCCTACAGACCTTACATATACTTTGTCAGATTTATACCTATTTTATGTTTTTTTGTGTGTGTTATTTTATTTTATTTTTTTTAAAGATTTTATTTATTTATTCATGAGAGACAGACAGAGAGAGAGAGGCAGAGGGAGAAGCAGGCTCCCAAGGAGCAGAGAGCCCGATGCGGGACTCGATCCCAGGACCCTGGGATCATGACCTGAGCCGAAGGCAGACGCTTAACCATCTGAGCCACCCAGGCGCCCTGTGTGTGTTATTTTAAATGGTACTTTTAAAAGCATTCAGTTTCCAGTCATTCATTACTAGTACACAGTTACTAGAAATACAACTGACTTTTGTATATTAACCTTTTATATGGCAGTCGTGCTAAACTCACTTACTAATTCAAGAAGCTTTTTTTGTAGATTCTTTTTGATTTTCTACCTAGACAGTCTGTGTCTATAATCAGAGACCGTTTTTTTCCTTCTTCCTCTCCAATATGTTTACCTATAATTTCTCTCCTTTTTTTTTTTTTTTTGTTGTTGTTGTTGTTGCACTAGTTAGGACTTACAATATAATGTTGAAGGGGAGTGGCAAGAAAGAGCAGCCTTGTTTAATTCCTGATCACAGTGGAAAATAGTTAAGTCCTTTACCACTGAGTATACTATTAGCTGTAGCTTTTTGCAGATGCTGTTTCTCAGATTGAGAAAGTTGCCTTCTTTTCCTTGTTTTCTGAGAGGTTTTGCTCGTTTGTTTTGTAAAATCATAGATGATACTGTATTTTGTCATGAGCTTTTGCATATCTACTATGACGTACATATGGCTTTTCTTTACTCTATTGATGTGGTGAATTACCTTGGTTAGTTTTTGAATGTTAACCCAAACTTGCATTTCTGGGATAAATCCCACGTAAGATATTGGTCTGTAAGTTTCCTTTCTTATCATACTATCAAGGTAATGCTGACCTCCTAGAACAAGTGGGAAGTGTTTTATCATCACTTTTATTCCTTCTTTAAATACTGGATAGAATTCACCAATGAAATTATCTGGGCCTGCTTTAACAAATTTGGGCTATCTGATAGCCCCAAGTGATGCCTCTTGTTACTCACCACCTTGTATCGTCCCTTCCCATATTATAACAAGATTGGTCTATGTGATCCATAGAATAGAGTAGAAGTGATGGTATGTCACTTCCAAGATTTGTTTTAGTAGCTTTGGATTTTTTTTATTAAAGATTTTATTTATTTGAGAGAGAGAGAGCGTGTGGGTTGGGGGCGGGTGGGAAGAACAGAGGGAGAGAGACAAGCAGACTCTGAGCTGAGCATAGAGCCTGATACCGGGCTCCATCTCATGACCCTCAGCCCAAAACCAAGAGTCAGATGCTTAACTGACTGAGCCACCCAGGCGCCCCAGCTTTGTATTTTTTTAAAAAGACTTTTTAGGTTCACAGCAAATTGAGTGTACAGAAATTTCCCATATACTCACTGCCCCCAGACATGCATAGCTTTATAAAGCAAAATAGTTTTGCTATTTTGGTGTAAAAGAACCCAACTGCTTCTGCTTGCTGCAGTCTGCCTAGTCTGTGGGGCGGGGAGGGGCTCTGATGAGCCTAGCACCTCCTGAGACCTGGTGGTGGCCACTCAGGATTGGGGCCCAGTGTTGGCTTTGCCAGGTGAGCCACCAAGCTGCCTCCTTGTGGCTTCTAGAGCCAAGTCACAGATGATTGTGCCGCTGGAGGCCTGGGAAGATTCCCAGTGTAGCCATGAATGGGAGAGTAGACTTCACAAAAAAGAGGCTTGCCCACCAATGACCCAGGTCAGCCTTGGGGGAGACCCAGGTGGTGAGGGATGGTTTTCCCAGGATACTCTGCACTTCTGCAGGAGCTGTTACTGGAAGTGGAACTAAAGCCTTCTGCCAGTAGCCACATAAAGAAGCTTTGAAGCCAATCTTCCAGCCTCAGTCAAACCTGACTAAAGTCTCAGCTTGACAGGTTGGCTACAGTCCCATATAAGACACTGAGATAGGACAAGTCAGCTGAATTGCTACTGGGTCACTGACCATCAGAAACTGTGTGAAATAGATGTTTATTTAAGGAGATAAACTCTGTAGAAATTTGTGGTACAATAATAGATAACTAATATAACAACTAATGGCTAAAAGAAAGAAAGAAAGATATAGGAGCTGCCAACTGCAGGGAAGGAGTTTATATTTTTAGTCAAAACAACTTAAGTACCTGATGAAGCAACAACAGCAACAACAACAAAAATCATCATTCTTTGGAGAGAAACAGAATGGAGTATAGAGTCCAGGAGCCATAAATAGAGAAAAAAGAAAATGTGGCTCACCCCTAAGAGAAAAAATGACATTTAAGAATTTTAAAGCAGCTAATATAACTATGCCAAAGAATCTAAAGAAAGATATGCATCATAATCAATGAATAAAATAGGAAATCTTAGGGGAGATATATAAACTATAAAATAGAAATAAATGGAAATTCTAGAACTGAAAAATACATTATCCATAATAAAAAATTAACTGGATGGATTTAACAGGAGAATAGAGATGGTAGGCAAGGCAGTGAAATTGAAGACATGATCGCTAAAGCTTTGTGTACACACACATGCGCACACACAAATTAGGGTTTTATTTTTTTTTAATTTTTATTTATTTATTTATTTAAGATTTTATTTATTTACTTGACAGCGAGAGAGGAAACACAAGCAGGGGCAGTGGGAGAGGGAGAAGCAGGCCTCCCGCCGAGCAGGGAGCCCGATGTGGGGCTCGATCCCAGAACCCTGGGATCATTACCTGAGCTGAAGGCAGACGCTTAATGACTGAGCCATCCAGGTGCCCCAAGATTTTATTTATTTATTTGACAGGGAGAGAGAGAGACAGGGAGAGAGGGAACACAAGCAGGGGGAGTGGGAGAGGGAGAAGCAGGCTTCCCGTGGAGCAGGGAGCATGATGTGGGCCTCAATCCCAGGACCCTGGGACAATGACCTGAGCCAAAGGCAGACACTTAACAACTGAGCCACCCAGGCGCCGCCCCCAAATTAGGGTTTTATAGGACAATATGAAAAGGTAATTGGAGTCTCACAAGGAGAAGAAAGAGAAAATGAGGTAGAAAAAAATATTTGGAAAATATAATGGTTGAAAAATTCCCAAATTTGATAAATTACATGACTATACAGACAAGATGGGGCGCCTGGGTGCCTCAGTCAGTTAAGCGGCTTCCTTCAGCTCAGGTCATGATCCCGGGGTCCTCAGATCGGCCCGACCTCCGGCTCCATACTCGGCGGGAAGCCTGCTTCTCCCTCTCCCACTCCCCCTACTCTCTCTCTCTCTCTCTCTCTCTCTCGCTGTCTCTCTCTCTGTGTCAAATAAATAAATAAAGCCTGCTTCTCCCTCTGCCTGCTCTGCCTGCTGCTCCCCCTGCTTGTGCTCTCTCTGACAAATAAATAAATAAAATCTTTAAAAAAAAAAAAGCAAAGAGAAAAAAGAGAGAAAGAGAGGCAAAACAAGAAACAAACTGATGGTTACCAGAAGGGAGGTGGATGGGGAATGGGTTAAATAGGTGATGGGGACGAAGGAGTGCACTTGTGGTGAGCACTGGGTGATGTATAAAAGTGTTGAATCACTATATTGTACACGTGAAACTAATATTACACTGTATGTTAACTAACTGGAATTTAAAGAAAAACTTAAAAAAAAAACACTACAAGACTAGCATAGATTTGACATACAGACCAATGGAATAGAATTGAGAGTCCAGAAATAAATCCATATATTATGGCCAATTAATTTTTGACAAGGGTGCTCAGACCATGCAAAGGGGAAAAATAATGTTTTCAAAAAATGATGCTAGAATAACTAGAGATCTGCATGCAAAAGAATGAATGTGGATCCCTACCTCACAGCATATACAAAGATTAACTCAAAATGAATCAACAACTTAAACACGAGATAAAATTTTAAAAACTCCTAAAACATGGGGGGGAAGTCCTTGGATTTTGATAATGGATTAGTAGTTATGACACCAAAAACACAAGCAACAAAAGAAAAAATAGCTAATTGGACTTACCAAAATTTAAAACTTTTATGTATCAAAGGACATTATCAAGAAGAAAAAACAACCTATAGAATGGGAGTAAATAATTGTAAAACATATATCTAATAAGGGTCTAGTATTCAGAATATATAAAGAACTCTTTCAACTCAATAACAAAACAACACAATTAAAGCCCAATTTAAAAATGGGCAAAGGACAGGCACCTGGGTGGCTCAGCTGTTAAGTGTCTCACTCTTGGTTTCAGCTCAGGTCATGATCTCACGGTCCTGAGATCGGGCCTTGTGTCAGGCTCAGAGCTCAGTGCAGAGTCTGCTTGTCTGTCTCCCTGTGCCCCCCACCCCATAAATAAATAAAATCTTAAAAAAAAAAATAAAAATGGGCAAAAGAATTCAATAGCCAATTCTCAAAAAAAGATACACAAATGGTCAACAAACATCTAGAAAAGATGCTCAAATCATTAGTCATTATGGAAATTCAAATCAAACCCACAATGAGATACCACTTCACATTCACTAGCATAACTGTAATCCAAAAAAATGTAAAACAAAATATTGACAAGGATATGTAGAAATTAGAATCATTGTACATTCATTGTGGGAATGTAAAATGGTTCTACCTCTGTGGAAAACAATTTGACAGTTCCTCGAAAAATTAAACATAAAATTACCATATAACACAGGAATTCTATCTCTAGGATATACCCCAAAGAATTGAAAATGTACTGAAATAAACACGTCTGCACATCAAAGTGTAGAAGATTCATACAGTGTAATATTATTTAGCCATAAAAGGAATGAACTCCTGATACAAGGTACAACATGGATGAAGCTTGAAAACATTACACTAAGTGAAAAAAGCCAGTCCAAAAAAGTCATATATTGTACAGTTCCATTTGTATGACCTATCCATGGTATTAGGTATGTCCATAGAGATGCAATGCACATTGCTGGTTACCAGAGGGAAAGGGGAAGGGGAGAAGAGAGAGCAACTGCTTAATGAGTAAGGGTTTCCTTTGGAGTTGATGAATGTTTGGAACTAGAGAGAGTTAGTATTACATTGTGCTACCTTGTTAATGTGCTTTAAAGCTGTTAATTTTAGATTGTGTGCATTTAACTTTAATTATAACCAAAAAAAAACATACTTAGGCATGGCATAGTCAAACTGCTGAAAACCAAAGATGAGAAAATCTGGAAAGCAACAAAAATTTCCTTCTTTTTTATGGCTGAATAATACTCCATCGTGTGTGTGTATGTGTGTATATATACACCATATTTTTTTCATCCATCAATCCATTGATGGACACTTAGGTAAATAATGCTGCAATGAACATTGGGGTGCATACGTCTTTTTGAGTTACTGTTTTCTTTTCCTTTGGATAAATGCCCAGAAATAGAATTGCTGGATTATATGGTAATTCTACTTTTAATTTTAATTTTTTGAGACAATGTGTACTTTTTTCAGTATGTATTTATACTTTAAAAAGTGTTTTAAAAAACTGGCAACAACAAAGGGCAGAGAGAGAGAGAGAAAGACAGAGAGGCTATAGGTAGGAGTCTTTTCAGCAGCTGTTAACGTTAGTACATGTGAGCAGTGGTGCTATTCAAAATATTTGACAACTTGTTTGGCACAAGCACTGACTCATCGGAATAGATGCCATCTGTAAACAAAGGATACAACAATGATACTGTAACTAGCTGTTACAGGTAGAAGATGAAAGCCTGCCTGATAGCATTATCAGTGCCTGTAGAGATAACTATGAGGCAAGAGAACTGTCTGTCCTTTTTCCCAGCGACAACCACAAGCAGTCTGCATGTCAATCTACATTCCTTTCTTTTTTTTTTGGCTCCTTGGAGAGAGGCTCTCACATCTATTTAAAACCTACATCGCTTTCTGTGCTTAGTGATTAACTGTTTAATCCTCACTGTTCAAAGAATATAAATTATTATTTTCATTTACAGATTAGGAAAGAGAAGATTAACATTAAAAAAAAAAACAAACTTCCCATTGAATGATGGAGCTAGAATTCTAAGATCTGTCCTACTCCAAAGCCCATGCTATGAGGAAAGAAAGGAATCAATCTCTAAATCCCTTTCATTGGTATATTCCCTCACATTTGTGAAAATATTTCCATAAATTTTATTTAATTATATTCCCACAAGTCTGTGAACAAGCAGAAGTTATAGCTTTCCTATCTTGCTGATGAAAACACTGAGGTTCAGTGTTTTCAGTCTTCCTAAATTCACTAGTAACAGAGAGAATTAATTCACAAGAGTATATGAACATTTTTTTGCTTGAATGATGTTTTCACATATGCTACCTGCTTTCAAAGTCTCATTCAGTTCACGCACCAAATCTACAGCATGGGTATTCTGGTTAGCTTCACTTTATAAATGGAGGAAGCAGACTAAATGAGAAGATTGAACTCAGCCCTTCTAACTTCAAGTCTGGCAGTAAAAGCTGGTGACTTGTAGCATACTAATTGTTTAGTGATTGTCTCTTAGCTCCAAACCTACTTCTGTGGGTTTCTTGACTGTTTTTCCTTTTAGTGTCATCCCAGCAACACTCTTACCCCACCAGCAGCATGAACTGCAGCCTATAGTTTTCCCAACCCTCCCAGAACTATGGCCAGCCCTCTCTCGTGCTCTCACCCCGCCATACTGCCTCTGTCTGTCTGTCTGTCTGTCACTTTCTCTTTCTCTGTCTCTTCTCACTCACATGTTCAGGTTCCCCACGTGGGTTATAACCTCTTTCAGGAAAGCAACTGGACCTTATGCTTTGCTCTCATTTTCTGTACCTAGGAAAGTCATTTCCTTCCACTGCGCACTTAATACATTATGTTGGCTGCTGTTCTGTCTTGTCAGCAAAATTTGCAACCTAGACCATGAATACTCTAGTTGTTGATTATGCTTATTGATTATGCTTGACACTTACCACTCAAGTTTAGTTGCTGGAGATCATTTAAACATAGAAAAGATGGTGGCAGATAACTTATTTGATTGTTGCATGCATTTAAACTAGCCAAGCTTCTCAATTCCCCTATATTTCTTGGAATCTCTCTGATTGCATTATTTGAGATATCAAGTCTTTTAAGTTGAGTCATGTTAGACAGCTCTTCTGGAAGTCTTGTTAACTGTAACAAAGATTAAACAATTACATTTTTAATAAATGTTTCTATGACTAAAACTTTGTCTAAAATTAAATGGAGGGATGGTTTTTTGGTCTTAAAAAGGGATATTTTCACTATGTCACAAATTCTTTGTGACTTCCTTCTTTGCTAAAATCCATAACATATTGTGTGGCATCCAAGTACCTCCCCAGTCTGACCAATGCTACCAATTTAACCATATGGCTTATTAACCCACTTTCCTTACTCTCCCAGCACTTAGTGTTCCTTACCACCTATCCCTTTCTTCCCTCCCTGAATCTGACCTGCTTTGGTTTCTTCTCCTCCCTGAAGTCTTTCCCAACTATTCTGTCCCATATTTGATAGTTTTATTCTCATCAACAGTGCTTTTTATTACTCCCTTGTGTGTATTTTCCTTGGATTTTTAAATGATGTGATATATGTTTTATACTTTTTTGTGTACATGTTCCCAGTCAAGATGCATTTTGAGTAAGTGCTCAGTAAACCCCTTTAGAATGGACTCACACAGCTTGGCATTGTAGCCTCAAAAAAAACTCCTAGTACAAAAAGTGTTGCAAAATAACAGGAATTAAGATACCCTGCTATGGTGAAGAACAAATGCACATATTCAGAGAAAATATGGCCATCACAAATGGCTTTTGAAATAAAGGAAGCTCTATGAGTGAACCAAAGAATTTTGAATAAATGGGCCCCTCTGAAATAACCAAACAACAATGTAAATACTGAATATTGTGCTCAGTGTTCTTCCATATATAAAAGAAGCATAAGAAACAGTCCCTAGGGGCGCCTGGGTGGCTCAGTTGGTTAAACATCCAGCTCTTGATTTCAGCTCAGGTCATGAATTCAGGGTGAGTTCGAGTCCCTCATCAGGCTCCACGCACAGTGTGGAGTCCACTTGAGGATTCTCTCTCTCCCTGTCCCTCTGCCCTTCCCTCCTCTCATGTTCTCTCTCTCTCTCATTCTCTAAATAAATAAATCTTAAAAGGAAAGGAAAAGAAAAGGAAAGGAAATAAAACAACCCCTAACTTCAAGGAGATTAAAATTTAGTTCAGGGGACAAAATACACACATAGGAAGCCATCAGGAAACAGTATTAAACAATAGGTAGTCCAGTGCCAAATAGAGAGTTAGAATGGCTATATGGAAGTTTAGAGAATGTATATCAGTACACGTCAGAGCACTAAAGGAAAGCTTCATGTAGCAGATGGGACTCAAATGGCCTCTCTTAAGAATGAATAGGATTGAATGGAAGTTACAGGACACTTAAGGCAAGACAAATATCATGCATAAAAATGGGCCAGTGAGGAGCTGAACAGTAAAAAGAGGTCCTAGGAAGCAGAGGGAGATATGTTTGGAGAAAGAATGTGGAACCGGGCCTTGGCAGCCCTTGACAGTTGGCTCTAGGACATAAGAGTCAGGTCAAGACAGGTGAGTAGGTTCATAATTTAAAACATAATAAAACAAATATTCTTTTAACTATTTGCTCAACATTTATTAGAGGATGTACCTAAGAACCATGTGATAATAGAGCTACTACAGAAGGAAAACTCATGTTGGGTACTCTTCACTTAGCAAAATAAAAACTCTGTGATTAACCTGAGCTCATTTTCTTCAAATGACTGTTTAGTGACTATCTGCTGTTATAAATTAACCCTTTGGGCATCTTACCTCTACCCCAAGTGGGTTATCAAAGTGCTCTTTCTTTTTTAAGGGTATCCAGCTTTATTTTACATGGTTGCCTACTCTTTTTCTTTTTAAAAAAAATTTTTTTCTGTTTCCTGTGATCTTTGTTTTCTTTATTATGTTCAGTTAGCCAACATATAGTACATCATTAGTTTTTGATGTTCTTTTTCTTTTTTTTTAGTAAGCCCTATGCCCAACATGGGGCTTGAACTCAGGACCCGAGATCAGGAGTCACAACATGCTCTACCACTGAGCCAGCCAGGTGCTCCCATCTGGTGACCTTTGAAGTGAGGTTGTAGTGATGTGGACTGGTGCCTTTGACAACCACTTGCCATGAGGAGGCAATAGATAAGCAATCTGGGTTCCTGAGAACAGTTCTCCATAGTGAAATCTGATAACTTTGACAAGTCCTGATGAGAGAAAGGAGACTGAATCAAAGAGAATAGTCAAGAGGCTCCTAGGCATGAGGTGAGTGATGACCATGGACCAGGTTGGAGATAGTGACACTGGAAAATGAAGGAGTTGATCCAAGAGCTTTTTCAGAGGAAAATGTTTCAGTATAACTAGTGATGGAAAGGGAAGAAAGATGATTTCGTGACTTCTAGATTTGTAGATCTGAAGAAAGTGGCATCACAAACAGAAATGGAGAAGTTGTGAAGGGAGTTACTTTGGAAAAAAAGATGAGTTTGATTTTGAAATCATGTTGAGTTTGAGACAGTAGAAGAACAGAGAATTTCCAGGGAAACTGGGAACTGTGGGACTAAAACAGGGATGAGAGATCAGCTCCAGTTATACAAAGTTGAGGGTCATGTGCATGGTATAGTAAGAAGTTAATAGAAAAGAAGAATTAAGGATACAACCTTGTAGACTTGCACAGTAAGATATAGGAGGAGAAAGTGAGAGGATTATAAATCAGCCAAGAAATTAGTTGGTGATTTATAATGCAGAACCAAAAAGTATCCTTTAGTGCAATAACAACTTGAAAAACACATATATCATTTTCAATTCCAGCTACTTAAGCAGGTATTCCTTGGAGTAGCCTTTCTGGAAATGTATTATATAGCAGGTGTTGGGTTTAAAAGGGTAAGTAAGTTTGGGAAATGTTGGTTAAATAGAGACAAATCAATTTCTTTAGTGCAGAACGCTTCAGAGCTTTTAATACACTAACATTCATTGTGATTCTCTAAGAGAAGAAACCAGTGCTTCTCAAAGCTATTTGATCACAGGAACCACCCCTCCCCCCCCTTTTAAGGAGCAATTCATGGGACTAGGTGTTTTTAAGGACAGACTTTGGGAAATCTTGTTCTATATAATAGTCCAGCCTCTATCAAATGATTTTGATTTGACTATAATGGCCAAATTAAACATAGCCAGATAATAGCTCTAGGGCCCTTTTCATTAGTTTACTATATAAAATAGCAATGTTTGATTTTTTTAAACTATTTCCATAAAATTCATTCTTACAGTTCAAGTAAAATGAAAAGCTAAACTATTAACATTCATGTTGATCTAGCAATTCTTTAGGGAAAATTCTCTAAGAAAATAGTAAAATGTGAAAAAGGCTGTATTTATGAAGAAGTTCATCACAGCATTTTATATGATGATGAAAAATTACAGCATCCCTAAATGCTTAACAACAGATGATTAGTTACATATATTATGTATTAGCTATAACAATTATTGGGAAGATTGTGTCATATTATGGGGAAATGCTTTTGTTAAGTGAAAATAGGAGAAACTAAAATTAAAATTGACTGTAGAATCTTTTTATACTTGCTTATAAAACCATATACATAAAAAGAGTAAAAGTAAGTTGTATCAACATATGACCAGTGACCAATAGTTACATTACAATGGTATGCTTCTGGAATGATTTTTTTTTTACTTCATTTCTCAATTTCCTAAATTTTCAATAATGTGTTTATATTATAATCCATAACTTTAAAACTACTTTTACAGTTAAACTGAAATAAAAAGGTATCTATAAAATTGTCAACTTTAGTTACTTGGAATTTCATTTTAATGAAATATTTTCCCATGAAGCTTTCATGTTGAGAAATATACTTTAAAGCCATGTTTGGGGTTAAAAATTTAAAAACCTATTCTTTAAAAAATAAAATATTCCAGCTAAATTTAAAACACACACATACTACAGTTTAGATTCTAATCCCCTCCAGTGCCAACTTCCCTCCAAAGCCCAAAATATCAATCTCTTACCTTTCTTCCATTTATCTGACTTATATTCAGCTCTTCCAATGATTGAAGTTGGCACAGTTCAGTAGGAAAATATACAAATTGATTGCTTGAGATGTTTAATTTCTGGATTCTTTTTAGATTACAGATATCTGAAGGGATATTCTGTATTTGGTTTATTGAAAGATCAAGTACTTGCAGATTTTCTAAAGTACACACTTCTATAGGGAAAGCTTCAAATTTATTACAGCATAAAATAAGAACATGGAGTGATACCATATTGGAGATAGATGGTGGAATTTTCCTTATTTGGTTTTCACTAAGATCCAGGTATTCAAGATTAATAAGAGAACATAAGTGTTCAGAAAATATGAGGAGTTTATTTTTATTTAACTCTAAATTAATTAGTTGTTTACTAAAAGATATATCCACAGGTATTTCCGAAATATAATTTCCATTAAAATTCAAATAATAAAGAGAATTTAAAGCACACAAACCTACTGGAAAAGAAATTATTTTATTATAACTCAATTCAACTTTAGTTATTTTTTTGCAATTTTTCACTTCAATGGGAACATCTGTGATTATATTTCCTGAACATTCTAGAATGAACATATTATTAAGATGGGAGATATCATCAGGTATTCTCACTATATTATTTCTGTTTACATAGAGTTTTCTTAAATTTTTGAGCTTATAGATGTTCTTAGGAAGTCCTGTTAATTTATTATAACTAAGACTAAGACATTCCAACATTACACAATGGGAAATTTTCTCTGGAATTTCTTTCAATAGATTTTTATCAAGTATTAGAATTTTGAGTTCCTTAAAATTCTCAATTTTGTGTGAAATAACTTCCAGTTTATTGTCAGTTAGTTGGAGTTCTTTCATTTTGAATAATTGAAAAATTTCCACAGCCAAAAAGGTAAGTTTATTATGATCCAGCAGAAGTTTTTCTAAATTTTTAAGCTCCCTAATTTCTTGTGGCAAACTGCTTATCAGGTTTCCAGTAAGGATTAGTGAAATTAACTTTGGAAGGAAGCACAGAACTTTAGGAAATATTGTTAACTGATTATATTCCAGATTGAGAACCTTCAAGTTTTTAAAACTAGACAGAATATCTGGTATATGTCTTAACTTATTTTTAGCCAAACTTAAAATTTCTAAGTTTCCAAGACTTTCTAAGCCAGAAGGAAAATTCTCAATGTAATTGTTATTAAAAAAGAGTTGCTTGATATTCCCAAGCTGTGATATTTCTTTAGGTATATGTGATATTTGATTGTGACTGACATTTAATATCCTTAAATTATGAAATAACTGAATTTCAGGTGGAAGTGATGATAACCCATTTTCTTGCAAGGATAGAATTTCAAGTCCCAGCAGGTCACCTGAGTCTGCCCCTTTAAAACTTTTGATTTGGTTCTTGTCCAAATATAGATATTTTACATATTTGATTTTTAAAATGTCCTTGGGGAATTCTTGTAAACCCTTGGCCTTGAGGTTAACTGTAAAGTTATCTGATCCTAAGCCAAGTCCTTTCTGATTTTCTTCAGAGGGTTGTGGACTAGTTGTTTCTAATGTTTCATGAGATAAGAAGCCAGTGAAAGCCGGATACTCAGCAACCATCTCAGTTATTGATAATGGTGGACTTTGTGGAATATCACTTTTTAACCACAAGCTGTCATATATAGTGATTGTTTCAGAAAATTGAAGAGTTTTCCTTTGTTCTTCATCTCTCTTAGACTTATTTCCAGGGGACAGTGTTGATGTATCATCATGTATACCTAATTCATCATTTCTAGGATGTGTTTCACAAGCTTCCTCTAATGAATTTGATGTTTCTTTAATAAATTCAGGTTCCACTGACCATGATGTAGATTCTGTCCTAAATTGACTAGTGATATCTTTTAGCTCTTCTGAAGTACCATCATTTTCAGACATCTTATTTGCTGGTATGTTTTACATCAATACATGATTGTGACTCAGTTTTAATTTTCATGTTTAATTTCCTCCTTTGAACCTACAAGACAAATATTGATATTAAAAGAAGACATAAGATAAAGATGTTGAAATTACAAAAGAATTTTATAATAATTTTTATTCTATAGTGAATAATTTAAGGTATTAAAACAATATATTTATAATTTATTTTTATTTTATAAAACAATATACTTATAATTTATTTATTTATAATTTATTTTTATTTTATAAAACAATACATTTATAATTTATAATTTATTTATAATAAGCTAATTTTATATATGATTGCTAGTTAAAGATAGTTTATTGATTGCATGCATTTATCACGTGATACTCTTGAAATCACATTAAAATTATAGAAAATGAGAAAGGAGGCATAAAGGAATGGAAGAACTCAGCAAACTTTTGGAAAACAGAAAACCAGTGGTTCCCTGACATGCAGAGGGTGCTGTTTGCATTGTGTATATTGTAGGTTTACATATGGTACTGGAGTGTCTTGTCCCAAGACACTGATAATTTTCTAATAGGTAGAAGTAAAATATCTTATGAAAGAGATGCTTTCTGTAAGACTAACTAGAAGCGGGGCGCCTGGGTGGCTCAGTCGGTAAGTGTCTGCCTTTGGCTCAGGTCATGATCCCAGGGGCCTGGGATCCAGCCCCGCATCGGGCTCCCTGCTTCTCCCTCTCCCACTCCCCCTGCTTGTGTTCCTGCTTTCACTATCTCTTGCTCTCTGTCAAATAAATAAATAAAATCTTTAAGAAAAAAAAGTTAGGGCACCTGGGTGGCTCAGTTGGTTAAGCGACTGCCTTCGGCTCAGGTCATGATCCCGGAGTCCTGGGATCGAGTCCCGCATCGGGCTCCCGGCTCAGCGGGGAGCCTGCTTCTCCCTCTGACCCTATCCCCTCTCATGCTGTTTCTCTCTCTCTCTCTCTCTCTCAAATAAATAAATAAAATTAAAAAGATTTAAAAAAGAAAAAAAAGTTAAAAAAAAAAAAAGACTAACTAGAAGTGAAACAACTTTTTCAAGAACTAAAGCCTGACTGTAAGTCTTTTGTGTGACTCCTGAAGTATCTGTGCAGCTGTGCAGCACCCCTCCTCAGAGCTCTGGATCCCAGCTTTGTCAGTGTATCTTCCAAGTCTGTAGTTTTTAATAACCCAACCTCTTTCCTTCGTCTCTTCATCTTAGGGGTGGCATTTACTATCTCTGTGTTACTGAAGTTCCTCCTTTGCCTTTTTGGTTCTCCAATACTTGTCTACACAACTCACTATATTAAATCCTTTCTATTAAACTGGTATGGTTTCAGTATTTCACAGACTCTCAAAGAGAATAGAAAAAGAGGGAACATTTTCCAGCTTGTTTTATGACATTAGCACTAACCTTGACAACACATAATAAGGACAATATGAAAAATTACAGGCCAACTTTACTCAAGGCAAAAATTCTAAACATTACAAAACTAAATATTATAAATATTATAAAAACCAGCAATATATTAAGAGAATATTTTGTGACTAAGTTGCATTTGTCCCAGAAATTGAAGGTTGGATTTTAACATTAAAGAGTTAATGTGATTTGCCACATTAAGATTAAGGAGAAAAACCATATGATCATTTCAATAGATGCAGAAGCACTTGATAAATTGCAACATTTTTCATGATTTTAGAGAGAACTTTTAGCAAACTAGGAATAGATGGGAATTTCTTTAAACTGCTAAATGGTGTCCATAAAAAAAATCTATAAATATCATACCTAGTGGTGAAACAGTGAAAGCTTTCCTTTGCTACTGGAAGCAAGAAAATGTTGCCCTGTATCATCACTTCTATTCAGTATTGTACTGGAGATCTTAGTCAGTGGCATAATGCAAGAAAAAAGGTATAAAAATTATTAAAAAATAAATAAAAATGTCATTATTCACAGATAATATAATTATGTATGTAGGAAATCCAAGATCATCTACAGATACATTATTACAATCAATAGGAACATTAAGTAATGTTGAATATAAATATACAAAATTCAATTTCCTTCCTTATGTTAAAAAAAAAGAAGTTAGAAAATGAAAGTTTAAAGAGGTATCATTTACAATCAAGAAATGTCAAGTCCTTAGGAAACTAACAAAAAGTATATAAGACATCTACAGAAAAATACTACTTCATATAAGTACAAATGTAGTGAGAGATATTAGAGAAGTCCTAAATAAATGGAGTGGTATTCTTTGCAAATTGATCTCTAAAGTCGGTCTTATTTTTTTTTTTTTTAAGATTTTACCCATTTATTCGACAGAGCTAGAGAGCACAAGCAGGGGGAGCAGCAGAGGGAGAGGGAGAAGCAGACTCCCCGCTGAGCAGGGAGCTGGACATGGGGCTCGATCCCAGGACCCTGGAATCATGACCCGAGCTGAAGGCAGACGCTCAACCATCTGAGCCACCCAGGTGCTCCTATAAATTCAATCTTATTATAAATTCAATTCTAACCTTATTTTTGTGGAATTTAAGAAGCTGATTCTTAAAAGTCTTTGGACAAAGGGCCAAGAAGAGTCATGATATGCTTAAAAAAAGGAAAACCAGGTAGAGGGTTTGTTTGTTGAATATGAAGACTTCTTATGAGGCTATAGTAACTAAGGTGATATGGCACTGGTACAAGAATATTCAAATAGATCAATAGAATATATAGAAAGCCCAGAAACAGACATTTGATTATGACATATGGATACTTGGTTTTTGAAAAATACGGGACTTCAGAGCATTGAAAAAAAGGTAGTCTTTTCAGTAATGATGCTAGAACAACTGGACAGTTACTACACTGTAAAATATGTCTGAAAGATATATCCAAATCCAACCACAACAAGAAAGTTTCCTTAATCAAAACTGCCAAGAAAGGCTTAGAACTGAAACAGAACCTGATAGAAGGGCTTCAGAAATGTGTGGACATACACAAGTACCTTTTCGTCTTCTCTGTGGCCAACATAGAGGAACAGCAAGCTGAAAGACATCACATCACAATACCTGGAAGCACAGCCAGATGTTCTTTGGCAAAAACAAGGTGATGATGGTGGCCTTGGGTTGAAGCCCATCTGACGAGTACAAAGACAACCTGCATCAGGTCAGCAAGAAGTTGAGGGGTGAGGGTCAGTCTCCTTTTCACCAACCACACCAGGGCGGAAGTGAATGAGTGGTTTACAAAATATACGGAAATGGACTTCGCTCAAGCTGGAAACAAAGCAGCTTTCACTGTGACCCCTGGAGCAGTTCCCCCACTCCATGGATCCTCAAGAGAGGCGTGATGACCCTGCTGTCCAACAATGAGGTGTGCAGGGAGGGTGATGTGCTGACCCCAGAGCAGGCCCATGTGCTGAAGCTTTTCGGGTATGAGATGGCTAAATTCAAAGTTGCCATCAAATACATGTGGGATGTGCAGTCCAGAAGTTTCCAGCAGATGGGAGATGACCTGCCCGAAAGTGCGTCCTAGTAGGCAGAAGAATTGGGCTCGGGGGGTGGGGGAGAAAAAGGCTGACAGGCACTTGGGGCCCAGACGTGTGGGACCGCCATCCTGTGGGCCAAACAGCAGCGAGGCCGAGAGGGACAGATTGCTTTTCTATAAGGAATAAAACTGTCTGCAGGGTGGCTCCCTGTGAACAGCAAAGAGGACTTTTCCTAGAAAAAAAGGCCTTGGCTTCAGGCTTTTGTTTGGATTCCCAGGGTTCCTTTTGTTCACCTTGAGCCAGCTTTCAGCACTGGTTCCTGCATGATGGTTGGGGACGTGAGAGCCACCATCAGAGCCGGGGCTTCTCTCCTCTGGGCTTTGTGCCCCTACTGGAAATGGGGTTTGTCAAAGAATAGAGGAACCCTGGCCACCCTTCCTACCCTTTTCTTTCCTCCCCCCTTCCCCCTGCCCCATCCCCCACCCACACCAGGGCCAGGAGTCTTAGACGACAAGACAGGATGCTTTCACTAAGACAAGAGAAAAGCCACTTCTGAAACCCAGAGCAGATATTAAAACTGTTCCACAGGAGGGAAAAAAAGGGAGGGGAAGGAAAAATTAAAAAGTCAATAAAATAAGATATATCCAAATGTGGTAAAGATAGAGAAGGAGATGGAAAATATAAAGAGAAGGAGTAACATATATTTAATTAGAGTTCCAGAAGGAGAAAGTGAACATAATTGAGCAAAGGCAATATTTAAAGAAATACTGGCTATGGATGCTCCAGAACTAATGAAAAATATGAATCAAGAGATCCATGATATACAACATATCCAAGCAGGATTAATAAAAAGAAGTGTCATTCTAAAACTACAAAACAGTAGAAACAATGAACAAATCATGAGAGCAGTCAGAGAGAAGGGAAGGAACACCTATAGAGGAATGACAAGATGAGAACAGATGTCCTAGCAAATTAAGTGAAAGCTAGAGGACAGTGGAATAACTTATTCAAAATATTGATAGAAAGCCCCTATCAACCTTGAATTGGGATCCAGCCAAATTATCATTCAAAAATAAAAGGAACAGAAAAACATTTACAGATAAACAAAACTGGGAACTTCTACCACCAAGGGACTTGCTCAAAAGGAACTTCTAAAAGATATACTTTAAGAGGAAAAAGATACCAGAGGATGGTCTGAAATTCAAGATGGAATAGTGAGCAAGTAAAATGGTAGTCACATACGTAAATTCAAAGAAATAATGGTCTATATAAAACAATAACAGTGCTTCATGTATGGCATTTAAAAAGAACTGGAATATTAGGAATAATGTATGAGTCAAGAATCTCCCTGAATATTACAGAGGATAATGATAACTGCAGTGCAGAGACCTTTGCCAAGTGATTAAAGTCAACATCATCACTACATTATGTACTTCAAGATATAGAGGACTGAGAAGGGCTAATCACTTTGTGGTTTTCTTGCCAAAAGTGCATAACCTCAATCCAATTAGGAAAAGACATCAGACAAATCCAAATTGAGGGACATTCTGCAAAATAACTGATCAGTTCTCTTCAAAAATGTTGAGGACATAAAAGACAAAGAAAGACTCAGAAACTGTCACAGATTGTAGGAGACTAAGGAGACGTGACAACAATTTTATATGAGATCCTGGGTTAGACCTCTGGTACAGAAAAAAAAAATTACTGGAAAAATGTAAATTTCAAATAAAGTCCATAGTTTAGTTAGTAGTATTATACCAATGTAAATATTGCAACTTCTCTGTAAATCTAAAATTATTTCAAAATAAAAACAAAACCTGAGCTAAAATGTTCTAAAGTCTTTTTTATGTGAGGTGGATGAGAAGTTGTTCAGCTTTAAGAATGTGTTGGGCATGCTTGATAAAATTTGATAAATTTTTAAGAGTTATTAACAATAAAAATAGAGGGAATAGATACCAGACTTATAAAGAGAAAAACTTTAAGATGAAATACACAAAAGAAGAACAATAACAATATTTAGAGAGATTTTTTAAGTAAAAAAGGAGAGAAAGAAATTAGAAAAAAATTTAAAAGAAAGTATAAACAAGTCCAAATATAATCAAAATAAATGTGAATGGACTAAATAACCAATTAAAAGTCAGATAAAAAAAAAAAAATCAAGTGCTATTTATGAAAGATGACTCTAAAGCATAAGATCACAGAAAGGTTGAAATTAAATGGAGGAACCCATGTTATATATGGACCTTGATTTATGACAAAGGTGGCACTAAGATCACTGTGGAAAGTATGGCTTTTGATTCTGGGTCAACTAGGAATCCATATAGAAAGAAAAAGATATTTGACCCCTATCTTGCCATCCACAAAAATCAATTTTAAGTGGACTATAGATTTAAATGTGAAAAGTAAAACAATGAGAAGACATTAGGATAGAGAATGAATTAAGTGAACAGAAAAAATATTGTAATAGTAACAGATTGGAAATAACATAAATGTCCATAGTAGGAAACATATTAATAAATTATCTTCTATCCATGCATAGAACTAACTTCAACAGAACCTTAACCACACCAGGCCAGGCTGGGGTTTAATCAACATATTTTTAGCTTTTGCTTTAACTTAGTGTTAAAGATTATTAAAATTACTGTGTCCAAATCATCTCCACTCAAAGTTTCTCAAAATGTATGGCTTACGGCTTTCATTTTAACTATGGCTGAGTCAAAGCATTTGGTTGTATAATTTTCTATTTCCACAATATGTTTTGTCATATTTTAATTTTATGGTTTTTGCCATTTGTGCCTTAAGAAGTTCTTCTATATTTACTTCTCTGTTGGTCAGGATCCCACAGGAGAACATGCTCCCCTCACATTGAGTAATTTGAGGAAAGTTTACCACAGAGTTTATTTACAAAGGTAGAGTGTAGGGGAATCACAGAGGATGGTGAGCTCCACTGTTACTCCTAAGCCTGGTAGGGGACAGAGAACCCAGACAGTGCACTGTGGACAAAGGCCACCTGACTGGAGCTTGGACTTTGGATAAATAAATACAGTCAGCAGCAAGGCTGCAGCAGAGAGAGCTAGGGGAATAAATCCCCACTCTCACTCTCCTCCATTCTTATCTTCTCATGCAGCTCCCTTTTGGCTGAACCCGTATGAGGTTCAGAGAGCATGAGGGACACTGAATGCAGTCCATACAGTTTAGCCCTTTGGAGCACAAAGCAGAATTAGAGGGTGGAGATTACAAAAATGACCACAAGTTTTTCCAGTGTTTCATGTGTCTCAAGAAGTAGAGTCTATTTCCTCACCTCTTGAATCTCACTTTGGCCATGCGACTCAAACTTTGGCCAATGGGGCATTAGCAAACATACACAAGCAGAGGTTTGAAAAGCACTCGGACACCGCACAGTTTTTGAGACCCCTATCAACTATGCAGTGTGAAGTCTAGTTAGCTTACTGGATGATGAGAGACAGTTGGCTCATTATTCCAGCCTTCAGCCAGCCAACACACAGAAGCAGAGTGACCTAGCTGACTATCAGCTGACCACAAATGCATGGGTGAACCCAGCCACCACTATCAGAAGAACTGCCTAGCTGAGCCAACCCTAAATGGCTTAGTCACAGAATTGGGAGCTTAAAAAAGTGTTTGCTGTGCAGCAAAGACTAACTGGTGTAAGTGGCAAATGGAATATATCCAGCACAAATGTTTAAAAAATTTATGCTTTGCCTTTCACAGTTAGTTCTTTAATCCATATGGTATGGATTATTTTGTTTATGGTATGAGGTAGGGATCTAATTTAATTTTTCTCATATGTCTAGTCAGTTGTCTCTGCAATATATTCAATAGTAAATTCTTTCTTCACTGATTTCTAATGCTGCCTCAATCATATATATGTGTAGAGCTGTTTCTGGAATTTCAGTTCTATTCCTTTTACCTATTTGTCTAAGTTTGCATCAATACCACATGTTTTGATGATTATAACTTTATAATGAATCTTGGTATCTGGTAGAGAAAGTCTTCTCCCCTTATTCTTTTTCTTCAAAATTATGATGGTTATTCTCAACCCTTTACATAGCCAGATCAATTTCAAGACCTGTGCATCAAGTTCCACAAAATGTCTTGCTTGTATTTCAATAAGAATTGAATTAAACTTGTGAACTAATTTGGGAAAGAAGTGACACATTTATGATACTGATTCTTCCTATTTAATAACATGGTATATCTCTGTTGCTATTGGGAATGATATCTGATTTCTATGTCTTTTTTTAGTTTTTAAAATATTCATATATAGGAACACTTGATTTTTTTTAAATATTTTTTTTTATTTATTCATTCGAGACACGGAGATACAGAGAGAGAGAGAGAGCATGAGCAGGGGGAGAAGCAGAGGGAGGGGGAGAAGCAGACTCCCCGCTGAACAGGGAGCTCGATGCAGGCCTCGACCCCAGGACTCTGGGATCATGACCTGAGCCAAAGGCAGACGCTTAAGCATCTGAGCCACCCAGGCACCCCAGAACACTATTGATTTTTATATGTTGATCTTGTCTCCAGCAATATGACTGGGCTGTCATATGAGTTCTAATAACTTTATACATTCTACTAGATTTTCTATAAAGACAATATTACAAATATTGGCAGTATTTATTTCTGCTTATCCTATTCTCTGACTCATTTATTGTCTTATTGAATTTGTTAAGCCCTTCAGTAAGAACAATGTGGAATAGAAGGAATGATAGCAGCTATTTTTGTCTTATTTTTTAATCTACTAATGTGGTATATTACATTAATAGGTTTTCTTTATTGAACATCTGGCATTTTGAGGGTAAATCAAACTTGGTCATGATATATTGCCTTTTAATTCACTTTTGAATTAAATGTAACAGTTACTGAGAATTTTTATACCTGTGTTATTAGTAATTTTGTTGATAATTTCCTTTTCTATAATGTCCTTATCCAGTTTTGTTGTCAAGGTTAACCTCATAAATTGAGCTGGGTAACTTACCCTAGTTATCTGTTTGTTGAAGTATTTTATATGTTATAGGGATCATCTGTTCCCTAAAGGTTCTGTAAAATTTTCTTTTTGATCTCTCACTCATTAGATTTGATGGTTACTGGTTTGTCCAAATTTTCTTTTTCTTTTCTTTCTTTTTTTTTTTTTTTTAAAGATTTTATTTATTTATTTGACAGAGAGAGAGAGAGTTAGCGAGAGCAGGAACACAAGCGGGGGAGTGGGAGAGGGAGAAGCAGGCCTCCCGCTGATCAGGGAGCCCGACGCAGGGCTCAATCCCAGGACCCTGGGATCATGACCTGAGCCGAAGGCAGACTTTTAACGACTGAGCCACCCAGGCGCCCCCTTTTTCTTTTCAAGACAGATGGTGAAGTAACTACTTTCTCCTGGATTCATGTTTCTATATAGAGGAAATTCTAACCCTTATTTTTATCTTATTTCCACAGTATCTCCTCTACAAAGAAGACTTGAATACCTGATAAGCTCATCTCCTTCTGGGTTCCCCCCCGGTCTTTCTGCCTGCCAAATTTATGTTCTAGTGAGCTGTCTTCCATAGAATAAGAGGGTTGACTACCTGTTGGGGGAGCCGAGATTGTCCATCTGTGTGATGACAAAGTAATTACGTTTAATTCAGGGGGGAACTATCACAAGTCCACTTAGCTACAGACCAAAGCCACTTTCTCTAAACTGTTTTATCAGTAATACAAATACAAATACATTTTGACCCCCATCTGCTTGGTTATATTTAATGATAAGGAACTTGGGAGGAGAAGAAAGGGTGTTATTCTTTGACTGCTCCTCAAATGGCAACATCTGGTGCCTTGGCTGAACACTTTGAAAATAAATACAACTGGAGAAATTAAGTCTCTAGGGTGGTAAGGGTTCATGGCTTATGGCTGTAGAGTTTTGACCTCAACATTTTGTAGCAGCCCAGATTGTGCTTTTGGCTTTTGTGGGGATGGCGTTTTCAGGTGGCTTAAGCCCTTGGTCCTTCTTTAGTAAGCATGGCCTACATGGGATTGTGATCTTGATGGGTTACCACAGTTTATGGTAGTTTTGTCTCCAGGTGTTTGGTGGTTTTTCTGCAAAAGGGTACTTTTTGTTTTATTTTTTTATTGTGGTAAAATATATATAAAATTTATCATTTTAATTATTTTCCAGTGTATAGTTAGTAGCATTAGGTACATTCACATCATTGTGTAACAAGAGTGTAAGATGAAAAACTTACTAAACAAAGGCTGCTCTGGTCTCCATGTCTGGGTACCTACAGACTGACTATGAATGCTGCATCCAATTGGGACTGCTAATAAAGGAGAAACAGAGTCAAAGATGAGATCTCCTATTCTATTGGCCCAAATTAGTTCAAGTGCCTAACCTTGAACCAGTGACTGTGGCTAGGAGTTAGAGTAATACTATTTTAGATAGTACTACATGGCTCACCCCTACAGCCAGGGGTGGCATTTGCCCACCCCAAATATCACAGGGGAAATATATATATATGCATGTATATATTTATATATACATAACTGAGAGAGCAACCCAAACCCAAAGGAAGAACAGATGCT
This sequence comes from Leptonychotes weddellii, assembly GCF_054177405.1. Lineage (NCBI taxonomy): Eukaryota > Metazoa > Chordata > Mammalia > Carnivora > Phocidae > Leptonychotes > Leptonychotes weddellii. The sequence goes on along the minus strand of NC_138380.1, from coordinate 65,023,784 downwards.
GGAGAAGCAACTATGATGTCCCCTTTAACCACTTCTTAGAGATAACCAGTGATAAATACCATACATATTCTTTTTTTTTTTTTTTTTTTTACAAAATTGAGGCCTTACTATGCAGTATCCTTGTCTAATATGGTAACAGTAGCTATATGTGGCTATTTCAATTTAGATTAAATAAAATTACAGTTTAGCCTCTCAGTCACACAAGCCATACTTCAAATGCTTAATAGCTAAATGTGTCTAGTGACTACCTTATTGAACAGAGCAGATACCGAACATTTCTAACATCACAGAATATATATATTGTAGTTAACATACCGTGATTTGAAATAAAATATTTGAAAAGCTTATCTTTCATGCCTGCAAAATATTCCATTGAAGTCTGTGTTATCATTTGTATGACCATTATGTGAACATTTTAAAGGCTGATAAATAACATTCTAAAAATGTACAGGAGAAAGTCTTTTTCCCTTCGTCCTCACAAGCACTGAGAGACTCATTTAAAAGTAAATACTGCCAGTCGAATAGGCAAAAACAGATCCCAACTCTGTTTTTATAAATATTAGTTAAATTGAAGAACAACCCTCTAATTTGTTACATATCTGAAAGACATAGGTATTAACCACAAGACATTTTTATGTCCTGCAGTATCAACAAATTGTTTCCTGGAGTGTGGAATAAAGGCCACTCAACAGAGGCTAAAGCAACGCGGGACAGGGTGCACACACGCCAGAGGTAGGTATCCTTGGGGCATCAAGAGGGAGGACGTAAAGAGCTGTAGATGTTGAGGGGAAATGGGAGAAGAAAACCTGGGTTTGGCTTGTCGGGTGGCCTAAGTAATAGTGCGCTTTGCTTCACCTGGAGCCTTTCGCAGCGACTGCAACTCGGGCGGCGGGCAGGGCGGGGGATGCGCTCAGGGGAGCATCCAGCACCTCGGGCGATAGCGGTGGCCTGCGGCCCCGCATTGACGCGACCCTGTGCCGCGGCGACCGTGGCGAGCGCCTGGGATCGGCCGCGCCCCTGCGTGTTTGTGAGCTGGCCCCGGGTCACACTAGGACGCCTGCGGGGAGGCGTGGGGGGCCTCCATTCAGTTCCCCAGGCGGGACGCGCGCAGGCGGCCACCTATGGGGCAGAGACCTCGATGTGCTCCTAGATGTGCTCCTACCGAGCTTTGTTTTCCTGCCTGCGAGGCTAACAGCAGGTGATAGAGGCATGGTGAAAATGGCACTTAGTGACGTGGAGGACCCATTTCATAGAGCCCGGCCTTTTCTGTCTCGGTTATCCATGGGGCCATTCTTCAGCGCCTGCGGGCTCCCAACCCACTAATCAGTGGGGGCTGAAGGTACGCTGCCCGGGCCCAAGAATAACCGAGCCTGCTCATCTCGGGGAGGTGGCGATTGTGCCACTGTTGAAAGGGATCGCCAACATCCGGAGGATTGGGAGATTTGCAGGCAGGAGTTCTGCCTTTGCATTTACCAGGAAAAGTACTGGGAAGTGAGTCTAGGGACAGGAGAGGTGGCTGTGCTTTGAGAAATCTCCCGAGGTGACTGTGACTTGCCTTCTCCCATCATCTAAACAGGACAAATTGAAGTTCCAAGACTGTTTTAGTCCTAGCCTAATACAACCAAAAACACGGCATTTATCAGAAAAAAAAAACAAAAAACAAAAAACAACAGGAAGTCTTTGTAGAATATGAGGAGGTAATTGAAAACCAGATATAGAGCTTTTAGAAAAAAGAAATGGAAAACTTAAAAAGGATCTTGTTTGATTTACTAATACAAATACCTAAAATATAACAAAATTGAAAAAATCAATGGGTTTTACCATGATTGAATAAAGTATTCTAAAAATGCCCCTTGAATTCATTCATATCTTTTGATAAACACTATTGCATCCTGTTAGAAGGTGATGGTTTAGAGTATTCTTATTAGAGTACTAAACTAACAGAAAACCTCCAAATATATTATCCATAGACTCATGTCAAAGGCTTTCCTTTCATTTGCAGAGGACCTTGTCTGCAGAGTAGGGCACTTGACCTTGGTGAGGAGTCACAGCCCTTCTGGTTATCAGGGTGGTTGGCGCACCACTTTCCCCAGCCCTTTTCCATAGCCTGCAACTGTTATCAGATTGTTTTAGTATATGGACCTCCCAAACCCTCGCATCACCACCAAATTCCAATTTGAAATTTAAAGTTGAATAATGGGCAGCAGCAGCTCTTTCTGCCCACGGGTCCTGTCCCCGTGCTTTAATAAAATCACCATTTGCACCAAAATAAATAAATAAATAAATAAATAAATAAATAAATAAATAAATAAATAAAGTTGAATAATGAATGCAGTTAACTTCTCAGAATTTATGAAAAGCAGTGAGGTTCCCTTTTCTATAATTCTACATGTGTAGCCTTTTCATATCCCATTCTGTGGATTGAATTTGCAAGTTGTCATCTGCCTAGTTAAGAACTTTGTGCCTAATTGAAAATACATGTAATTTGCTGGTGTTGCAGAAGTCTATGTTTTGTCTTTTTTTCTAAACTGAGATATAATTGACATATAACATTAGTTTCTGGTGTACAAAATAATGGTTTGATATTTGTATATGTTGCAAAATGATTTACCACACTAAGTCTAGTTAACATCCATCCCCATAAGGTTACAAAAATCTTTTTCCTGTGAAGAGAACTTTTAAGATCTACTCTTTTAGCAGATTTCAAATATACAATAGTATTAACTATAGTCACCATGCTGTACATTGTATTCCCATGACTTATTTATAACTGGAAGTCTGTACCTTTTGGACTGCCTTCACGTATTTCACCCACCCCCTCACCCCCTGCCTCTGGCAACCATCAATCTGTTCTCCCCATCTATGAGCTTGTTTTTGTTGTTTTTTAGATTCCACATGTAAGTGAGATCATATGGTATTTTTGTTTCTCTGTCTGACTTACTTCACTTAGCATAATGCCCTCAAGGTCCATCCATGTTATAGCAAATGGCAAGATTTCTTTTTCATGGCTAAATAATATTCCATTGTAAAAATATAAAAATATGGCACTTTTTTTCCTATCCATTCATGGACATTTAGGTTGTTGCTGTGTCTTGGCTACTGTAAATAATGCAGTGAATATGGGGGTACATGTATTTTTTTTTGAGTTAGTATTTTCATTTCTTTTAGATAAATACCCAGATATGGAATTGCTAGATCATATGATAGTTCTATTTGTAATTTTTTGAGGAACCTCCACACTGTTTTCCATAGTGGCTGCACCAGTTTACATTTCCACCAGCAGTGCACAAGGGTTCCCTTTTCTCCATACCTTTGCCAACACTTATAATTTCTTTTCTTTTTGATACTAGCCACTGTAACAGGTATGAGGTGAGATCTGTTGTGATTTTGATTTGCACTTCCCTGATGATTAATGATGCTGAGCACCTTTTTATGTGCCTGTTAGCCATTTGTATTTTTTGGGAAAATGTCTATTCAGATCCTCTGTCCATTTTTAAATCATATATATATATATATATATTTTTGCTATTGAGTTGTAGGAGTCCTTTATATACTTTGGATATTGAGCCCCTTATCAGATATATAACTTGCAAATATTTTCTTCCATCCCATGGGTTGCCTGTTCATTTTGTTTATGGTTTCCTTTGCTATGCAGGTTTTAATTTGATATAGTCCCATGTTTATTTTTGGGTTTTGCTGCCTTTGCTTTTGGTGTCAAATCCAACAAATCACCCAAGACCAATGGCAAGGAGCTTACCTTCTGTTTTCTATTTAGAGTTTTATCATTTCAGGTCCCATGTTCAAGTTTTTAATCCACTTTGTTAATTTTTTTGAGTAGGCTCCACACCCAGTGTAGAGCCCAACGCAGAGCTTGAACTCATGACCCTGAGATCAAGACCTGAGCTGAGGTCAAGAGTTGGACACTTAACCGACTAAGCCACCCAGACACCCCTGTGTTAAATTTCTGTGCATAGTGTAAGACAGTGGTCCAGTTTCCCCAGCACCATTTATTGAAGAGTCTTTTTCCCATTGTATATGATTGGCTCCTCTGTTGTAAATTAGTTGGCCAAATATGTATGGGTTTATTTCTGGGATCTCTATTCTATTCCACTCACTCATATGTCTGTTTTTATACCAATACTATACTGTTGAAAATATATATAATTTGCTGATATTCCAGAAGTCTATACTTTTTCTTGTTCTCTTAATTGAGGCATTAAAAGCTGCTGCTTAGTATACTTAACTTTCTTTACTCAGAATAAGGTAGAAATGAAAAAAGCTTCTTAATTTTAATATGGCAATTTATATTACCTTTGGTCTTTGGACCAAAGTTTTCTTATCCTTTTCTTTCTTTCTTTTTCTTATAGGGAGTTTACAAAGTTTCTGACTTGTGATTTAAACTCCACATTAAAAAGCAAATTGGATTATCTTTATCTTCACTTAATAACTGTCTCAAAGTTTATTCATAACTAGAAAATAAATTTCAAAAACATTTTGTCGTGCTCTCATCATAATGTTTATCTGATCTATCTTGGAATTTTAAGTGTGAATGATATATTTTACCATTCATTTCAATGACTGATTATGACTAAGAAAGATGGGAAACTTACTAACTTTATAGCACTCAGTAAAGCCCTACTTTTACACTGTTGCAACATAAAATAATACGTGGTGTATGCACATCCATCTATTTTAAAGTAGTAAATATCAAGTAAGCCAAAGTTCAGATAAAGTTAATTAAAATCTAACTTTTTTTTTAAAGAGGACTCTTTTTTTTTTTTTAAGATTTTATTTATTTGTGTGTGTGAGAGAGTGCGAGCAAGAGCGCAAGAGCAGGGGGAGGGGCACTGAGCAGGGAGACTACCCCAGGCTCTGGCTCTATCCAGGACCTTGAGAATCTTGACCTGAGCCCAGGGCAGACGCTTAACCAACTGAACCACCCAGGCGCCCCTAAAACCCCACTTTTAACTATATACAGTTAGTTACTTCTGAGTAAAATGGTTGAAATAAAAGCCTAGACTGGCTTTTCTTCCTCCTAGGGTTATGTGTACAAAACTATTCAATATTAATTGGGAACAGACAATCTAGAAAGGAAAAATAGCACACATTCAACTTAAGTGAAAATTGTTTATCCATTTTTGTCTGCAGATGACTTAGATTCTTTCCCTTTCACTGCCCTACTGGTATATATTCAGTAAATACAAGCAAAAAGTATTATCAGCATCTGTAAAATATAACTAGGAAGGAGTGTTATTAAAACATCGCATAGCACA
>NC_138380.1:64962831-65018011 GCF_054177405.1 Leptonychotes weddellii | reverse complement strand
AAAACATCGCATAGCACATTCCAAAAGTCAACAAATGATTTGCTAATTACTGGTGTGGGACTGTACTTGTGTTATTTGCTCATATAATTGAGTTGATGACATAATTACATGATTCTATAACAAAGCATTTCGTATGCTCTGAGGGAGACTTCTTTAAAAACAATTGCTTTGGATATGTATTATATTTATTTAAAGGTTTTATTTATTTATTTGAGAGAGAGAGAGAGAACAAGTGGGATGAGTTGCAGGGGGAGAAGCAGGCTGCCCACCAAGCAGGAAGCCCGATGCAGGGCTCGATCCCAGGACTCTGGGAACATGACCTGAGCTGAAGGCAGACGCTTAACCAACTGAGCCACCCAGGCGCCCCAGGATATGTATTATTTTTAACTGTACAATTTTGCTACATTTTTACAGTAATGTTAGAAAACTATTATTTTTCCCCCTGCTGAATTGGAGTACATATAGTCTACTCCCTAGGCAAGTAGGGGAAATTATACCAGTAAAGCAATGCAAATCAGAAAGTGGGGGCAGCGGGCTCAACCTTTGAGTGTCCTCAATGTAGGATCATCAGTTCAAAGGGGGTACGTATTTTCTAGACTGTTTTGCCAAACAGTCTAGAAATTTTCTTCAATTTTCTTCAATCTTCAATTTTTAGTTGCAACCCAAAAATATTCTCATATGTTGTCTCAGTCCTGTGCCAACATTAATTTTTATTAATGTAATTAGTTGAGTTTTATTTCATATAATTTAAACTAATTTAATAAGGGTTTACATTTTTGTTAGCAAAGTTTTGTTTTATTTTTTTATTTTTTATTTAAATTCAATTAATTAATTAATCAATCAATTAATTATTATTAGTTTCAGAGGTAGAGTTCAGGGATTCATCAGTTGCATACAACACCCACTGTTCATTACATCATGTATCTTCCATAATGCCCAACACCCAGTTACCCCATCCCACCACCCCCCTCTCCTCCAGCAACCTTCAGTTTATTTCCTGTGGTTAAGAGTCTCTTATGGTTTGTCTCCCTCTCTGATTTCATCTTGTTTCATTTTTTCCTCCCTTCCCCTATGCTCCTCTGTTTTGTTTCTTAAATTCTACATATGAGTGAAATCATATGACAATTGTCTTTCTGTGACTGACGTATTTCACTTAGCATAATACCCTCTAATTTCACCCACGTCGTTGCAAATGGCAAGATTTCATTTTTTTGATGGCTGAGTAGTATTCCATTGTGTGTGTGTGTGTGTGTATACACACACACCACATCTTCTTTATCCATTCATCTGTCGATGGACATCTGGGCTCTTTCCACTGTTGGCTATTGTGGACATTGGTGCTATAAACATTGGGGTGCAGGTGCCCCTTTGGATCACTACATTTCTATCTTTGTATATTTCCCCATATTTTAAAGTTGTCTGCATTTCTGAACATAGACTCTCTGTTAACCTTTGACCACTCCCTATTGGAATGTGGATACTGACTTAAATTTCTACTAAATTTTTATATATTTTTAGTGAATTTTCAACACTTGTATAGCAAGTTGTGATCTTTTCTTAAATATGCTTTTAAAATTTACATATAGTAAAATTTCCTTTTTTGATGTACAATTTCATGAGATTTGACAAAGACACTATTTGTCAATCACAGTCAAGATACAGTTTTTTTTTTTGTTGTTTTAATATTTATTTATTTTTTTATTTGCCAGAGAGAGAGGGAAAGAATAAGCAGGGAAAGTGGCAGGTAGAGGGAGAAGCAGGCTCCCCGCTGAGCAAGGAGACCAGTGCAGGACTCAATCCCAGGATCCTGGGATCATGACTTGAGCTGAAAGCATGCACTTAACCAACTGAGCCACCCAGGCATCCCAAGATACAGTTCTTTTACTTCCCCAAATTCCCTCATGCTTCCCCTTTATATTCCCACATCCCCTCACTCCCATCCTTACCCTCTAATAACCACCATTTGCTTTCTGATCCTATAGTTTTGCCTTTCCCAGAATGTCATCTAAGTGGAATGTTATAGTATATAAACCATTGAGTCTGGCTTCTTTTAGTTAGCATAATGTATTTGAAATTCATCCATATTGTTCATCAATATTTTATTCTTTTTTGTTGCTGAATAATATTTCATATTGATATATCTGAGTTTGTTTCACTCACCCATCAAAGGATATATGGGTTGTCAGTTTGGGGCAGTTATCAATAATTATATTTCATATGAATTGTGAAAAAATGAAAAGTGTATCCTATAAAAGTCTGAATACAGATTTTTGTGTGAATATGTTTTTTTCTTCTTTGATAAATACCCAGGAGTGGAATGACTGGGTTCCATAGTAGGTGTCTATCTAACCTAGAAACTACCAAACTCTTCCAGGGGCATCTGGGTGGCTCAGTTGGTTAAGCATCTGACTCTTGTTTTTGGTTCAGGTCATGATCTCAGGGTTGTGGGGTTGGGCTCTGCCCTGGGCATGGAGCCTGCTTAAGATTCTCTCTCTCCCTCTCCCTTTGCCCCTCCCTCTCTCTAATAAGAAAAAAAAAAAATTAGAAACTACCAAACTCTTCCAAAATGGTTTTTTGCCATTTTGCATTCCTCTTAGCCATATATAGCCAAATGTTAGCCATTGTGCATTTCTGTTAGTTGCTCTAAACTCCTTGATTCTTTTGCCTTCCTTTATATTGTATACATTTAAAAGGCATTTTAAACACCTGTTATCTCTCATGATACCCATAAATGTGCTGTCACTAAAATATACTAGTCTGTTTTTCTCTAGTGATATTAAAGATTTTTTTAATATTTAATTTTTGGCCATATGAAATTTATTGAATATACAGTATGCAGGATGGTACCAAGCTATTTCTTTTGCATACTGATACCATTTGCTAATGAGATGCTTTGGGGCTGCTCTACCTTTGCCCATTTCTCAATGGAATTCAATACATTTCTTCAAATGGGATCCTCCATTCCTTATCTTAGGCAGTTTATGATACCATTTTCCCAGTTGCCCAGGATGGAAAGAGGGGATTTATGATTCCTATCTCTTCCTTAGTTCCCATATCCAAAAGGTCACTGGGTTTCATCAAAACATTAATCCACTTCTCCCCATTGTCTTATACTTTCTTGCTCAGATCCCTTTGAGCCCTTCTGTACACTGGCCCAGGGTGATCTCTTAACATACAAATCTGAGCTAGTCAAGTCCCAAAGGCTCCAGTGGCTCCTCATTAGCAGGAAACACAACATCCTTCAAAATATGGTCTTTTTTTTTTAATCCTCCCCAGCTTCTTCTCCTTTACCTGACAAATGTCTGAATACAGAAGTCAGGCTGCCAGATTTTAAACTATGACTCTACCACTTACTGGTTTTTGACCTTAGACAAGTAACATAACCTCTCCATATACAATTGTATTCAAAGTAATATAGTGTATGAAAATGAAAGTATTTACAACACTGTGTTAGAAAAGTTTGACTTCTAACCTTCTTAGAAGAAAACAAATATCTTGTTATGTTTTTATTACAATCACATATCATGTTCCTGATCCATTAATACTCTGGAGCCAGACTACCTTGATATGAATCTCAGCTCCACCACTTAAGTTATATTCTCTTTGGCAAGCTACTTAACTTTGTTTCTTCATCTGTAAAATGGGAATAATAGTATCTGCTTCATCGTGATTATTGTAAGGGCCAAATGAATTAATATATCTAAATGAATTAATATATCTAAAACAATGCTAGTAAGCACCATTTTAAGTATTAGCTATTGTTATTATTTAACTGATGGGTAAGTCAGTCCCTAATTTCCCATCCATTGTTGGTGTCCTTCCAATAAATCCCGAACAACCAGTGCTTCCTTCTTTTTTTTTTTTCAAAGATTTTATTTTTTGACAGAGAGAGAGACAGCGAGAGAGGGAACACAAGCAAGGGGGAGTGGGAGAGGGAGAAGCAGGCTTCCCACCGAGCAGGAAGCCCAATGCAGGGCTCTATCCCAGGACCCTGGGATCATGACCTGAGCTTAAGGCAGACGCTTAACGACTGAGCCACCAGGCGCCCCCCCCCTTTTTTTTTTAAAGATTTATTTATTATAGAGACAGTGAGTAGGGCTGGATGGGGACAGAGGGAAAGGAATCTCAAGCAGACTCCCTGCTGAGCATGGAGCCCAACAAAGGGCTTGATCTCACAACCCTGAGATCATGACCTGAGTAAAACCGGAGTTGGAAACTTAACCAACTGAGCCACCAAGGCGCCCCCAGTGCTTCCTTCTATCATAGAAATTAGTACAATGTATTGAAATTACCTTTCTCACTTACATTTTAAGATGTCTGAAAGATATTTCCTTTGCCTCAAGCACTCTTGCCTCTAAGAACTCCCAGGGCTTGCCCTTCTTTTGCCTTAGGGCTTTCTCAGTCAGCCTACCTCTGCCTCTCCAAATACTCTAAAGGCATTCTGACCTTATGAATACAAACTTTAAATGAGAATCATACCATCACAGGTGGATTTTTATTGAGAAAGTATTTTTTGCATGAACTCAAGCCACCTTAATTCATCAGTTTTCTACAAAGCATAGCAAAAACTATATTTTTTCCATTTCATTTTACTGAAATTATTTTCATTGGGAGTATTTTTCTGTATAAATTATAAAGCAAGGAATTGATTCATCAATCAGTTTTTTTTGCATATATTTAATACTGCCAATTAGTTTTTGCTATTGAGTTCCTCAGGATCAAATTAAATTCTAAATTTTATTGATCCAGTTCATCTATTAAATTTGGTCAAGAACTGTGGCCAGTTTGGGGCACCTGGGTGGTTCAGTCCTTAAGTGTCTGCCTTCGGCTCAGGTCATGATTCCAGGGTCCTGGGATCGAGCCCCACATTGGGCTCCCTGCTCCGCGGGGAGCCTGCTTCTCCCTCTCCCACTCCCCCTGCTTGTGTTCCCTCTCTCGCTATATCTCTGTCAAATAAATAAATAAAATCTTAAAAAAAAAAAAAAAAAAAGAACTGTGGCCAGTTTTACTTTGTTAAATATTTCCATCAGGTCTAATGGTAGGGGTGGTCAGTTTTGGCAACTTTTAATCTTAGGTGTTCTTCAAGTTTTTTCTAATACGTTTGTCTTTGCAGTGTTAGCTGTTCTGGTTTTATTTCTTTTTTTTTTTCCATTTTTATTTATTTATTTATTTTATTATGTTATGTTAATCACCATACAGTACATCATTAGTTTTTGATGTAGTGTTCCATGATTCAATGTTTGCGTATAACACCCAGTGCTCCATTCAGTACGTGCCCTCTTTAATACCCAACACCAGGCTAACCCATACCCCCACCTCCCTCCCCTCTAGAACCCTCAGTTTGTTTCTCAGAGTCCATAGTCTCTCATGGTTCATCTCCCCCTCCGATTTACCCCCCTTCATTTTTCCCTTCCTACTATCTTTTTTTTTAAACATATAATGTATTGTTTCAGAGGTACAGGTCTGTGATTCAACAGTCCTACACAATTCACAGCGCTCACCACAGCACACACCCTCCCCAATGTCTATCACCCAGCCACCCCATCCTTCCCACCCCCCACCACTCCAGCAACCCTCAGTTTGTTTCCTGAGATTAAGAATTCCTCATATCAGTGAGATCAGAGAAAGACATGTATGATATGATCTCACTGATCTGGTTTTATTTCTAAAATGGAAACTCATTTGTTGTGATTTGGATAATTGTTTGAATTTACTTTTTAGCTAAAAATGAGAAAATTTTATCAATTCTTCAGGACCATTCTTGGGCTCAAAACATCTCACTCCATTTCCCTTCTCCCTTAAATGTCTTTATACCCTTCTTTCTCACCCCTCAGATGCCAGCTCAAGCATCACTTGCTCAGGGATGCCTCTCCTGATCTCTAAGGCTAGATCAAGTTTCCGACTTTATGCTTACATAATACACTTATTTTTCTTTCATCACTTATTGGACTTTATAAATATGTATTTCCATGAGTATTTATTGTATCCCTCATTAAACTTTGTTCCCTAAAGGCAGGAGCTTTGTTTCTCTTACCACTGGATCCCTAGCACATAAATGGCACTCAAGATTTATTGAAAGAATGATGAAAAGGAAAATGGTATGGACATACAATGTCTGACCAATACTAGGCATTCATTAAAACCTGCTTGTTTGTATTTCTATTATTGTTTATTTCTGGTTATGCTCTGACAGAAAATGATCATTTTTTTCCCTCAATACTATATTTGAAAATTGACTTTCTAATGCTATATATTTTTAAGCCTTTAATACCAAGCTACTCTAATAGTCTTCCCTTCTCTACAGGGTTGCCATACTGTGTAAGTCCAGGAGGGTACACTGTATTCTACCGAGCAGGGAGTTGTTTGATGTAGTATCATTGCATCCTCACCTCCCTCTGAGAAAGGGAAAGCATTTAGCTAATTCTTCAAGTTGGTTATAAGAGCAATTCTAAATCCTAGCTGTACATCAAAATTACATGGGACACTTTAAAAACAGAAATCCTGGGGCGCCTAAATGGCTCAGTTAGCTAAGCGTCTGCCTTCGGCTCAGGTCATGATCCCAGGGTCCTGGGATCCAGCCCCGCTTCTCCCCCTACCTCTGTTGCTCCCCTTGTTTGTGCTCTCTCGCTTTATCTCTCAAATAAATAAATAAATAAAATCTTTAAAAAAAACCCACACAAACAAATCCTTGAGCCCCACCCTACATTTATTGAGTCATTATTTAGTGAAACTCCCCCCATGACTTCAGAACCAGGGTTAGGAAACACTGGGTTGGAGCACAGGATGAGTGTGGGAAAGGTGGTTACACATTAATCTGGATAGGAAGGTTAGAGACCATGTAATTAGAGGCCCTGTATTCAATACTAAGGAAATGGAATTTAATTCTACATATACTAAGGAACCATGAAAGGTTTTCAGAAGGTAATGAAATAATCAGATCTGTAAGAAAGGTGAACTTGGCACCAGTGTGGCAGATACGCAGGCAGGGTGTAGAACCTCAGCCAGGGGAAGCCAGGGAGGAAGTTAAACAAACTTAGGAACAGGTGGTAAGGACTTGAACTAGGGTAGATACAGTGCAACCAGGGAGGAAGGGAATGGGAAAGCACTCACAAGACATTTGATAAGACCCAATAAATGGAATGTCTAGGATAAGAAAGGAGAGAGAGGCTGAAAACCACTCCAGGATTTCCAGGCTAAGCAACTGGATGCAATTTGATGATGCCACTAACCAAACAGAGAATACAAGTGGAAGGACAGAATTGAGCAAGCAGAGGAAACAGATTCTGTTTCCAGCTATGATGAAATAGAAGTTCCTTTTGTACGCCATTTAGGTAGAGCTAGAATAGCAGGAAATTGGAAATTAAGATCTAGAATTCAGAAGAGAATCTGAGGCTGAAATTTTAGGTTTGGGAGTCATCAGGGTATTTCAGTTGAGGCCATTGGAATGAATGAAACCGAACAGGGCATTGTCTATGTAGAATCAAAAGTGCTTAGCACAGAATTAGAGATAAAGCAGGCTTTCTCATTCAATTTACTTAACCATATAATTTTAATAAGGCTCAGAAAGAGCACCATTTGAAATAAGCAGAAATTAATGTGAAGTGTAAATTACGATGTATAAAAATTATCTGCGATCTTTAGGACAACTTCAAATATGACTACTGTATCTCTGTACTTACTTAGAATACATCAATCTGCTAGCTTGGAAAAACTAGTTTCTAAACTTATTAAATAGCAGATTAGTCAAGATGAGTCAGATGACTCAGATTACGAGTCAGTTAGCTCCTCATCTATGGTATCAGTACTCCCCTAAATGAAACAGATACTCGGTGATCTACTTCCTACAATGTAAAGGCAATATAATTCATTAAGCCAAATCATAAAAATACAACATTTATGTAATAAATGCAACTACTTATATCCAGACATTGTCACTTAATCTGTGTCTATATATGTGTGTGCTTGTATGCCAGGCACTTTTGTGTCATTTATTTTCATACAAATTCATGACTGGGTCTGGAATTATTTCAATAGAAAGCAAGCCAAATTTAAGATTCCTAGGACTGGCTACTTTTAGACAGTGAATGAACTTGTATATACTGAGTCCCAGAAATCTTTGTTTAAAGAGGGATCCAGGTTAATTATGAGGCAGGGGGTTTCAAGAACTATACTCTGGGAAATACTAATTTATACTAGTTACACATTTTAACTAAGACTTTTAAAAACATGTTGAGAAATTTTCTTGGATTACAGAAAAATGTTTGAAATAGCAGTGTTATGTGGTTTAAATAGGAAATATATTTTCTTTATTCAACTTTGTTAACTTTCAGTATATTTTGAAATGACACACAAAGTTATACCAAAGCTATATTTTAATTTCATTACATTGCACTCCAAATTCTTTACCATTTACGAAAAATAACTTTTATAAAGCATACTGTTTTGTCCATTAATATACAAGTGATCAATCTACACTTTTTTGCATGTTTCTCTCAAAAATTAGAATAGCTTATGAGGATATTATATAAAACTAACTGGTATATTACACACCAAACAGAAGTACAGATTCTGTACAATGTAATAGTATACATATATATTACAAGAGACTAAATGCCTTGTTAAAAGTAATAGTTTAAGAAATCTTTCATGGAAAAAAATCTGCATTACAAAATTTGTTGGCTTAAGTATCAGCTGCTTTCCTCTCATGAATTTCTTTCGGTCGGCATTAACTGTCCATTTAGCTTCATTAATAGTTTTACCACAAGGCCAGCCTACAAAGTAAAATATATGTCGGCAGTAAATATGAAACACATAAGAATGGGTAAATGACATACATGACAGTGGGCAGTTCCCTATCTATCTGAAAAGGAAGGAACATTCTTAGTAGGAAGCAGCTTGTCAAGAATAAAGAGAATACTTAGACTTTGAAGGGATTTAAGAAGCAACCTACCGGATGCAGCTAGTGGCTCAGATACAATACTGGTTAAGAAGAGGTAAGGACTACCTAATACCTTGATAAAAGAGATAGGGAATACTGACCAGACTTAAAGGAAATGGCAGAAAAAAGAGTTTCACTGTTATAAAACCGAAATAAATTATTCAGATAAGTTTCTGGCTTATTTGCTTAGGAAAGGCCTGCCTTTTTCCCCTTCGTCTTAAATATCTTAATTTCATACGATATCAAAGGTTTTCCTTGAAGCAAAATGGATTGTCACTTAAAAAAATTTTTTTCCTTTTTTTAAAAATTCAATTAACCAACATATAATACATCATTTGTTTTTGATGTAATGTTCAATGATTCATTAGTTGCGTATAACACCCAGTGCTCATCACATCACTAATACAGTAGTTCATTAGAAGTCCAAAGTAAATGATAAGTACTTACCTGTTTTGTGTGTACTATAAAGCTCATTTTATTTTCCATACTATGGATCTGAAAACATGTATCAGCATCCCCCAATTGCCACATAAAACAACCATACTTAAGACTGATGAGTAAAGCCTGCAACATAATTAGAAACTGTTTTATTAAAATATATATTAAAAACAACACCTATCTTCTCTTACTATCTACAATGACCTAGTTGACCTAGTCATGTCTAAACATAATGGTTTTGAATGTTAGAATAAAATCTATTTGAGGTACCTACATTAACTTCACACAGCCTAAAGTACAGAGCCACACAGATGGTAGACTCTCAGGAGACTGTCTTAAGCAATGATAAATTGTTTGTATCAGACTGACAAAATATTTTAAAGATGCCTGTTCTGTGGTATGTATACACACACACACACTCTCTCTCTCTCTCTCGGGAATATTATTCAGCCATGAGAAAAGAAGAAAGTACTGCCATTTTCGACAACATGGATAGACCTCGAGGTCATTATGCTAAGTGAAATAAGTCAGAAAAAGACTAATAGTATAGGATATCACTTAATTCGGAGTCTAAAGAAGCTGAAGTCACAGACACAGAAACAGAATGGTGGCTACCAAGGGCTGGGGGATGGGTGAAATGAGGAGATGTTGGCCATAGAGTACAAACTTGCAGGTATAAGATGAGTAAGTTCTGGGGAATCTAACGTACAGCATTGTGACTATAGTTAACAGTACTATAATATATACTCCAAGTTACTGAAAGAGTAGATCTTAAATGTTCTCATCACAAAAAAGATGGTAATTATGTAACATGATGGAGGTGTTAGCTAATGCTATGGTAATAATCATTTTGCAATATATAAGTATACCAAATCAACCCATTGTATACCTTAAGCATACTCAATGTTATATGTCACTTATGTTTCAATAAAGCTGAGAAAAAAGATGCCCATTCTCTCAGTGACTTTCAAGAAAATTAAATGTCGGGGCACCTGGGTGGCTCAGTTGGTTAAGCGACTGCCTTCGGCTCAGGTCATGATCCTGGAGTCCCTGGATCGAGTCCCGCATCGGGCTCCCTGCTTGGCGGGGAGTCTGCTTCTCCCTCTGACCCTCCCCCCTCTCATGTGCTCTCTGTCTCTCTCATTCTGTCTCAAATAAATAAATAAAATCTTTAAAAAAAAAAAAAAAGAAAATTAAATGTACAGGTTTTTACTTTCTGCATATTAAAAACATTCCCTTTTACTTTATTCAGTACCTTTTGAATATTCACATGGTACTTTCAGATCTGAAATTTATGTAATGAGGTAACATGCTGACTTAGGCAATTCCGTCTCACTGAAAATAAGTACAGTGATACAGCTATTGTAAAAATAAGTATAATTTTTAAAATAACATACCCTTCATAAATTCATCAAATTATTTAAAACAAATATTAGAATAACCTATTCCTATATTTTCCTAATGAAAAGCTATATTTAAATAGGCATTCAATGTATCTTTTTGATTTTTTTTTTTTTTTAAGATTTTATTTATTTATCTGACAGAGAGAGACACAGCAAGAAACAGAACACAAGCAGGGGGAGTGGGGGAGGGAGAAGCAGGCTTCCTGCTGAGCAGGGAGCCCGATGCGGGGCTCGATCCCAGGACGCCGGGATCATGACCTGAGCTGAAGGCAGACGCTTAACCGACTGAGCCACCCAGGTGCCCCTCTTTTTGATTATTTTAAAATAAGTCTCTCCTAGCAGTAACTTTCATTTTCTTGCCCTAAAAATATATTCTTTATATACACATGTACAAAGAAAGTATTTGTGCATCCTTTAAAATACATGTCTAAGAACATCTGTATTCTGACTAGCAGTTCTTAACATATTGATTATAAGCAATTGAAGTTATATGAAAAAGATATGGTTTAGGGCATTTTTAAAGTGAGGTTCTTAAATGAAACAGTATAATTAATTTTCACGAGTGTACATTATGTATAATGGGAAACTAATAATATCTTCTTTAAAATTAGCCACCCACATTTATACTGTAAAATACAGCTTTATAGATAGGGTATGCTAAAATAGCTGTTTACCAAGGTACACACTGAAACACTGAGTCAAGATATAATACCTTAAACTGTCTATCTTTTAGATCAGTTGTTTGAAATCTGTTTAATCAAGATGCAGAAAATGTTCATTAGTATGGCCTCAAAACAGTTTAATTTACAGAAAAAAAAATAAACTTGTGGTACAAGTCCTCAATTATATGGCCAACATAAATTGGTATCAGCGAAGGGTAATCTGTTGCCTGGGTGTGGCAGTAGTACTATTATGGTTAAAGATATATTAACAAGTACAGTTCAGTGATGAAATAGCAATACATTCACTATATAAAACACTGATCTACAACACAGTGTATTATACATTCAACAGTGTCTACATTTTATGTAAGTAGGACAGAAAAATCTCTGATGAGCATATGAAATTGGCTGGGCTATACTTTCCAATGGGAATCTCTCATTATTTCAAAGAGAAACAAGATATAGATGATAGAAGTAACTGATAGAAAAAACACAGCTGTATTCTATCTATGGCTTTTCATAGATTTAATCTCTGAAGCTATTATATCCCAAGTAGAGTTTTAAATGTAAATGAAGGTATTTTTGCAAATGAAGATGTTTATTCTCTTAAAGTAAGCTTGTCAAATTCACCCCTAGCATATCTTGATGACTGTAAGACAAGGGAAGACAAGCTGACTGCTCCCACCTTTGATGATTAGAAAATATAATCAACTTAGAGCTTTCATAGGTGCTGTAAATTTATCAGTGGTTTACAGAGCACAAGGTAATAGTTAGATGGACAGAAAACATTGTTACCCTTTGGTTTAATCCCTTCTTATAACCAAAGACAGTATTTTTATTTATATTTCTAGAAATCAAACATCTTATCCTAAAAAAGCATACTGTTAACTAATAATATTGTTATCCTCTGCCTGCTACTGCAGTCTCACTTACTCCTGGACCAGAATATTATTCATAATGTGAAATGTTTTAAGATAATGCTGACCCATCATATGGGAACTAAATAACACGTTTTATCGTTGCCTAAACTTGGGATGCTACCAAAAGTCAAACATACACTATAGCTTACAGAAGAGGCTTGGTGTCATACCCACAGCATCACATTTAGTTCAATAAAGGATTTGTAAATGTTGTATAAAATGCTCTGAAATAGCAGAGGAAAAATTTCTTGAAATGCTTATAAGGGGAATTTCTCCTTCAATTTCCTTTAACAAACAGTACAAAAGAAATAGAAAAATGATTACAAACTAATAAGAAGCAGCCTATTTTGTATGAGTAAAGTAGCTTAAATAGAAAATGATAATAAGCAAATGACCCAAAAGCAAGCTGGTATCAGAGACTTCAAAAAAATCAAGTTCCAGATAAACTCCTGAAGTCAGTCCCTATTCAGCTCTATGTCCCTATATATTCTCTGTCTCCATTCACAGGCATATCCAAGAGCATGGGAAAATAGCTGTGTCTGGAGTTATCACAAAATGACTGAATTACTTTCAGAAGTTATGTGATTACACAATAAAAGCTTATGAAAATGATGAAAATAAAAATTAGGCTTATGATAAAATTTCCTAATCTAAAATGCCTTTTCTAACATATAAGCTTAGTTATTACCTCAACTGATCTATTCATAGACAAATCTGAATGAACAAAATTAATGATTTTTCTTAGCTTCCTATTACAAACTAGAAAGCTGTTAATCCTGATAAATGTGTTAAATATGCTGAAAATAATTGATAATCCCAAATTTTATATTATAATGACTCTGATTAGAAAAAGGAGTATAAAAGAGTAACAAGCCTCTGATGGCAAAGCTCTGAAGTGATCTAAGAATAGTCCCTTCCACACTTCATCTTGCCTGTTCCCCAAAAGGCTCTTACTACTAATTCTGATTTCCAAAGTGAATCCCTTGTATCAGATATTATATTTTTCTTTTTTTAATCTGTATTTTTTTCATTTAAACTTAATTGAATTGTTTGAATAGGTAATATTATCACAGTTAAAAAAATTTTTAAGTTGCAAAATGGTACATAGTAAAGTCTCCCTTCTACTCTTGTTCCCAGTTACCTGGTTGCCTTCTCTAAAGGCTTTATGAATTTTTACTCATACACAAGCAATATGTATTTATGTAAATATAGTCTTCACTTCCCCCATTTCTACACAAATAGTAACCTATTACATATGGTTCACCACTATGCTTTTTCACTAAATATATCTTGGAAATCATTCTATACATTCTTCATTCTTTTATATGGCTGCACAGTATTTCAACATAGAAATGTACTATAATTAATATAATTATATAATTAGTATATGTTAATAATATAATTAACCCTTACTGACAATCATTTACTTTTCATCCCTCATCCTTTGCTATTACAAATGAAATTGCAATGAATAGTCTTATATATTTGTCATTTCTAGATTTTTCATATAGGCTGGTACCATTTTTTTTAGACATTATAAAATGTAACTGGTCAAAAATAGCTGAAAAGCTGAAAATCTACCTTAGTTTCCATGTTGAGGAGATGAAGTCCTTTTATATTCACTCCTACATACACAGGGATGACTTTATGATTGCTGGGGCTTGCCTTTGTAAATATCTGTCCTGTGAAAAAAGCTGCTCCATATGTAGGAATTTCCCAACAATTCTGTAAGAACATGCGCTGAAGGTGATGCATTTCTTTACTGACACCCTCACTTGTACTAAGATTCTAAAAACAAAGTAAAATAAAAGAGATGTGAAAAGAGAACATACCTTTGATAATCCAAATAGGTCAACTAAGCAGTTTCTAAAATCATGGCTGCCCCCAAAGAAGAATAAAATTGTGACATTACCCCAAAAACAAGTTTTCTTTTGAGATGTTAATATTTAAAAAAGTAAAGAAATATCATAATCTAAAAATACTGTTTGTCTATTCTATTAGGTTTTAAGTGCCCCTTGGACAGGGATAGTGTATAATTTCATGTGTGTGTGTGTGTGTTGTGTGTGTGTGTGTGTTTAATCTCTAGTCCTTACCACAGTATCCAGCATACAGAAGGTGTTCAGTAAAAGATTCCACATTATTAAAAATAAAAATATGCTACTTCCAGTTTCATGTGAACTAGAAAATCCATTTTTAATTTCAGGACTGTAAATTTAATGTACCTATATTTAAAACATATTAAACAATTTCAAACAATTTAATTTACAAAATTTCAACTAGGATATAAAGTGTCTTTTTATTTCTATTAAACAGCTTACCTTGTATTCATGAAGTATTCGGTTTGTCCAGTGAGGTGCCTTACTTTTTAGTTTGGTAACAGGTACAATGGATTTTAGGTTTTCTTCACTGTAAGCAAATATGCCAACATGCTTTAAATAAATCATTTTTAGCAGTAAGTACATAAATCATCCAGAAACAAACTGCTTTAAGTAACATGATTTTTTAGCTGAAAAATCTATATTGTACAATATTAGAGAACTCTCAAAATTTTAAGCAAAAGGCCACAATCCCAACATTCTCATTTAAGAGAAATGTTTCTTCTTTCAACAGCCACAAAATATTTTTGAAAATTGAAAACCACGATAAAGCTTCAGTGTTTAAAACTTCAGTGTTTTCTCTCAAAGACTGAACATGTAGCTAGTTTTTGTGGTAGATCTTAAACGCATCTACTTACCGAGTCAGGTTTTAATGAACTTATTTAATGTAATAGAGAGAGATAAAGAAGAAAAAAATATAAGGTATATCAAGGGGTGCCTGGCTTGTTCAGTCAGTAGAGCATACAACTCTTGATCTTAGGGTTGTGGGTTTGAGCCCCACGTTGGGTGTAGAGATTACTTAAAAAAATAAAATCTTTAAAAAAAATAAGATATATCAAACCATAGTCAAATATAAGAAAAGTAACTTTGGAGAGAGTATAACTTTAAGAATGCTTTACTATTGTTCTGTTTTTTCCTTATTCCATGCCTTGTATCCTTTAGTTCCAAACCAAAGTATAAATATTTCTTAATAACATTTTTAAACTTTCTCAGTTAAACAGAATCTCAAGCACAGCACAAGACCACATGTTGTATTAAATACTTACTTTAGGAAACCTTGCTTGTGTTTCTTACTCTCATAATTTCCATAAACTATTTGCAACAGTAGACTTGCCAATGTTATCAGTTTAGCATCAGGAGCTGTATAAAAGCCCTTCAATAAATTATATCTGGCTTCATCAAAGAGAATAAGAATAGCTAGTGGGTCTTCAATCTTAAAAGGAAAAAGTATAATTTGGTTATTGGGCTATAATTTCCTGTTACAAAAATACAACTTATCACTTTCTAATATGGAAAAGCAAAAGCTACATATCCTATATATAAATGAGCTGCTATTGATTTAGAGCAGAGGTTGACAAATTTTTCCTGTTCAGGGCCAGATAATAATATTTTAAGCTTTATGAGTCACAAAGTCTTTCTTACAACTACCCACCTCAGCTACTGTAGCACAAAAGCAGCCACAGACAATCTAGTAAGACACGGGTGTGGCTGTGTTCTAATAACACTTTTTATATATGGATACTCAAATTTAAATTTCATAAAATTTTCACATGACATGAGATATTATCCTTTTGATTTTTTTCAACCATTAACAGCTTGTGGGGTATATAAAAATAAACAGCAGGTCAAATATAGCATAGGCTATAGTTTGTTTATCTCTGATTTACAGTCTAATAAGAGATTATCATTGGTTTATAGATATGGATAACTTCTAGCACAATTTTACCTAAATTATATTTATATGCCTCAAACATTATTCTACATGTTTCACACAATATATTAGTGAACCTCAAGGAAGATAAAAGGAAGCAAGTTAATTCCTAGGAGGGCACATGTAGTTTTAAAAAACCTTATTTAAAAACTTTTTTAAAAATTTTATTTGGCTAAAAAAACTTGGCACTTTGAAATAACACTAAAGGAGAGCAGAAGATTTTTTTTCTAAGTTTCGAACTCTTTATAAAGTTTCATTTTATCCAATAAGATTAACAAAGATTGAAAAGCTAGCCTACAGAATATACTTCTGCTCCAACTGGAAACAGTTACATAGAGTTTCTGAATGAATACTTAAAGTAGTTCCAGGGCGCCTGGGTGGCTCAATCAGTTAAGTGTCTGCTTTCAGTTCAGGTCGTGATCCTGGGGTTCTGGGATGGAGCCCGGAGTTGGGCTCCCTGCTCAGCGGGGAGTCTGCTTCTCTCTCTCCCCCTGCCCCTCCACCCAGCATGTGCTCTCTCTCTTGCTTGCACTCTCTCAAATAAATAAATAAAATCTTAAAAAAGTATTTCCAAATACAATTCAAAGTGATCTCAAATCCTTATGGTAAAAGTTATTTTGTCTAACTAAAATAATCTTATAATGCTCTATATAATACGAAAAAACAACTGAAAGAGAATTTCATGGGGAAAAAAGATGAGAGGATTATTCTGGATTAAAAGAGACTAAAGAGATAACATTCAAATACAAAGTATGAACCTTGACTAGATCCTACATATGGGAGCTATATAAGATTTTTAAACAACTGGGGAAAATCTAAATATGGATCACATATTAGATATTATTATGTATTTTTTTAAATTTAATTGCTCTGGTTAGAACTTCACTACTATGTTAAATAGCAGTGCTGAAAGCTTGCCTCCTTGTCTTGTTCCTGATCTTAGGAGGAAAGCTCTCAACATTTCATCGAGTATGATGTTAGCTGTGAGTTTTACATAAATGCCACTTACCATGTTGAGGAAGTTCCCATCTATTCCTAATTGTAAGAGTTTTATCATTGAAAGGGTACTGGATTTTGTCAAATGCATTTTCTGTGTCAATTGAGATGATCAACTGTGGTTTTTTTCTTAAGATTTATTTATTAGAGAGCATGAGCACAAGTGGGGGGGGAGGGGCAGAGGAAGAAACAGACTCCCCACTGAGCAGGGAGCCTGACGGGGTCGGGGAGGTGGAGGGGTGCGGGCTCCATCCCAGGACCCTGAGATCATGACCTGAGCTGAAGGCAGCTGCTTAACTGACTGAGCCACCCAAGGCGCCCCTTCCTCTGTTCTATTTATGAAATTCTAACATTTTTTTATGAATAATCTAAATCTGTTTTTGGTAAATTTCATACAAATTTTTATGTAACTCCCAATATATGTCACTGAAAGGATCATATCTGTCTTTGGTTTGATAATATAAGAGGGACAATATGAGTGATCAGGTATAAAACAGTTACCAAGTTTGTACATGGTCGATGAACCTTTTATATACTAAAATTTCCTTAACTTTGTTTAATATTTCCTTGGATAAGAATCAGGAAATGCATTGTATGTTTTTTCTTTGCCAAAGTTATGAGCCCTTGGAACTTTTTTTTTTCAATTTTAAAAAATTTTTAGACTATCACACTAGTTTAACTTGTAATATCCACCTTAAGTTTCTTTGTTGTCCATTCATCCTTCAGATAGCATTATCCCACCTCTCCTCTAAAATCTACAGTAATTCAAATTCAAATGTACTTGTCTGGAACAAATCTTTTTATCAAATGTAAATTCTATCCGCATTTTTTACTATCTATATAATTCTCTGCTTGATTTGGAAACTTACTAACTATTGAGAATAACTTTTTATGTCCCTTTTGCAAATATAATCTTCTCCACTCAGAATGTATTTTGTTCTCCTCCCACACCAACCTATCTCTTTGCTCCTTTGAAACTTATACACTGATTAGCCCTTTATTAAGTTTATCTTTGATAGTATACTTCCCAGCTATTCTAAAATTCTTTTTGGTATAATCTGTCTTCCATCTGGTTGTTAATTCTCTTTAGGATAGACTCTCTATTTCTTTTGTTTCTAAAACAATGGAGGTGGAAATAAAAAAAAAACAATTAGGGGCTTTGTAAGTAGACTAACTCAAACTCTACCATTTACCCTAGGGATGTGAGGATTAAAAGAAAAACAAAAGTAAAACCTCCTCATATAGGAAGAGAACAATTTCTGTTTCTAGTGCCTACCACAGGAATTCAATAGATTCTGTGCATTTATATGACTATAAGTAAGATTTCCAAGCAAACCTTTTTTTCAACTTCCAAAGGAAGTCTCACATCTCTTCTTAGGAAAAGCTGTGGTGTTTCCCTTTGGGGATCCAAATTAGTCAATTCAGCAAGTATTTCTGGCCAGTCACGAACATGTTGCAAGGGTTTATGATAAGGCTTGAGTTGAAGGCCTGAAAAACATCTTTCCTTTTATAAATAATAATGTAAAAATAAGTTACATCAACACATAGAAAATTTGTATTGAACTATCTGTACTTAAGTGCTGAATACACACAAATTAAATGTCTAAATTTAAGTCACTGACTTTATAACCAATTATATCACAACCCAATTTTAGGTTAAGAGCTTTTGTTTTTAAGAGTATAAGAATTATGAGAATTCCTAAAACAAATAAAACATATCAAATGTATGTAAGATCTTTAATTCCATTATAGTCTATTTAATTATGATCCAATTAGTAGGATCTGGTGTTTTAAAAAAAATACAATTAAACATTAAATAACCAATCACAATAACTTCAATGTATTTGCAATACTTTGCTTGAAAGATAAATCTATAGTGGCATCGGGTTGGTCTTAAAAAAAGAATTTGATGGAAAACTAATATAAAGAAAAAGGAACATTTACATTATTTCGGGTGAAATGAGCACTGAAAATAAAGGCAAGTTGGATGAGCACTACATTTAGTGGCATTCAAATCAAATTCCATTGCCAGAGAAGAAACGTTTTCAAATACTTAAAAAACGCTTTGAATGAAGGGGGGATGAGGGTTCCCAAAGGCTTACCTGTTTCAACAGTTGGATCACTAGTAATTTATATAAAAGAGAAGATCATCGTAGCACTTCAAAATTTAAAGTCATTAAGAAACTGATGCTATACTTAAGTTTACCAATCCACTCTCACAAAGGAATAGGTTTACACAACAGAGTAACAACTTTCTTACTGAGGTTTTCTGAACAGATCCAAATAGTGAAGTATTGCTGTGTTTCTTGAGAGAGACGCATTCCTTCCATTATCTGCTGCACTGTGGTATTATTTCCATGCTTCAGTTCAACAGAACGGTATGATCCATCCATTCTGTATATTCGAACCTTTTCATACTAGGACAAAGAACAATAATAAATTATGCAACCTGGTTAGAAGTTATATATCCCAGCCTAACAAAATGCTTCAATTTCAACTTCATATGTTTTATTATAGATTTCAAACATGGAAAATAACAGAAAACTGCTTCGAGTATCTGTTGGCATGGTTTAAAAAAATTTTTATTTCCATTATGTTTTCCAGTGTTTTCCTCTGGATGTTTCAGGTCAAATATAAGGCAAATGGCTCTTAATAAATACTCAACTTCAAATTCTTCTGGGAGATGTTTTAAAGCTGTTACTGAACTAAATAGGTATCATATGGGACACAGAGACTTGGTTACCAAGTCTAGTGTTAGTCAGGTATCTCATGAGTCTAGTGGGCCACAAATAATACTGTAGAAATGTGTACTAGAAATAATTTTTCCTAAGAGGAATCTGTGATGGAAGACTGCCTGTGAAAGTTATGGAACAATGGACCCTGAGCCAGTTTCTTTCCTCTTGTTCAGAACATCTCAGAAAGTAGTAATATTCTCAATATGTTTTATTAAAAATCCCTGTCACCTATTTTGCCCATCCCTCACCCATCCCTCCTCTCTAGCAATCAACACTTTGTTCTCTTTATTTAGGAGTCTGTTTTTTTTGTGTTTGGTTTTTTAGATTCCACATACAAGTGAAATCATATGGCATTTGTCTTTCTGTCTGACTTATTTCACTTAGCATAATAAATACCCTCTAGGTCCATCCGTGTCGTTGCAAATGACAAGATTTCATTCTTTTTTTATGGCTGAGTAATATTCCATTGTCTATATATACCACCTCTTCTTTATCCATTCATCTATTGATGTACACTTAGGTTGCTTCCATATCTTGGCTACTGTAAATAATATTGCAATAAACATAGAAATGCACATATCTTTTCACACTTGATCTTAGCCAAAAGGCTGAGGAGCAATTGCATGTATCTTTTCAAATTAGTGTTTTCATTTTCTTTGTGTAAATACCCAGTAGTGGAATTACCAGATCGTATGGTACCTCTATTTTTAATTTTTGGGGGAACCTCCATACTGTTTTCCACAGTGGTTGCACCAATCTACATTCCCACCAATAGCAAGGGTTCCACTTTCTCCAGCACTTGTTATTTTTTACCTTTTTGAAACTAGCCATTCTGTCTGGTGTGAGGTAATATCTCATTGTCATTTTTCAATGTAGTCTCAATACATTTTATTGCCCAAACAACTTCCAGCTCAGTTCATTTTGGATGGAAGTACTAATTCCTTTTATCTTGTTCATTTAGAATATAAAAATTATTCCAGGAATAATAATGTGCCCTATACAATTAAAAATAAATTGTAATCAAGTATAATATAAGGGTGCCTGTACTGCTTTCCTTAACTTTGTCTTGTGCTCATGGAATAGTATTTTGACAAAATCTGTTGAGTGTGTGGTGAGTGTGTATGCTAATATTCCTTAAAGGCAGAGATCATATATTTATTCTTTATCACCTGTCACTTTCAGCATTTCAAAGTGTTAAATTCACAGAAATACTCCACAAATACTTATTGCCTAATTGATGGAAATGTCTGGAAAGGCTCAGAGATTATATCTGTTGATATCAAGTTTTAATACTTTGGTATAAATCCTTTTATCTGGTTTGCAAGTTTTCATACAGTTTTTAAATTGATGACAGTTTTCTTGTCACTGTAACTTTTAGGTGAACTGAGTTTTTTCTAATTGTTAATTCTTCTCTATCTTAATGTTACTGCTTATTATTTCAGACAGCATCAAGTATTACGATTATACTAGAAATTAGGTTAATATTAAATGTTTTAAGGATTTATTTACTTATGCAATTTTTATTTTGGTATGCAAGAATAAATGTCTGAATGTTAGGGATGATAACAGATTTAATACTTAAGAGATCTAACCATGAGGTTTTCTAAAAGCAGTAAAGAAACCATCCATCCATTCCTCTTGCCACAAATACTCAAATTACTTATCAATTTAAATATTTGGGTTAGTTCTATTCCTGAAGGTAATTCTTACTGGTTTGTTAATGGCTTCCTTCAATAGCTTTGCAGCTTCTTCCCAGTTATTTTGTTTGTTTTCTTCACAAATATTTAAAGGGGATCTTCCTTGTTGATCTGTTATGTGCTAGAAATTTTGGAAAAAAATACGAAGAAAAAAAGCATTACAAATATATGGCATTATAAGTGAAAATGTTATTCAATCAAAATTTCATAAAAAATAGACTTTTGTCAAGTATTAAATATTAACCATACTTAGCATATACTATACTTAAACATTACTTGATAAAGATGAAAGACTGAAAGCACTAATAAATGTGATTATTTTTTAAAAGTTCTGATTATAAGATCCAACAAAGGTTTTGTTTAAAATTATTTAAATGATTATTTCCCCCTTTAAAAATATGTATTAATACAAATTCTGGAAAAATGCATAGAAAATCTTTTTCCTTCTTAAGGATATTTTTTGAGGAAATACAGTATAACACAAAAAGAGGTTAAATTTTATGTATATGCAGGAGATGGATGATAGTGATGATTGCACAACAATGTGAATGTATGTAATGCCACTGAACTGTACATCTAAAAATGGTTAAAATGGTAAATTTTATGTGAGGTACATTTTATCACAATAAAAACAATTATAAAAGCAAATTTATACATAAATATTACTCATACTATATAGATGGTAAAATTTTTTAGTTGACTTCTCAAGTATACAATTGAACATTTTTTTTTTTAATTTTTTTTATTTATTTATTCATGAAAGTCAGAGAGAGAGGGAGAGAGAGAGGCAGAGGGAGAGAAGCAGGCTCCCCGCCTAGCAGGGAGCCCGATGCGGGACTCGATCCCAGGACCCTGGGATCATGACCTGAGCCGAAGGCAGACGCTTAACCATCTGAGCCACCCAGGCGCCCCACAATTGAACATTTTAATGTCATTACTTGTTATTCATTGTTTGAACATTAAAAAAAAAACTTGAAAATAACTTACTCTGTCAACTTCTGGATGGTTTAGGAGAATCTGTACTATTTCAGCATGTCCTCCT
The DNA here is from genome assembly GCF_054177405.1 of Leptonychotes weddellii. Classification (NCBI taxonomy): domain Eukaryota; kingdom Metazoa; phylum Chordata; class Mammalia; order Carnivora; family Phocidae; genus Leptonychotes; species Leptonychotes weddellii. The sequence goes on along the minus strand of NC_138380.1, from coordinate 64,995,373 downwards.
CCAGCAGCAAAATGAAGAGGAGAACTAAGCTGTCCATTTAAAAGATTTGGATTGCACTTTCCTTTTTCTAACAAAATGCGAGTGGCCTCAACTTTTCCATACCTATAAAAAAAAAGATAAAACTTACCCAAAAAAGTCATATGAAATGTTTTAAAAATTCAAATTTTAGATGATTATCTCAAAGAAATCTAAGATTTTTTTTTTTTTTTAGTAAGACATTGACATAAATGTTTTTAGTGCCTAGGGATTTCTTATGAATTCTTCTGGTTCAGTTCAACTGTTTCTGTTTCTCATCAAGTGGGAGGAAATATAACTTCAAATACAAGATAGAGCAGATGACAAAGAACTCCCCCCACGCAAAGTACAAAAATTATGAATTAGGGAGATAAAATTTTTAGTCAAAAATAGGTTTAGAATCAGAAACTTCATAATGCTTTCACTTAGGCCTGATTGTGATTTGCAAAATAGGCCCAAAGATAGAACTGGATATGTAGCTGCTGTGTTGGGCAGCTACATATCCAAAGATTTTTGTGTCTCCCACACTGCAGTATTTAAATACTTAAATATTAAATATTAAACATTTAAACCATAAGATACATAAGACCATAAGATACATTAATAAATCTTAAATATTAAAATTTAAATATTAAATATTTAAACCATAAGATACATGGTTTCTGCTCTAATAAAGGCTTACAATGTAATAAGAGAGGTAAAACAAAAACATGGGATAAGTTACATTATGCTGTAAAATTTAAGTAACAGTTTAGGATAGCAATCAACATAATAGGCACTATATATTTGTCAAGTCAAAACAGTATATAACTAATGCTTTTAAAAATGTCAGAAAAGATAGGACTTTAGTCTATGACTCCCTGAATTGATAGAACAATTTGAAGTGGATTTTAAGTAGGAAGGAACCAAAGAGATGTTGAAGAGAGGTAAAAATATTTTAGGTAGGGGGGAAAGGACTAAGCAAAGCAAGGACCCAGTAGAGTACAAAACATGTGTCGGACACAGTTGAGTCCACCATTTCATTAGAGCCAAAGACTTATATAAGGCTGCAATCTGAAGCAATGGTGGAAAAGTAATTCACTGTTTGTAAATAAATGGGTGGGAGGGGGGGAAAGGGGATAGGAAATTTGCTTTCAGATATGGTACATTTGAGGGGAAAATAATACATCTTTAGAAGTTATCTGATTTGCCATCAACTTTCCTTTCTTCCCCTCTATATACCCTTATACCCTGAACCTGCCACTTGTATGCTACCCTTTCCGGTTCATTTGACTTTTTGCTCATGTTCTTTGCTGAGATGTCCTTTTCTCCCTATCTCATTTTGTTTAGGTTAAATTCTGTTATTTCTCTGCAACAGTTTAAAATCTACCTCTTCTATAGTTCCACTACATGTAGCATGTTTTTTGCTTCTTTTATGGGACTTCTTTTATCTACTTTCACCCTTATTTTTATACATCTCTAATAGCCTGGAAATTCCTTGAGGGTAGATACACTGTCTCTGCATTCTCTAAACTGCCTTACAGACAAAAAGAGAGTGACTAAACTGTTCAGTAGGTATTTGAAAATGCAAGCTTAGTACTCAGGAGGAAGGCAAAGGCTTGGAGTATCTATCTGAAAATAAGCAAATTCATCTAACTGAAAAGAATTACTGTTAAGGCTGGGAGAATTTAGGACACCTGGGTGGCTCAGTCTGTTAAGTGTCTGCCTTCAGCTCAGGTCATGATCCCAGAGTCCTGGGATCGAGTCCCGCATTGGGCTCCCTGCTCAGCAGGGAGTCTGCTTCTCCCTCTGTCTGCCGTTCCCCCTGCTTATGCTCTCCCTCCCCTTCTCTCTCTCTCTCAAATAAATAAATAAAATCTTAAAAAAAAAGGGGGGGGTGCCGGGTGGCTCAGTCGGTAAGCATCTGCCTTAGGCTCAGGTCCTGATCCCAGTGTCCTGGGATCGAGCCCTGCATCAGGCTCCTTGCTCAGTGGCGAGCCTGCTTTTCCCCCTCCCTGTCCCTCTAACTCCTCCCCCTGCTTGTGCTCTCTCTCAAATAAAATCTTTTTTTTTTTAATTTATTTATTTGACAGAGAGAGACACAGCGAGAGAGTGAACACAAGCAGGGGGGAGTGGGAGAGGGAGAAGCAGGCTTCCCGCCAAGCAGGGAGCCCGATGCGGGGCTCGATCCCAGGACCCTGGTATCATGACCTGAGCTGAAGGCAGACGCTTAACGACTGAGCCACCCAGATGCCCCTCAAATAAATAAAATCTTAAAAAAATAAAGGCTGGGAGAATATGAAAAATGAGTATCTTAGAACAATGAAATGCATCTTGAAAAACAATCTTTCAGGACAGGAAAAGATACTTCTAAGCAATTCAAGTATTAAAAATAATATAAATGTACATTTTGTATGATGCTTTTAAGTTTTCAACATACTTTCTTATATAATTACTTAATATAATCTTCAAAACAACCTATAAGGCATGCAGAAGTATTTTTATGACACAGTTAAGAAAAATGAAGCTTGAACCAGGTAAGTAACTTGCTGAAGGTCCCATGGTTGCTGACTAGTGTTAGAATCCAGGTTTCTCAATCTTAGTATAGCAGTTTCCATACCATACCACATGCTTAGGTCACAGAATGGAAGCCAATATTTCAATAATGATCATGTAAGAGTAATATCTTGCATTCGTACTGACCTTCATTATAGCTCCATCATGCCCCTTCAACTCCAATTTGTTCTTAGAATGAAGGGGTTGGTCAACAGTATTAATGCTGTAGAGCGGTGAAAGAGATTAAAAACTCAGAAAAGTTTAAGAAGGTTCATGAAGAGTGAAAAAGAGACAACAGTGAGTGTGGCCCACTCACCTTTGAAGTCTGGCTGTGAAAGGAAGGAAAGAAACAGGACAGTGGCAGAGGAGGGAGCAGGGTCAAATTAATGTTCTTTTCAAGAGGAAGAGAACCATGTATGTTTGAAGGCAAGAGAAAAGAAAGTGCAGAGAGTGAATTTATGGTAAACAAGGATTTCTACTTGCATACCCCATGACAGGAGAGAGATGAGAACAAAAACGACAGAGAAGAAAGACATTTCCGATGGCTTCAATTTTCTTTGAAAATAGGAGGTAAAACTATCTGATGAGAGTAGAGAAAGGAAGTAGTGAGAATTTAAGTGCTTAAGAGGAGAAAGGTTCAGAATAGCTCATAGGGGAGGACTAAAAGGCTGACAGGATGAATGAGACGAAGAGGATAGACAGCTAAGCTACACTGAAGATGGGATAATTTGAAGGGAGTCCAATCATCATAGCTCTAAAACACTCTCTAGCAATAACATGAAGCCTAAAAGTAGGATCAGAGAGTGAAGACACTGATTTGAGAAAGGTCAGAGAATATGTGATGTCAGTGAAACATTTACTGAGTGGCTGATTAAGTTGCCCATATGGGGAGAAAGCCAACTTAAATAGTTTTGGAAAATGGTGATTCTAGTAAAGAATGGTTTTCAGGTACGTGGCCACCAATATGAGAATTTTAAAAGCTTGCAGCAATCTTAGGGGTTGTCCTCAAAAAGTGATCTGGGAAGCCCTAAGAATCCCTGAAATCTTTTCAGGGTATTCTCTAGATGAAACATATTTTCATAATAATATTAAGATGTTAATTATCCTTTAAACTCTTTTTTGATCGTAAGTGTACAGTGGGGTTTTCTAGAAGCCATGTGCCATATAATATTGCAGCAAATAAATGCAGAATCAGATGTGAGAATCCAGCTATCCTCTATTAAGCTAGAGAATAAAGAGATTTGCAAGAATGTAAAATAATACTATTCTAGTTAAATTTTTTTATTTTGGAAAATATGGTATTTTTCATAAAATTGTTATTTATGTTAATATGTTTATTGTTATTTTTAAATGAATACTTAAAATATTTTTGGGGTATAACTTCTAATATGTTAAATGACATTAGATATAATTCACATAAACAAAACTCTTTGGGATCCTGTAACTTTTAAGAATGAAAGGCGGTCCTGATACCAAAAAGTTGGAGAACCACCAATCTAATAAAACGCTCACTTTAAAGATGAGAAAACAGACCAAGAGGGGTAAAACATCTTGTCTAAACTTATAGTCTCTAATCTCAGTCTCTTAATGAGATGGCCTATTATTCCCCTCCTTGATCCTTATACCAATTAGTGAATAAAAGTACATTTCCAAGATAAAGTAATTTAAGTTCTTACTAAATGGTTAAATCAGTCTTCATTCAAATTCACATTAATCAAATGATCTGATTAAAAGTATTGCAAGGTGACCCATATTACTCCTGGTACATTAAACTTAGTTATTTCCAACTGACAAAATTAATTTTATCAAAGGATAAAACTCTTTTCCTTGGTATACTGTAGTAGTAAGATTTTCTAATTAAAAATACTATGGATTATGAATTTCAGATTTAGACATCAAAATCTTTAAATTTTTACAATACCTTAAAATAATAATAACAGCCAACATTTATTGAGTGCTTATTATGTGCCAGGTATCCTCAAAGCACTTATTTGCATTTTCCCCTTTAATCTTAAGAAATGTACTATTATTAAGTTCATCTCATAGATGAAGACAGGTCCTTAGAGACATTAAATAACTTGCCAAAGGTCATACTTTTAGGAAATGAGAGTTATTAGGACTGAAACCTAAGGACATTTCAAAGAACATTAAATACCATACTTCTGTTTTTATGTAATATGTACTTAAAAATACTACCTTTTTTTTTTTTTAAGATTTTATTTATTTATTTGACAGAGAGAGACACAGCGAGAGAGGGAACACAAGCAGGGGGAATGGGAGAGGGAGAAGCAGGCTTCTCACCGAGCAGGGAGCCCAATGTGGGGCTGGATCCCAGGACTCTGGGATCATGACCTGAGCCGAAGGCAGACGCTTAACGACTGAGCCACCCAGGCGCCCCAAAATACTACCATTCTTAAAATATAAGTATTACCATTCTTTTATTAGAAAATAACCAATGCCACAAAAAAGGGACAATATTAACCAAATACAAATTTGGGATTCCTAAACTAAAATTCTCTGCCTCTGTCTTCCCAATTCCACAGTTTACTTTTTGTTTAGCTCCAGGTAGGATATGTGATTCTTTCAGTACTGCTGCTACCAATATTTACTAGTAATCTGAAGAAACAACTATAAAGTTCAGTTTAAAAAGATTTAGGGTAACTCCAAATATGAGAAGAAAATTCCACGTTAACAGGAAAACAACTAAGAACACACATACAGAATAAAGGAGCCTATTTTTAAGGAAACAGGAAAAAATTAAGAGCATATTTCTTGAATAAAGGAGCCTATTTTTAGGGAAACAGCATATTTTTAAGGGAGAAAAGATGGATATTAAAAGCAACTATATTTAGCTACAGGATCACAAATTTTGGAATCAGTGAAATTAAAAGAATTTTGAGCTGAAAAGAACTCTAGCAATGATCTAATTAATGCCTTTACATATGGATAGATAGACTGAGATATAGAGAAGTGAAGTATCTTGCTAAATGTTGCTAAGCTAAGAAGTAACAGACATTTAACAAGCAGTGAATAATGTAGGCACTTCTTAAACTAGCCAAGGAAGATCACTTTAAACAATAAGTCAAAAGCAACTTTTGCATAAGAAATAATGGTAAATAACTTCATTACATCCCTTCTAGAGGATAAACTATAGCTGACAGTTAACTACTGCTATGAACACAAATATAAGAACTCAGATCAGCTGAGGGGAAGAGTTACTATCATGTGGGAAGAGTAGGAGAGCAAGAGCTACGATGGGCAACTAGTGGAAACAGCTAACCCCAATCTTGTGAGCTAATCCCTCTCATCTTAAAAAAAAAGAAAGAAAGAATGGCATTCATTCTAATGAAGGATTTTGGGAGTTTCTTGATGCCACAGCTTCCCCAAGAACTAAATGAATATTTTTCTAACATGATCAATGTCAAATCATAAGTAGTTACATCATATAAATTTTATAGTCAGGGTAAACAAACTTAATATAACTCCAATACAAAACAATAGAAATTACAAGGGTGAATGAGGGACCTAGTGCTGTATAATGATACTTTTCCCATGGGGCAGACCTTGTAATTCTGAACAGTGGTACATATAAACAGTAATCAAAGATCTAAATAGAAAGCCCGTAAGGCAAAATGTAGTAGAGAAAGGTGGCTGGAATGACAACAGTTCTGAAAAGAAGCACTAACATTTATAACTAAGGATTCATTCCTTCTAAGAAAAAAAAAAAGTAATCCATTTACCAGCATGCATAATGAATGGGCGCCCAGTGGTCACTATCTAATTGGTTGACAGAAAATCTTTCATTGAGAAGACGGTTTAGTAATTCTGAATCTCCTTCACAGGCACTTCGATGGAGAGGAAAGTCATCTACCCACTGTCGTTCCCTAATCATTAAAAACAGATAATTTTTTTTTTTAAAAAAGCACTGTTGAAATTCAAATTGTTTCAAAATAAACATGACATATCTAGAAACCCATATATCACTTAGCAGCTGCAAACTAAATCTTTTATGCAGTGGTTACATTGCATACTAACTACATATATCATTTTAAACAATATTTTAACATTATAATATAAGTTTTAAAAAAGCAATGTGGAGTAAAACCAAAACAGTACTTGTCTTCTGTGACACTGCTCATACTTCTCTGCCATTTTTCCTGTTTGGGAATTTGGATTTTTGAGTAGTCTGGAGCTCCTAGACCAAAGTATGGATTTATTACCACTTTATCTACCTAAAAAGGGAAAATAGAAAAAACAAAAACAAAATCCCCTTAAGAGCCTTAGATACTTGACTTTCATTGATAAAACACAACTAAATAAATACAACTAACTAGATGTCATCTTAACATTTACAATTAGTAATAGGTATATTTACTTTAGAAAAAAATTATATTTCAGATAAAATGTCTTTGAAATCAGAGCCAAAATTCATTCAACTCTTACCCGGTTTGTATATTGAAGATCTGATCCAAACAAAGGGTTGTAAATACAAGTATCTGCCTTCTCTAGGGCTAACATTTTACTCTTTATTTCTAGTGCACTGTAGCCCATATGTAGTGAGTTTTCTGTCTGACCTGATTCAGTTGCATATGCAGGGTTTATGACATTAGTTTTTATCCGCTCAAGAGGAGAAGGTCGGAATAAAGCTGGAATAAAGTGAGATTGTGCATGACGTTCATCTAACCACCTGGAAAAATAGAAAGAAGAGGTCACAGAAATATTTGTTCAAATATGAAGATGAAAAAAGACCATCAAACTCTGAGATGTGATACGTTCTAATATTACATTCAGATTTTTAAATTTTTAACTAGTGTTCATTAAGTACTTCATTTACTAATAATAAGTTTTGTTAATAGACACAGCAAACTATTTTTAAAATGCATATACCATTATAATAAACCCCTTTCAAAAAACCCCTTTCAAAAAGCATGAAGTACTTTTAAAATTAGAACCACTGAGACAGAGGTGACATTAGCTCTGTAGTTACAGAAGGACAAAGGCATGATAGGCTAAACAACTTGTTCACTGCTAAGAGTAACTCAATACTAAATCTATCAGAACTTGAGGAGCCGTGTGACCCAGCATCAGGGAAAACAGAAAGAGAACTTTAGTCATTCGCTTACTTAACTATTTTTTTTAATTTTATTTTATTATGTTATGTTAGTCACCATACATTACATCATTATGATTCACTGTTTGCGTATAACACTAGTGCTCCATTCAATACGTGCCCTCCTTAATACCCATCACCGGGCTAACCCATCCCCCCACCCCCTCCCCTCTGAAACCCTCATTTTATTTCTCAGAGTCCATAGTCTCTCATGGTTCATCTCCCCCTCTGATTTCCACCCCCTTCATTTTTCCCTTCCTACTATCTTCTTTTTTTTTTTTTAACATATAATGTATTATTTGTATCAGGGGTACAGGTCTGTGATTCGTCAGTCTTACACAATATTTAACTATTTTTTAAATTAACATATAGTGTATTATTTGTTTCAGGGGTACAAGTCTGTGATTCATAAGTCTTATATAATACCCAGTGCTCATTACAACACATTCACTCCCCAATGTCCATCACGCAGTTACCCCATCCACCCCTCCAGCAACCCTCAGTTTGTTTCCTAAGATTAACTATTTTTAAAGACATAATTAGTTCTATTAAAATAGTGGAGGAAGGATGGAAATAAGGGAACTAGTGCGAAGTAGGAGAGGATATAAAGGCAGTGGTAACTCAACTTGAAAATTTAAAAAAAACCCAAAAACGAAATCTAGTTTTATAACAAGGAATCTTAATTCTTTTTTTTTTTTTTAAAGATTTTATTTATTTGACAGCGAGAGCAGGAACACAAGCAGGGGGAGTGGGAGAGGGAGAAGCAGGCTTCCTGCTGAGCAGGGAGCCTGATGCAGAACTCAATCCCAGGACCCTGGGATCATGACCTGAGCCGAAGGCAGACGCTTAACGACTGAGCCACCCAGGCGCCTAGGAATCTTAATTCTTAATCCAGGGCAGTCTTTGTCATTTTTGAAAAAAGATTAGCTGTTGCAAGCAAACCAGGACAATCTTATCTTTGGGGCTTTTCATTTTTATATCGTACTTCAAAAACATAACATTATGTTACATATATATTATTAATTTTATTATTTTCTTCTGTTCTATCAGAGCTAATTTCTACTATGAACCTGTATTTGATTTATTAAAAAAATATTTTTAGTGGCATTTCTTACTTATCCAAGGCTATTAACATCCTTGCTGTAAGTGTAGCAAAATGAGTGCTGGATTCACTACAGACTCGCATAATATCTTGTAAGCAGTAAAAAATTGGGCATCCTGGAGTATACGTATATTTAGTATTATCTGAAAAAGAAAATGAATAATGGCATCATATAAAAGGTTTACAACTGCATGTTTTTCATTTAAAATTATATATTTTAAAAAGTAGTTAAATGTAACATGAATTCTTTTAGATTTGGATATAGAAAACCTTGATTAAATTGATGACCAGTTCTGTGACCTTATCCATTTGGAATTAGAAGACCTATATTCTTGAAGGATTGCAGAAATTGTTTCCTCTTTCTCTTCTTCAACAATATTGTAAAACTCTGATTAATAAGATTTCCAACACCATTTTAATATATTGTACTTTTTAGCCTAAGTATGGCTGGGGAAAAAAATATGTATCTGGAATGCTAGAGCTGGCTCATAAAATACATGTAAGTACCGTGTGAGCAGCAAGATGATGGCATATCCACACTGGGTCATTAATTTATCTTCAGTCTTATTGCTGCCTTATAGGAGGCCAGTACTCTAAATTTAGTTTCCAAAGTGGTTTTCATATCTAATACCTCATTGAATTCTTCGAGCACAATGAACTTAGTAGAAGCAGATACCTATCTTACAAATAGAGCTGAGGCTTAAAGAGGTGATTTGTCCAAAGGCACAAAATTAGTAGGCTGAAAGGTCTGCACTGAAATTTAGTATTTTTCAATTATTCCAGGATGTCAAAGGCTCAAATGAAATTTTTACATTAGATTTTTTATATATTACCAATGCTGTCAGGCAGAGTATTTTAGAACTATTATTAATACCTTCTTGTGCCAAATACCAGATAGGTCCTGATCATAGTCTGTTAATGTTCTAAAATACTGAAATATCTATTTCTAGTCATATCCTTTGAAAAATCCCTTATTATAACCTGAAAATTTTTAATTTCAATTATGGCTTCCCTCCTCACTTCTTTATTCTACTTTTAAAACCAGAAATAAGAACATTACTGTTTAGTCCAGAAGGCTGAATATTACTTTGAAATCAAAATACCTTTTTTTAAGTAATAAATTTCCTCATCTTAACTACTAACTGAAAAATAGGTATTTTAAAACAGTACTATAGTAGTAACTATGAATGTGAGTTACTAAATTCCTCAGTAGACTTTAACTTAGCATCAAAAGTACATAAAGATTCATAAAACTTAGACTTTACCTTTGACAACTGATGGAACAATAAATAATGCTGCTTCTCTGCCCATCTTCTCCCCATCCAGAGGAAATTTCTTCATTAGTACCACTCGCTTTCCTAACCATTTAAAAAATCAGTAAAGATAAAAATAATGGGCTTTTAAATTTTATAAATTTCCTTGAGAATTAGAAAAAAAATTATTTTAATTCCAGTGCAGTTAAAATAGTGTCGTATTAGTTTCAGGTGTACAATATAGCAATTAGACAATTCCATATATTACTCAGTGCTCATCAAGATAAGTATAGTTTTTTTTGTGCTCACAAAATTTTTTATTTTATATTTTATTTTATTTTTTAAGATTTTTTATTTATTTATTTGAGAGAGACACAGCAAGAGAGGGAACACAAGCAGGGGGAGAGAGAAGCAGGCTCTCCGCCAAGCAGGGAGCCCGATGCAGGGCTTGATCCCAGGACCCTGGGATCATGACCTGAGCCAAAGGCAGATGCTTAACAACTGAGCCACCCAGGTGCCCCTGTGCTCACAAAATTTTTTAAAGTTCTGCATGTTATAAAAACATCAAATGAAAGAAGAATGTGTAATATTTAAAAATGGATCAAAATAACAGATCACCATCCTCACTAAAGAAAACACGATTAAGAAAAAAAATCACTAAATAGATAAAGAAATTCTATAGAGGCAATTCACAAAAGTGGGCAATTCCAAATTTTAACAAACATTTTAGAAACACCATCCTCACTAGAAACCAAACAAAGGAAATTAGTAAGTAATGATATAGAATGTTTTAACTTGTAAAAGACGGCAATTTAAAATATAGGTACCCTGGAAGAATGTTTGCTTTTTCAGATATTGCTGGTAGAAGTGCATATGGCTATCTAAACTTTTGGAAAGGAATATGTCAGTATGAATCAAATACTTTAAGAAATACATAATAATAACGTAACCAATAATATTGTATAAATTTGAGTACATTTATGTTGAATGAGGTTTCAAAAACTATGAAGCCACATATATGCGAGTATATAAAAGTAAAATCACATTAAATGGAAACAATATCTATTCCCATAATTGGCTAGTATAGTGTACCTGGCATGTAGAATTCAGGCAATAAATATTTGTTGGATGAGTGACATATAGACATATTTTAGCAATGCACAGGACCAAAAAAAAAAAAGAGGCTAGAAGGAAAATATATGTTTATTAAATGCTAATTTTGCTTTAAAAAATCAATTTCATTTAAAATAAAAAGTAGCATAAGGAAAAAAAAAAATCACCCATAATCTCACCATACTAAGATAAGTATACTCTTAATCCCCTTCACCTATTTCACCCATCCTCCCACCCACCTCCTCTCTAGTAACCATTGGCTTGTTCTCTATAGTTAAGAGTGTTTTTTGGTTTGTCCCCCCGCCTTTTTTTGGGGGGGGAACTAGAAAATGTTTTAAAAGGCAGCATTAAGAGGAGTTAAAATATAGCCAATTTTATTATATGCCCTAATAAAAACTGTTCATTCTGATAATAATGCAAATCATTCTGTAGACAATGAACCAGTAGATTTATGGTACTGGTCTTGACTCACTAGAAGAGAAGCTTGCTTGCTTGCTTGCTTTTTTTCTTTCTTTTTTTAAGATTTTATTTGAGCGAGAGAGCGAGAGTGCGCGTGCGCGAGCACAAGACGGGTCAGAGCAGAGGAAGGAGGAGAAGCGGACTCCCGGCTGAGCAGGGACCCTGACTTAGGGCAGGATCCCACAATCCTGAGATCATGACCTAAGCCAAAATCAAGAATCGGAAGCTCAACTCACTGAGCCACCCCATAAGTTGCAAAGTCTTAAAGTTTAGTAGCCCTTCATTTAACATTCAACCTCCACCCTCAATTTCAGTTTTGTTTTTTTTTTAAGACTTTTATTCGAGAGAGCATGAGAGAGAGAGAGAGCGTGTGCGCCCGTGCGCACACACACAAGTAGGGGAGTGGGGCAGAGGGAGAAGCCGGCTCCCCACAGAGCAGGGAGCCTGACATGGGGCTTGATCCCAGGACCCTGAGATCATGACCTGAGCCAAAGGCAGATGCTTAACAGACTGAGTCACCCAGGTGCCCCTTCAATTTCAGTTTTTATTAAAATCTGATTGGGCTATGAACTACTGTTCTGAATTTTAACCTCCATTCTTAATCTGTTTTTCCTGATTTGGCCGCAAGGGGGATATAAATAAAAACCTACAAGTCATGCACTTTAAAACTTCTCATCTAGACACCTTTACCATTATTTTTGTCAACTCTTCCAATCTTCCCACTCCAAGATAGAGAACCTTGTTCCTGACCCAAGTAGGAATGTCTGGCTGGATGCCTTCTATGGACAAGTAGATAATATAAGAGTTCAAGCAGCTTCATTTATGCACAAATAATGGAGTCAATATTTTTATTATGGCCATTATTATTATAGCCCCCAAACAATTATTTTACAAATTGGACATTTGTAGAAAATATAAGTGTTAGATACAGAATAACAACTCATTTCAGAGGCAATTTCTTTTGTCTAACCCAAGGCATTGTCCCACTTAATCTTTCCTGCCTTGCTGCATCCCTAAACTCAGTTCTGATCCATTGCTTAACTGCCTACTTTGCAAATTATAGATGTAATGAGATTTTTTGTGGGGGATAAAAATAAAAGCACTGACTACAAGTTGGGAAATGAGGATTCTTGTCCTAACTCCTCCACTAATGGGAATACGATTTTAGCAGATAACAACTTATATGTGCATTTCCATTTACAGATGTGAAAATGACCGTATACCAACTCACCGGACCAATTTGAGAATTTCATTAATAAGTAAGTGTGGTGATGCTTTATAAACGATACACAGCACTACACAAAAAGGTAAGGCATAACCACTGCTATTATAAAGTCATTTGTGATTTTTATGTGATGCTTATATAAGGTATCCTATTACTCTATAAAAATATTTCATACATTACTCAATAAATAGGATAGTCAGGATCTGGTATGACTCATTAATATAACTAGTTAGTTTAACTTCTCCATTTTAATTTCTTTTATTAAAAGCTGCCAGAAAATCTTCTAAGAGTACTACCCCTTTCTCTGGGCCAGAGGACATCTTTGTTAACACTGACACCACTTTCATCCCCCTTCTGGGTGAATGGACCAAGTGACAGATTTTGGCTAATTGATAGCAAATTATGACTTGTCTGTCTTAGCTCAAATATATGATTTGGGTATATGTCTCAGGAATTTGATCTAAGGATATATCCTGGTAACTATAACAATTTAGCAACAGTAAAACAAGTCTAGATGAAAATTTTTCAGAAGGCCAAGACTGAGGGAGAAAAGACTGACAAATTTGTGGCATCCAAAAACAGCCTTTTACATGCCTGGATCACCCATAAGGAGAGTCCCCTTTTTAGCTAAGATCAATTTCTAGATCATTTTATTAAAAAGTCAACCTGATAATTAGGGAAAGGATATTCTCTTTGTGGGACTCAGAATGTGTATCAAGGATCTGTAAATTTATGCAGTAACTTATTATAATGTTGAGTTATAATGATTAGAGCCCCAACCATTCAGGCCCTATTGGGGAGGTTACCTATTGGAAAGGTAAAAAATGGTGAATGATAGCTCCAAAAATTATGAATCAGAGGCTTACAGTTCAGCTATCTCTATAGAACAAATACCCAAAATAATAACTTCAATCACAGGATTCAGCCCTATCTCTGCAACAAAAACAGACTCTTTACTGAAACAGATAAACTAGACAATCTCTAGAAAGATTAACAGAAAAAAAAAAAAAACACTAAGTTTTAAAAAAACAAAAGGTAGGCATAGAGAGGTATGCTTTACCTCATTACAACTGTTTTCAAAAGCTATTTGACTGAAATTAGCTTTAGCATCTTAATGATAATGTCTGAATAGTGGATACAGTTTATAATTTCTCTAACTTTTAACTGCTATCCACTTCTTATGAGGCTACAGCCTGAGAAAATTATCATTAATTTTTAAACAGTTCCCTAGGCTATATATTACCTAATATTTTAAATAGGGTCTGAACCTTTCAAGGTTAATACTTCAATAATTCAGTTTGGCTCTTTGAAAAGGGTCTTCTTCCTGTGACCAAACAGGAAACCTCTGTTGCCTGGCAGCTTATAGGATTCTAATTCATGAATCTTAACTTTCACTTAGTTATGAAGCAAGGTTTTTAGTTCCCTCTGTCCTAAAGTAGAGAAATAAAAATAGTAGTTCAAAGATACTTAACTAGAGAACTATACTTCTAGCAAAAGTGATTTGTATTTTCTCTTTGTTTTCAAGCTACTCTTTGGTTTCCCATCTCTGCTGAACAAATCATTAACACTGCAACTTATTTATTTTTCTTTTTTTTAAAGATTTTTTATTTATTTATTTGAGAGAGAAAGAATGAGAGACAGAGAGCATGAGAGGGAGGAGGGTCAGAGGGAGAAGCAGACTCCCTGCGGAGCAGGGAGCCCGATGCAGGACTCGATCCCGGGACTCCAGGATCATGACCTGAGCCGAAGGCAGTCGCTTAACCAACTGAGCCACCCAGGCGCCCAACTTATTTATTTTTCAACTTAAAAAAACATTATAGTCAAGTTATTTCTTTCTTTTTAAAAATTTTTATTTATTTGACAGAGACACAGCAAGAGAGGGAACACAAGCAGGGGGGAGTGGGAGAGGGAGAAGCAGGCTTCCCAATGAATGGGGAGCCCGATGCGGGGCTCGATCCCAGGAGCCTGGGATCATGACCTGAGCAGAAGGCAGATGCTTAACAACTGAGCCACCCAGGCGCCCCTCTTTTTTTTTTTAATTTAAGATTTTATTTCTTTATTTGAGAGAGAGAGAGAGAGTGAGCTGGGGGGGGGTGCGGGCAGAGGATGAGGGAGAAACAGGCTCCCTGGGGATCCCAATGTGGGACTGGATCCCAGGACCCAGGATCATGACCTGAGCCAAAGGCAGACACTTAAAAGACTGAGCCACCCAGGCTCAGTCAAGTTATTTCTTGAAAGGCTTTGCTATACCTTAAAAGATGTTTTCTGAGTCTTTTTCAAGTTTTCTTTTAAAGATTTTATTTATTTGTTTGAGAGTGAGAGAGAGTGCATGCCTGTGAAAGCAGGGTGTGGGGTGGGGGGAGGGAGAGGCAGAGAATCTCAAGTAGACTCCTTGCTAAGTGCGGAGCGGGAGGCAGCTGGATCTCAGAACCCTGAGATCATGACCTGAGCTGAAACCAAGAAGTGGACGCTTAACAGACTGAGCCATCCAGGCACCCCTCAAGTTTTTTTTATTTTACTTTTATTTTTTTAAAGATTTTATTTATTTATCTGACAGAGAGAGACACAGCGAGAGAGGGAACACAAGCAGGGGGAGTGGGAGAGGGAGAAGCAGGCTTCTCACCGAGCAGGGAGCCCGATGCGGGGCTGGATCCCAGGACCCTGGGATCAAGACCTGAGCCAAAGGCAGACGCTTAACGACTGAGCCACCCAGGCGCCCCTCATGTTTTTTTTTAATGGAAAGGAACATAAAAAGAAATTGATCCCCTCCCTTTAAAAAAAAAAAAAAAGATTTTATTCTTAAGTAATCTTTACACCCAACATGGGACTTGAACTCACGACTCCAAGATTAAAAGTCTCACAGTAATGACTCTGAGCCAGCCAGGCAAACCAAAAGAAACTGATCTTAATACATTTTTAAAAGTATCTTTCTCTACAAGTATTTAAAGCAAACTGTATTTTAAAAAAAAAAACAAGAAAAAAGTTTCCTACCTCTAATACCCTGGTTTGCAGGAGAAATTGGTTTGGTGGTTTCTACTACATAATCCAATATGCCTTGTGTTATTTCACTGTTGCCTTGAAGTTTAGTTTCCAACAAAACTTTCTTTCTCTTTTTTTTCTGTCCTTCAATGGGAACTTCATGCAACAAAATCTTAGATGAGAAAAGTTTAAAGAGAGAAAGTTTAAAATAAAGTTTACTTGCCCTAGAATATAATAAGTCAGCAGTCTTTCTTAACCCCAGCTTCATATTAGAATATCCTGGGAAGCTTTTAAAACAATAGCAATGTCTAGCTTCATCTTAGACCTATTAAATCAGAATGTCTGGGGAGCGGGGCCCTGGTACTGGAAGTTTTAAAGTTCCCCAGATGATTCAACAGTGCAGCCAGGATTGAGAACTAGTAAACCAGAGCACTGCTGAAGCAGCAGCCTCCTGAGAGTCTCTGCAATATCCTTTAATAGGTTTCAGATAACTAACCTTAAAAAAGCAATTTGAGCAAAGTGCTAGAGCAATTAGTTGGAGTTAGGTTAGAGTAGAAGTATTCTATGATGCTTGGAATCTGTTGCATAAAAAAGATAATTGTGTTTTAGGGTTTTTCGGGGGTTTTTTGGCTTCAATCACATCTACTAATATATTTAATACAATTCAGGACTACAGAGAAGTAACTTAATTGCCTAAAACTTTAATTAAAGGTAGAAAGATATTTTAAAATGAACTGTTAAAAAGAGTTCTTTAGGGAAATAACCAAGAACAATATTTACATTGAATTTGGAATGAGCTGACTTTTGCAATTTTTTTTAATTTTTGAGAGCCATTTCATAAATTGTACTAAAAACTAAATCTATATAAGGAAAACTCAAATGACTACCTTTTAATATCTAATAATTTATACCTATCAATCAATAGAAAAATGGTCAAAAAGCATGCAACAGACAAAAAGACAGTGTTGGGCAGAGATCTAGGAGCATAATT
This sequence comes from Leptonychotes weddellii, assembly GCF_054177405.1. Lineage (NCBI taxonomy): Eukaryota > Metazoa > Chordata > Mammalia > Carnivora > Phocidae > Leptonychotes > Leptonychotes weddellii. Next base: position 64,978,591 of record NC_138380.1, on the reverse strand, counting down.
CTACCTTTTCAAGATCTAGGTTGTCAAGAAGAATTTAGAGGATATGGTAAGACTTTATATAAATGAAAATGACATTCAATGGTAGCAAATAAAATGTTAGTAAATTGTTCTCACTTCATATGACTTAGCTCTGTATTCCCGAGAATTGAGACTGGCAGTATTCTTTGGACGAATAACAGCAACATACGCATCTTCTATGTTTTCTGGATTTCCCATTGTTTTACAAAACAAACACAGAAATCCCTTGAAATATTAAAAGACACATAATCAGCATAATCACTTTGAAAAACAATTTTAAAAATAACATGTTTATTTTTCTATCTTGGAATATATATACTACCTAAAAGACAAGCTAGTGATGACTGTATCTTAATCCTGAACATTCAAACCCTTAGCTTATAATTTTAAGATTTCCTCTTGGTCCTTTTTTCTTTTTCTGTGAAAGGTAAAAAAATTTTAATGGAGATGCATACTTTTGTATGTCTAAACTGCATAAGAATCTGCCTTTTGGACCTAAAAAAAAAAAAAAGTGATATGATTATAAATACTAAGCAAATAATGACCTGAAAGAGTGATTTGGAATATTACACACTTATTTTCCATAAATGACACAAGTAAATGTCCTATTGTTAATAGTTTGGAAGCTGGAAATAGGCAGCTGCCATTGACATTCTTTCCAAAATCTTTTGAAAGAACTTTGATATTTGACATGTGGATAAGCTAAAGTATACCTTATGACTTTCCTTGGAGATGCCTACCACAGAGTCAAAAACATGTGGTCAGTGGATAAAATCTTTCTGATGTTGACTTACAAATATTTTCCACTTCCATTACCAATTCCCTAGGTAACTCCCAACATTTTCTTCCAAATAGGTATTTTACACACACACACACACACACACACTTTTCCCCCAGACTAATTTTAAGAATCCATTGAGGAATTTCCAACAAGCATCGGTATTTCAAGCACTACCTTCCTTGTTTTTAAAAAAAGACCTTGTATTGTGAATACACCGTATAACATATGTAGCACGATTACACAAACTTTTTTTTTCTATTAAGCACCTAAAAGAGAAATCAAGTAATCCTTAGTCTTCTAAACACAATTTAAAGCAATCAATTCCTGTGAGGGTCAACTTACAATAAAAAAAAAAATCTGGGACAATGCTTTATTAATACTCATCATTTCTCTGGAATATTTAGTACTGCACACTACACTCAACTTTTAAAAGATAAACAAATATGATTAATAGAAAAAGGCATAACCATGAGGGTTATAGTATTTTGTTTTTATACCATTTAATGTAAACATATCCCTCAAAGATTCTAAAAATTGATTTTCAAGAAATATTCATACTTGAATATTTGAAATATACATATACCCTGTGACATGAAAGAAGAAAACAAAGGCTTAAGTTAGGAAAAGAATGAAAGCTACTAACGTATCAAGGCAAAACTGCTAAGGCAGAAACACATGCAGGGGGGCTGGAAAAGACAAACTTCAGCTAAAAATAATAGAGAAAGGCAGAACTAAAGTCAGCAATATGTTTAGACTGAGTTTTAGATAAAGGTTCAAGTGACTAAGTATAGGAAATAGGTAGCATTTTTGTTATGGCTCATTCTATTCTGAAAAATGCTTAGGCATAAATGATAATGTTCCAAGCAATGAGGCCTTACAAATATGCAGATGTGGTTCTCAACTGGGGGTGGTACCCTAATATGGGATCATTTGAAAATATGTAGGGACATTTCTGGTTATCACTATGACTGGGAAAGGGGAGGTGTGCAAATGCCATTTAGTCCCCATGGGGCAGGCTTGTTAACATTTCTTTGCTATACCAGACAGTCCTGTTTAACAAAATGTAAATAATATCTTCAATAAAACCATTTGCTGTATTGAGTACTGATTAACAAACTAAAGCCTTTTTACACCAGAGAAAAAGAAAAGATTCAGTATGTGAATATGGGTATTGTAAATTTAATAAGCAGAAGTCAAAGTGGACAAGAGGATTTACCAGTCTGCAACGTGCATGCTAATAGAAATTACCAGCAATGATCGGAAAGTGTATCTTGATAGATAAAAACTAAAAAATGGGACATTATCTTAGGTCTCTGTAAAATGTTCCTGAGACAGAAAATGATCCACCTTCTTCCATCCTTAAGCAATGTTCCTCAATCTTTTAAACCCATGTCAACTTTATTTTTTTTTTAAACATTTTATTTATTTATTTAATTGACAGAGAGAGAGAGACAGCGGGAGGAGGAACACAAGGAGGGGGAGTGGGAGAAGGAGAAGCAGGCTTCCGGCCCAGCAGGGAGCCTGATGCGGGACTCGATCCCAGGACCCCAGGATCATGACCTGAGCCGAAGGCAGTTGCTTAACCAACTGAGCCACCCAGGTGCCCCATAAACCCATGTCAACTTTAAATAACCAAACCAAGCCAAACCCACAAAACCTTTCTGTCCACATAGTTGAAAATCATTAATAAAGCATATTTTTATTCCCTTGATTTTATCAAGCTGTCCTTAAATTTTTATTGCTTTTGTTTTCTGAATACAACATTGAATGTTTGTAAAATAATGTGAACAGCTAACATTGACAGTGCTTATTATGTGCTAGACACTATGCTAAGTGCTTTACATATATTAATTCATTTTATTCCCCCTAAACTTGATGAAGGTAGATATCATTATCATCCCTGTTTTACAGGAAAAAAAAAAAAAAAGCTGAGGTGGAGTAGCTAAGTTACTTGATCCTTCCGCATTCTCCTAGAACAATTCACTATTTTAAAGCATTATAACATTAAAAGAGATGGAGACTAAATGTCAGTAAGAATTCCTCTACAGGGATTTGCTGACCATAAAAATCTTTTATTTTTTGCTACAAAGAGAGGAAGTATTAATAAAGTAGAATAGGAAAGAACCATCGGTGCTACTTCTAAGTTAGCTTGCTTTCTCCTTGTCCCTTCAACCAATTCTACTAATCATCACTTATCAGGGTCAACAAGTGTCACTGATAATTTTCAAAGATTTTCTTTCTGTTAAGTGACATTCTGTTCTGTAATTTAAGATATTTAATAATCTTCAAATTGCTTTTGAAGGCAATTACAATGAATTTGGCTAATACAGAAGGAACTATAAGTAATACTGGCATTGGGAACCAAATGAAATCCTATGGTGAATACCAAGGTTATTTAAGGTTATTTGGAGGAGCATGATTTCATCCTTAGCATATCTAAATATGCTATATATCCAGCTGCTGCTGTAGTTCTGCAACCCAATTTTAAGGGAACCAACTAATACAGTAGCATGGGGTTAAGGGGCAAAGATCATGGAGTGAATTGTTTTTATATTCTTGTATGAAAACGTATCTGTATTTTTGGCATTTCCCCCAAATAAGATGACGCCATCAAAGCAGTTAAGAGACTGTAGATGCAGAGAGAAAGACGCATTTGCAAACAAACTGAAGGCACAGAAGCTCTCCAAGAGAGTGCAAAGGGAATGGGAGGGAGATCCTGAGTCAGGCCAAGCTACATCAAAGATTTCTTTTGAAGATAAAAAACACCATGAATAAAAAACAAAGAAAGCCAAAAGCCTCAAAAGATGGAAAGAAGTGTAGAGGCGAGTTGAACTGGAATGACAAGTTGTGAATCGCTTTCCCTGAAATGACAAAAATAAACAATCTGCCTAGGTTTTTCCTCTGCCACCACCCATCAACGTCCACTACCAGGAAAGGACGTGCACGCCTCTTTGCTCAAAGAGCTGCCACCCCAAGAGTGGCTCTGGCTTCTTCGTTACTAGTAAGAAATAAATTCCTTGCCTGGAGAAACTAGATGTGGAGATAGTTCAGCCTCCCACCTCTGTTTTCTCTCGCTGTAGTCTGGTTCTCGCTCCTCCTCGTCTCACCCGTGAGGGCGGCCGAGCACCTCCCGGGCCGCTACATTCAACTCACTGGGTGGGACAGTCACCTGCGGGGCGGGGTGCCGTCACCGCTTTCTCATTCCTCCTTCCCTTCTGTTTCCCAGCAGCCGGGCCTAACTTCCTGTGACAGGAAAACCCTTGGTGGCCACCAGAAGCCGCCTGGCGTGTTCGGCCGCGCTTTCCAAAAGGCGCCTCAAGAGCCCGAGTCTCTGGACTCGGAGAAACTCTTGCCGACTAGTTCTTTATTGTCCTTCCCTCTCCTCGCACCTCAGCACGATATTACCCTCTCCCGAAATTAGGGGTTTCCAGGTCTTCAAAGTCCTTTGCTTTCCATCCCGCCGCTACCGGGGCGAGAAAATCACTTCCGGGTTTACACCCCTTGCAGCGTCGCGGTTGGCGGCGGAAGAGCTTCCGGGTCGACGGACGAGCTGCTGCCGTTCCTGCTGCTTCCCGCTGGGGCTGCGGGCTGTCTGGGGTTGGTGGCGGTGCCTCGAGGACAGGGGTGGCAGCGGCCGGCACGCCAGTGGCTGAGCCGGCAGCGGGGGAGGGGAGGAGGACGGCCCGGGCTGCGTGCGCGCGCGCAGGGCTTGAGCATGAGCCGGACTTGACCGCGAGGCGGAGGCAAAAGCCACCGCCCCCTCTTCCCCTCCCTTGAGTGAGGCGGCGCGGCGGCCAGAGAGGGATGGGGGGCGCCCGCCTAATCTGAGCTTCGTCGCGGGAGCCTCCGTCTCACGCAGCGTTCCTCGCGGGCCTCTAGTGCGCACCCTCAGCCCCAGCAGCCTCTGCCCGGCGGGCGCACCCGGGCGGGCGAGGAGGGGTCGCCCGCCTGGGTGGGTGGGGTGGGGAGGGTACCTGAGGTCACCTGCTCCGCGCGAGAGGCAGAGGCGGCCACGGCGGTGGCAGAACTGCAGAGCTGCGGGGTCCACCCGACCCTTACCCTCAGCCCGGGAAGTAACCGTAAGTCTCAGCTTCACCATACGAGTGTGTATGAGGCTATCTCAACCCTTTTTGGCTCCGAGTTCAGCGCTGCCTAGTTCACGCCCTCACGGGTCTTCCACTAATGTGTCTCCTTTCTCTTGTGGAGGATTGTACCCCTCTCTGTCCCCATCCCTGAACAGGCAACATCCTCTGTCGGTCCCGTGGGGCTTTTCTCCCAGCGAATTTGCAAATCTCAGTGGCGCGTCCCATCCTCCCCAGCCAGATGCATCTCCTTGTCCCTCTGTCCTCAAAGATCTGTGTCCTCCCTCCCTCTCTTTCTCTCTGTATCCCAGACCTCGGAGCCTCCCCCGCCCATCTTTTGAGACGTGGAAAGCCACGGGTTCGGCGGATCTGGTGGGCTAGAAGGTCTTGAGCGGATGGATGAAAGTGCTGTGCATCGTTGTGATGGGTGGGGATAGGTGCAGATAGCTCTGATGGACCTTTATTTTTGCAACGTCTGCCACCAAAACAAAAGAATGGGTCGCTCCCTGGACCTTCATTCCTCTCCCTTCTTAACTGTGTATAAGCTCTTTTCTGTACATTGCTGTTAGAGTCGCAGGAAATTGGAACTAGAGCTGTAATTAAGCATCTGCTGAGGAGGTTTTAAGAATCTCACAAGCTCTATTCACACGGAATTGACATATTAAACAATCTTGTATTGGAATGAAGACCCATTCCAGAATAGCTTTGCTAGTAGATCTAAGAAATGAATGTAAAAAACAAAGGGCTAATATTTCCAATATGTTTTTATGTCTTTAAATAATTTTTGGTTTTTTTGGATTTACATTTAGTTCTTAATTTACGAAGTGTGTGTGTGATGTGGAAAATTTTGTATTGGAAAGTTTTGTTAGTGGTTAAAAAACACTAACCTGATTTTTAAAGATCATCTCAGATTGTATTTGGTAAGATATTATTTTAAGTCGTTCATTTCAGAGAGACTTTTTTACTGATTTAGATCAGCCACCTACAGATGTTACACGCTTGTGCCTATGACCTTACTGCTTCTTAGTTTGAAAAAGGAATTAACTGTGGATATCTTCAATTGTATTTCCAGATTAAAGGCTAGGCATTTTTTCTTTTTGAATTTAGTTTGCTTTTTAAACTGCCACTGCAGAACTTTCCAGAAATTAGATTTAAAAATAACTGTAATGCTGTCAGTGCCTGAACAATAGCTCTTAACACGACTTCATGCTGATGACACTTTCCAGGACACTATAGGAAGCAAGTAAGTTTTTTTCTAAGATTTTATTTATTTATTTATTTGACAGAGAGAGACACAGCGAGAGAGGGAATACAAGCAGAGGGGGTGTGGGAGAGGGAGAAGCAGGTTTCCTGCAGAGCAGGGAGCCCAACGCAGGGCTTGATCCCAGGACGCAGGGCTCGATCCCAGGACCCAGGGATCATGACCTGAGCCAAAGGCAGACGCTTAATGACTGAACCACCCAGGCGCCTGGAAGTAAATAATAATTTAAGAATAATTTTACTCTGCATATTGCAGTTCTTTGTTACTATTCTGTAAACTGTTCTGTAATGTACCTGGTAGCCTTGGTTTATTTTTTTTCTGAAAACATAGTCATTGTGTTAAGAAACGTAGATGTGTTTAATGATGATTTTTGTCGTTGTTTTCAAACCTTTCTTTTAGCACTTGATTTGGAACATTACTTGATTTGTAACTTCGTATTGTTCACAGATTTTAGTTTAAAGTAGGCTCAGGAGATGTAGCCCCAGCTGTCTATCTGGAAGTATACTTTACTGGCTTGTTTCAGAAGCCAAGCTCTGTACAGAGTTGAGTGTATTATTAAAGGTATGGTTTTGCTTTTCAGAAAATTGATGAGTTTCCAAATGTGAGGTAATTGGCCATAACTTGGAAGTCTTTTTTTCCCTCTTCTTCTTTTTTAAAAAGTCTATTGATCCCTGTTATCTTTGGAAGTAGTGGGGAAGATAGCACTGTATTTTCATAGTACACTTTTTCCTTTGCCAACTGCACTGGGAATTTTGAGTTTTCAATCTGAAAATGTTCCCAAACCATGCAGATTATGCCATAAGGGTGAGTTCTAACAGGTGGCTGCTGAAACAAAAGTTTTTTTGGTTACTCTTTTGTACTCCTATAGCACTGCCCACTTTTGAGAGAGCTGATTTTCTTTCTTTCCTCTTCGTTTTCTGGAGTGTGCAGTTGAACTTGTGAAAGTGAAATCTGTGTATTTACAATGTACTTGTAAGTAAAAGTTCAAGCTAATTTGCATATATAAATAGATGGAAGAACTTGAATTAAGCTCATCTGAGTCTCCTTGAGTGGAAGTTAGAAAGATTCCTCAGTGTTTTGGGTACATTTTTCCTGTTTGAGGATGAACACAACATTTGTTTAGATGAAATTTTACAATACTTTTCTGTAATATTAGACTTATATGTGACACATTTGCCAAAACAGATTTGAAAGTGGCTCAGTCATTATTTAAAAGAGTCTGAGGGGAGTTTCTGTGCATGGTTTTAAAAATGCTTATGTATTTTATTTCCTTTCTCAAAGTGACTTGCTTAGGGAATAATAATTTTTGGACTCTAAGTTTATTTTTCAGACAATCTCAGACTACCGTTTTTTCTCTTTTGAGTTAACTTACTTTCATACTCAGTTCATTTCAGTAAATCTTTATTGAATGCCTACTGTGTGTGCCAGGCAGTATGTTAGATTCTGGGACTGCAAGTATAAATAAATTACAATAGCTTTCCTCATTGAATTTGCCAGTCTAGATATTTGACTGTGATTATATCCATCTGCCTTTACAGACATCTCTAATAGGTTTTGAAGTCACTTTACTGTATTTGGGGGTTGTTTCGTATCCTTTCTATAAGAATAAATACATTAAATGCCATTTATGAGTGCTTAACTTGTACTAGCCACCATGCTAAATGCTTTATATACATAATTTCATTCAATTCTTACAACAGTCTTAAAGAGTTTTTTATCTCCCATTTAAAAACCACACAGATTCTGATGTATAGTAATGCTGAATGTTGTTTTTACTCGTAATATGCTAGAGAAGATTCAACCTTAAGATTCCTCTGTAAGAAAAAAGTTGTAATATAGTTATAGCAATTTTTAATTCTCTAATAATGCGTTGCATAGATTCTCATTTCATAAGGTATTAATATTGTTTATTTTCTAAAGCACATGAATTATATTCTATCAATGTAATATTCAGTAGTTGTTGAAACCTTAGAAAAGACAGTTCTGAAGTTCATTATGGTTAACTGTAACACAGATCTTCAGGCATATAGAACTTTTTTTTTTCTAGTTCAGCAATGGGACCAACAGCTTTACTGCATTTCTTTTATTTCCTGCTTTCTCTCTGTTTCCATACATACATTACATACATGTGTGCATATGTGTGTAAAAACACATGCATACATATCCATGATTATAGTCTTTTTCTGAACCTTTTGGGGCAAGGAGCAGACATGGTGTATTGTCACCTGTAAACATTAGTGTCTATTTTTTCCAAAAGCAAGGCACTCTCTTATATAACCAATGTATAACTCTCTAAATAAAAAAATAAGCATTGGTACAACACTATTGCCTAGTCCATAGAACCTATTCATATTTCATCGACAGTTGGAACAATATCTCTTTCTTTTCTGGTCCAGGATTCTATCCAGGAATACATGTTGTGTTTAGTCGTCATGCTTCTTCAGACTTCTTCAACCTCAATTTTCCCTCTTTCACGTCCATGACAGTTTTAGAAAGTACAAAGCCCTACATTCTGTAGGATGACTCTCAACCTAGGTTCATGTAATATTTCCTCATGACTCCAGTCAGTTCATGCATTCCTGGCAGGACTACCACAGAAATGAGTCTGTGTTCTCTTAGCACTTTGCTTCCAAAGGCATATGATGTCAGCCTTGCCACTGCTGGTGATTAAAACGTCGATCAGGGGTGCCTCGGTGGCTCAGTGGGTTAAGCGTCTGCCTTCAGCTCAGATCATGATCTCAGGGTCCTGGGATCGAGCCCCAAGTCAGGCTCCCTGCTCAGCGGAGAGCCTGCTTCTTCCTCTCCCTCTGCTGCTCCCCCTGCTTGGGCACTCTCACTCGCTCACCCTCTGTCAAATAAATAAATAAAATCTTTAAAAAATAATAATAAATTGGTGCGCCTGGGTGGCTCAGACGTTAAGCATCTGCCTTCGGCTCAGGTCATGATCCCAGGGTCCTGGGATTGAGCCACACGTCAGGCTCCCTGCTCAGCGGGAAGCCTGCTTCTCCCTCTCCCACTCCCCCTGCTTGTGTTCCCTCTCTCGCTGTGTCTCTCTCTGTCAAATAAATAAAATCTAAAAAAATAATAATAATGTAAAAAATAATAATAAATAAAATGTCGATCATTTTGGTATCCTTTTGTATTTGATCAGTATTTGTGGAGAGGTATTTCAAAATTATGCCAGCATCTTGTTTCTCATCAAATGTCTCTAGTCACTAGCCTTAATGTAAGTATCAGTGAAGACTCTCACCTTAATTAACCACTTCTATGATGATTGCCAAATGATATTACTCTCTTATTTCTTCTACTTGTATTAGTTGGGATTTTATTGTAAAGTGGAACTTTCCTTTCTCCCCCATTTAATTGTTTATTTATTAAATCAGTAAGGACTTGTGGATTTCTATCTTATTTAATTTGTTGTGATTTGTTACTATTATTACTTATTTTGCTGTTTAAATTGTTCCTGATATAGCCTGCGGGAGCCCCTTCAAGCTGGCTCCTATGCCTATTTATCATGCTCCCATCTCATTCATTGTGCATTTCTGGCAGAACATGCTGTTCCTTGTTCATTCTGTACTTTGCCTGGTCTAGCCCTGGAATCAGCCATTTCTCCAAGGAATCCTGTTTGGTCTTTGTTATTGTTGTTTGTTTTTGTAAAAAATGGTATTTAAAAACAAAGATTTAGGGGCTTAGTGTGCTCATTGCTACTGGGGTGTCATTACTTACAGGAACTAGGAAATGTATGACTCTGAGTATGGTTTGTATACTCAGACATATGTAACAGACACATATATATTACCTATAATTATTTCCGTACCTGGGTGTATATATGAATTAAACCATAAGTTTGTCCCTATACTTTCAATTCCAGTCTAATACTCCAGGGTTCTTTCTAGCCTTCTTCCTTTCCACATTTATAAATGCCTTCTCTGGCAGTAGGAAGCTTGGCTTCACATTAGCCTCAGTGTAATTATCATTTGCCCAGTTGTTTGACTTAATTCCTCAGTGTGCTACCATTCTCCCTGCCATGTAGACCGTCTTCTACCACCCTGCGTCACTGACTGCTGGGCCTGCTGGCCTGTGCCTTTTTGTGGATCTACAACTCCTGACTAGGCCTACAACTCTGCAGCTGCCCATCTCTACACAACACCCATTTATCCTCGCCTCTGACTAGTTGGCTCACAACTCTGCTGGCCTTCCTAACATGCCCTCAGTGCCCTTTATCCTCAGTCAGCATGCAGACTACTTTGCATGGTTTAATTTTTAAGTGTATTTCCAGGGTTTATAAACATACATATATGTGATGAAATGTATACATAATTTTCCCACATAAAAATGATAACATACTATATTAAATGTTCCACACTTTATTTTTTAATGACAATATAGTATTCCATTGTGTGTGTGTGTGTGTGTGTGTGTACATCCAGACACACACACACACACCCCTACCTACCTGTGGTGAATGATTAACAACCATAAATTCCTTTCATCCTGGTCCATTCTCCTTTGCAGTGTGGCTTTGCTGCTTCTCTCTAGGCGCATAATCTATTTCTCCATCTCTTGAGTCTTGGTTGACCCTGTGATTTGCTTTGACCAATGAATATGGTAGAAGTGATGTGTGAGATCTGGAGGTTAGTCCTTAAGAGACCTTCAAGGGATGATTTCCGGCAACTGCCATGTAAGGAAGCTGGTCTAGCCTATAGGAGGATGAGAGGTCTCTTGGAAGTGAATCAAGACTCCCCAGTGGACAGCATCTACCAACAGACATGAAAGTGGACTCTTGGATCTGCTAGCCCAGCTGACTCTTTAGCTGAATGTACCCACAGAGGAACCAGAGGTGAAACCAGCAAAAAAAAAACCAAAAAAAACCCCTGCCCAGCAGCCTCCCTAATTGTGAGAAATAACATAATTGTTTTGAGGCATTAAGTTTGGAATGTAGCAATAGATATCTGAAACCATATCTGTGTTCATTTTGGACATCTAGGTTGTCTCTAGTCTATTATGAACAATATTGCAATGAGTATCTTGTACACAGTACATGCTATTTTAATTTTAAATAATGCCAGATTATTTTTCAGAAATGTTGATATAATTCTTATTGCCATCATTAATGTCCAAGAGTATTTCCCCCACAAACTATCGCTGGTTTTTGTTTTTGTTTTTGTTTTTGCAATAAAATGAGTAAAAAGTTTCTTTTGGTGCTTAATTCTGCATTTCATTAACTTGAAATGAAGTTGAGCATCTTTTGTGAAGTGAAGCTGAGCATCTTTTGATATATTAGTTGGTCCTTTTGATTTTTCAATTCTATGAATTGCTCATTCATACCTTTACTCATTTTTTCCTATTGGATTTTTTTCCTTATCAATTTTTTGGTTCTCTTTGATATGTTATCAATGTAATCCTTTAGCTTTCTTTGCCAGTATGTTTTGTCAGTCTGTCTTTTTTTTGGTCTTAGTTTATGGCATCATTTGCCATACATTTGGGTGGGGGATATTTCATATAATCATTTGTGTCTGTCTTTTTCTCTGTGGATTCTGCTTGTTCCTGTCTTGAGAATATCTCTCTCCTATATTAGGTAATATAAACTTTTTTCCTAAATTTTCTTCTAACTTTGTATTGTCTTAGGAATCATGTTCAGTTGCTCTAGAAATCCAAAAAAGAGTGATATAAACAAATTAGGGGTATCATTTTCCTTAAATAATGAGAAATTAGCGATAGGCCATCCAGAGCTGTTATGGTGCTTCCACAATGCTGTCAGGAATTCAGGCTCATTTGTCTTTCTTTCAGTTACCTTTTGGTCCCAGGTGGCATTCCAGGCTGAGAAATAACTTCCTTCTGTTTTTTCTTTCATCATTCATTGCTCTGCTTGTTTTAACTGAGGATCAAATCCAGTTTGGTGACTGTAACTTCTGGGGGATGAGGCCAAGACAAAGCAGGTCCCCCAAAATAGCAAGTTCTTTTGAAATATTTTCTCTGTTCTTTGAAAATAATAATACTGATTTTGCTTTCTGTTTCATAATAAACGTATGTGCAGAATAAGGCCCCAGAATCTTTCTCTTTAACCCATTAGGCAACTATGGGCTTTTTTCCAAAGTTATTTATAGGCATACAGGGAAATAAACATTATATTCTCAAATTGGAAACTAATGATTTTTTTTTTTAAAGATTTTATTTATTTGACAGAGAGAGACACAGCGAGAGAGGGAACACAAGCAGAGGGAGGGGGAGAGGGAGAAGCAGGCTTCCCGCTGAGCAGAGAACCTGATGCGGGGCTCGATCCCAGGACCCTGGGATCACAACCTGAGCCGAAGGCAGCCACTTAACGACTGAGCCACCCAGGTGCCCTGGAAACTAATGATTTTAAGAACATAGGACTTTATCCTTATGTTCAATAAATAATATTAATTAAAGGCGTTTTATATACCAGTAACTATGGTAAACAGTGGATATAAAACTCAGTATGATGTGACCCTTGTTATCAGAAAGTTTACCAGATAATTGGAGAAGCAGATTAAATATTTCATTATAATATTAGGTGGTAAATTGACTGTTATCAACTTAGGGAGGCAGGACATCTAACTGTGTTAGTTGAGGGTTGAGGAGCTATGATCAGGGAACTTGATGGAGAAAATGGCTTTTAAGTTGAGACTTGAATGACTTGTAGGAGTTAGCCTATTAAGGAGGAGCTTGTTAAGGGTATGGGAAGAACTTCCAGGAGCTTTAGTAATTCAGACGTGGGTCTGAGTTGTAAGAGATAGGCTGGGATAAGATAAATTCTGGTTTGGGCAGGGACTTTTCCTTAATTCCAGGGGCTGGAAGTCTTGGGAAGGTTTTAAAATGGAACTGGGCAAGATCAGATTTGTCTTTTGATAAAGGTAAGCTAGTTGTAGTTGGTGGGAGGTGCTTTGGGTATGGGATCTGGAAGCAAGGGCACCTACTAGGTAGGAAGTTTATGTGATACATTAACATCTGTTCCATATTAGGAGCGACTGATTGGCTCAATGGGCAGAGTATGTGACTCTTGATCTTGAGGTCGTGAGTGCGTTTTTTTTGTTTTTTGTTTTTTTTAAGATTTTATTTATTTGACAGAGAGAGAGAGACAGCGAGAGAGGGAACACAAGCAGGGGGAGTGGGAGAGGGAGAAGCAGGCTTCCCGCAGAGCAGAGAGCCCAGTGCGGGGCTTGATCCCAGGACCTTGGGATGATGACCTGAGCCGAAGGCAGACGCTTAACAACTGAGCCACCCAGGCGCCCTGAGGTCGTGAGTTTTGATTCCCATGTTGGGCATAGAACTTACTTTAAAACAAATAATAAAATCTATTCCATATTAGATAAATATTTATTGAACACCTATGTGAATATGATGTGGGTAATACAGAATTATATAAAACATAGTTCCTTTTCTCAAGGAGTTTATATTTTAAGATAACTAAAAATAAATATATCAACAATATGAGGCAGTATACTAATATTATGGTTTCTATCCTATAAAATGAGGGCAAGTAAGGACTAGAATTAAAACTCGAACCCAGTTTCATGGCTCCAAAGCTCATATTCTTTCCATGTGGAAGGCTGTGCTACCTTCCACAGCACTTATTTCCCCTTAGCTTATTTAATTATCAGTATGTTGCTTGTAAGTTACCTCCGAACCCTTGTGAACTAAGATTAGAGGACAATTAAAATGGTTTTCAGCTTGGAACACAAAATATCAAAGGAGCTACACTCTGGCTTTCTCCAGGCAGTCTCCGTGGTGAATGGAGTATAACCAGGAAGATAGAAATGTTGGTTAGAAAAATTGCCACATTATCTGAACAAAACAGTTGTTATAAACAGTCTTGAGATTTGTTTCTGGGAAATTTAGTATTGAACTGATAGGACAGTGGAGGACAAGACTCTGGCATGGCATGGCATAAGAATACAGTATATAATACATATAATGTACAAAATGTGTGTTAATCAATTTTTTATGTTATCAGTAAGGCTTCCACTCAACAGTAGGCTGTTAGCAGTTATGTTTTGGGGGAGTCAAAAGATATATGTAGATTTTTTACCGTGTAGGCTCCAGCACCCCAACCCCCATGTTGTTTAAGAGTCAACTGTAATCTTCTGAGGGTTTTTCTTGCTCTGAAATGTGACTTGACATGACATCTACAAAATTACTTGAAAAGTTAGCATATGATATTCTGATGGAAAAAAAAAATTACCTTTTCTATAGAATAGGGAGGACAAGAAAGGAAAGATAGAGGTTGCATTGAGAACTTGGTATCATAGAATGAAGAAAAACATTCTCCAGAAATTCGGAGGGAGGTGTTACTTCTGATTTTTTAACTATTTACAACTTAGAACGTGGGTTAAATGCCAGATACATAAGGCAGTCAAAAGTGCAAAATAATAAGGTTGTTATACTCAAGGATTATCGTTTAGTAGCCTTTTCAACTGATGCTCCTTGAGAAAATTAAACCTTAATGCTCTGAGCTAGAGGTTCTCAAAGTTGAGCATGTATCATAATCACTGGGAGGGCTTGTTAATACACAGATTGCTGGCCCCACCCCCAGAGTTTCTGATTCAGTAAGTTTGGGGTGAAACCTGAGAGTTTTCATTTCTAATAATTTCCCAAGTGCTGCTGATGTTGCTGGCATCTATTGTGTGAAATTAATTTATTTCTCCCTTAGGCTTCTAAAATAGTACTAGTTGTATAGAAGCACTTGGAGAATTTTAAAAATTGTTCTTCAAATCATTTTTCTGTGTCCAGAGTTCTTTAGATGAGGAACTCTGATGGGGGGAGATAAAATGAAGGAAACTATAATTCCAAACCTTATCTTAGAAGGTAAAAACACAGTTGCATGGACACAGGAAGATTAATAGGTGCAGGTTAGATTAAAGTTGGAAAAAATAGGGTTCAGGTCCATTTAGTTAGGAACTTCTCTTATCCACCTGCTATCTAGAATATGACTTAAAAGAGAACTCTCTTCATTTGGAATTTTGGGCCCTTAAACCTAGGCAGCATCAACTACATGTCAAGGACTAGTTTTAAGTAGAGTATGTACCATGATGTCAGTGTGCTGATGTATAACCTAAAAGTCATACAGCCTAGGGGCACCTGGGTGGCTCTGTCAGTTAAGCCTCTGAATTCAGCTCAGGTGTCCTGGGATCCAGCCCCACATCAGGCTCCCGGTTCAGTGGGGAGTCTACCTTTCTCTCCCCCTCTGCCCCTCCATCTGCTCATGCGCACATTCGCACTCTCTCAAATAAATAAATAAAATCTTAAAAAATAAAAATAAAACTCAAATAGACTAAAAGTCTCCGTGATTCCTTTCACCACCTTCCTTTTTCATACCCTTTACTCCTTGATGTCATTTATGTATACTTCTTTCTCCCTAATTGGGTTTCTGGCTTCTATGTTTTTGTATCCTTTTTTTTTTTTTTTTTTTTTTAAAGATTTTATTTATTTATTTGACACACAGAGAGAAAGCACAAGTAGGCAGAGAGGTAGGCAGAGAGAGAGGCAGAAGCAGGCTCTCCAATGAGCAGGGAGCCCGATGCGGGACTCGATCCCGGGACTCCAGGATCATGACCTGAGCCGAAGGCAGTCGCTTAACCAACTGAGCCACCCAGG